>NW_011888913.1:1155796-1157971 GCF_000151845.1 Pteropus vampyrus | reverse complement strand
ACATTAAAAAAAAAAAAATCTAGTAGTGAATCAGGCTCAAAAAGGGCTCTAAGAATTTGACAGTGTTATTATTACTGACACATTTACAGAGGGCATTACGCAGCTGTAATCACTCTTAATAGCACAAGTGGTAATGATAGTGATAGTGGAAGTGATAATAACACCTTACACTGATCCTTCTCTTTAACATCGTCGAGAACTTTCATACGGAATTTCATTATGTTGCTGCCGGTAACCTGTGTACAATCCCGTGCTTTCGCCTTCAGTGGAACCAGGAAAATGACATATGCCTTTATCCCCTGTCAAAGAGAGGGGAGTACCCCTGTGTATGCACATCCTACAGTCTTCAGACTATGGGTGACATTTTATTTGGCCACGGTGATGAGTAATCACAGTTGAAATAATTATTGTACCAAAGGTCAAAAAAATGCAGGTGGGAAATATTAAAAAGATGCATACATAACTGCTGTAAGACTATTTCAACGGACACCTATAAAATTTGTTTTGAAGATTTATTTTAAAATAAACTTAGGAGTTTTAGGCATCTTAGCACCCAATTGTGCGTATATTGTGTCTTTAATGGAACGTCACAAAATTGCACTGGAAACCAGTGCAAACCTAACGTCGACTTACGTTAGGTGTTTTTCAGTTTGCACTGGAAGTTATTTCGTTATATTTTAATATTCCTCCCAAAGAATAAAGTGATTTTCTTTAGTACTTACTTTACTTGAAAACACCAAAATAAGATTAAAATAATAATGGCCATACTTATCGAGGACACCATAGGTAGCAGGCAGTAAGGTCGAGGTTTTCCAGGCACTGCGCACGCCCGTGCTGTGCAAGCATCCTGGTGACTTTGCACCTTTCTTTGTACAAGTAAAATATGCTTTTCCTCATATATCTTCAAGGACCATTTTCGTGTTCTGGTATTGCTGGCTACTTACATCTAAAATGCCATGAGGACTCAAAATATATTTGCGGTGCCTGTGTATCCACTAGCAGATTGAATACATTATCATCGATGGTTTTTTCAAAAACAGCATGGCGTGCAGGTCGAGGTTTGAGGGTGTTCACGGGTGCCATGAGAACAGCTGGCTGTTACAACAGTGCTGTAAAGGAGAGAAATTATCCTTTGATCTAACATTTAAAATATTTTAAGTGATTTCCTTATATCCTCAATAAATTTTATTCCCGCTAACATACTGAGTTGGATGGATTCCTGCCTGAGGAATTACTTGATTAAAGTCTGGTTGACTTTGCAAAGTTTTATTTGTGTTAATATTCAGTCTCTAGCTATTAATGTCATTGGTGTAATTGTTGTACAGTAAAACATGAAAGACATTTTTGTTTTTAATGAATACATTACTGTACATTTTTTGTTTTAAATATATTTTTATTTTTATGAGAAATCAGTGAAATTAGTAGGGAAAGTGATTTTTTTTTTTTTTGTAAATAAAGAAATGGTATTCAGAGGATATAAGTGACTTGTTCATGATCACACAAGCAAGAAGGTGGGACCTGGAAGACACTCAGGTGTGTGGACTTCTGTTTAGTGGGGAACCGCTGGCCTCTGCTTCCTGGCAGTTTAGCCGCGCGTGAGGACCACCTGCAGGGCGTATTTTGGAGGGTGCTGTGATATTGTCCAACTCAAATCATTTCTCCTAGGTGATTCACTGAATGCACAAACCCATCTCGCCGCCGTGCCCTGCTGTGACTGAACTGTGCCGGCTACAGGAAGTACATCCTTTGGGCACAGTCGAGTAGGGGCTTTGCCAGGGGAGGGGGTGGCAGGTAGGACAGTGAGTTCTGTCCCATGGGAAGCGGAAGCTGGACTGTTGGGGCAGGTGCGTGTGAGCATCGCAGAGGCAGCGTGAAGATGGTAGAATCTGAGGGGGTGAAGGAGGCTGAAGGGTCCGGGGCTCCCCTGTGTGGCAGACGCTCCAGCCTAGCCCATCCTCTCGGGAACGCAGAGGTGCCCGTGTCCTTAAGTTGATTGTAATTCCTCAGTGAATTCATGGCTAACGTTCACAGCACTTCCTGAGAGTGAATCTCACGAATTCGTGTAGATGTCCAGAGTCACACCACATTTCTGTTATCTTCATCCTAAAGCTTAAGCGTCAGCCTTATATAGGCAGAGTGGCATTTGGCAACAACAAACTCGTGTCCGGAGGGACC
>NW_011888913.1:1152743-1154661 GCF_000151845.1 Pteropus vampyrus | reverse complement strand
ATTACCACCAGTGAAATCGAATCAGTAATCAAAAACCTCCCAAAAAACAAAAGTCCTGGACCAGATGGCTTCATAGGCACATTTTACCAAACAGTCAAAGAAGAATCAACACCTATTCTCAAACTATTCCAAAAAGTTCAAGAAGAGGGAAGGCTTCCTAACTCCTTTTATGAGGCCACCATTACCTTGATTCCCAAACCAGACAAAGATATTAAAAAAAAACGAAAACCATAAGCCGACATCTTTTATGAACACTGATGCAAAAATCCTCAACAAAATAGTAGCAAACCGAATTCAGCAATACATTAAAAACATCATACACCATGAAAAATGGGAAGGAGAGAAAAATTCCCCACGCGACTCATGACGCTTCCAGAAGGAAGAGGAGTTGAGCTTGACCTTGAAGGCTCACGCTCCCTGTTCCTTTCCGCACCTGAGCCGAGCGCTGTGTTAGCACCGAACCAGCTTCACCGGAGGGGCCCCCTCTGCCGGCTCCCGGCCTCGGGGCAGGGCGTTTGCCTTGTCCGCCCCTGGATATCTCGCATGCTCTGATGTCAAGCATCACGTTGTAGGGCGCTGGATGAAACATGAGTGTAGAAAGGCCAAGCACCCCATTTGCTGAGTCTCACGAGGAGGAGGGGCACCGAGGACAGTGCCACTCGCAGTGGCAGGCCATCTACTTGGACTCGGAGAGGAGGGATGATGCACTACACGAAGAAAATACCATCAGAGACTTAAGGGAGGTTTGCATTCGCACCCAGCACATTCCCACCGCAGTGAGGACGGGAAGTATCCACCAGCTCCGAAGACGCCTCGCGCCCCTTTGCAGCGCCCCTACCGGCCACAGGCAACCGCTGTTCACTTTCTGTTGTAGATGACCTTGCATTCCACATAAAGGGAACCGTGGGGTATATACGATGCACAAACACATCCTCTATTTGCACACTGTTGGTGACTGCTTTCTTTCACGTACCACGATGATTTTGAGTTGCATCCGTGTTGTGATAAAAGTGTGTAACCAGCTTGATGCTTGTCACTCATGCTTCGATTTAGAGTCTTGTTTAGTGCCCAAAGCAAGGGTTGCTAACGTTTAATATGGCTGGAGAAATTAATGTTAGATTTTTAAGTACCACCTCGGCTTCAGTTGCATGAAGAGAATAATTATCATCAAAGATATTTTGAATTTAAAGGTCAAGGTATCTGCTCTCATCAGCCTCCTCTATTAATTGTTCTAAAAATGTGTACGTGGTAAAGTAGCTGGGTGTTTAGGAGAGGGGATGACAGAAAGGCGGATCTGGGAGCACGTGGCCGCTGGTTGGGTGCTGGAAGATGGCGGAAGGGTTTGTGCAGCCGCAAGGGGCCCGGCCGATGGGCAGATGCTCAGATTTTAGCTCTAACTTTGGCTTCATAGTCTGGGACCTTTAGGTCTTATGTCTACCAGTAAAATACGGGGAATACCACTTCTCAGGGGTGCTGAGAGAATTAAAAGAGATCAGTAAGTATGAGTATCATTATGGACAATAATTAGCATTTTAATCTGGAAACCATTTAGAAATGAGTCTAAATGAAGCATAACACTTTAACTCAGCGTTTGGGTTCAGACCACTTGGGTTTGCATTCTAAGCCTGTTGTGTAGCTGAGTGATATTAAGGACATAACTTAACCTCTCTAAATTTTGTTCTTCCTTTCCAGAAATGGGTATCATAGGTGTTTTATAAGTAAGAACTGAAATACACACACTGAGTGCGTAACACAGAACTTCCCGTGTGCCGTTGGCCAGGGGAAGGGGCAGCTGTTATCCTCATGCACTCGTGGTCATAACAACCCACCGAACAGTGCTCCTGACAATGTCCCTTAAAGTAGCAGTCCCCGACCTCTTTGGCACCAGGGACCGGTGCTCCTATGAGAATCTAACGCC
>NW_011888913.1:1149358-1152693 GCF_000151845.1 Pteropus vampyrus | reverse complement strand
TTTGGGTTCAGACCACTTGGGTTTGCATTCTAAGCCTGTTGTGTAGCTGAGTGATATTAAGGACATAACTTAACCTCTCTAAATTTTGTTCTTCCTTTCCAGAAATGGGTATCATAGGTGTTTTATAAGTAAGAACTGAAATACACACACTGAGTGCGTAACACAGAACTTCCCGTGTGCCGTTGGCCAGGGGAAGGGGCAGCTGTTATCCTCATGCACTCGTGGTCATAACAACCCACCGAACAGTGCTCCTGACAATGTCCCTTAAAGTAGCAGTCCCCGACCTCTTTGGCACCAGGGACCGGTGCTCCTATGAGAATCTAACGCCTGAAGATCCGAGGTGGAGCTGAGGCGGTGATGCTGGCGCTGGGGAGAGGCAGCAAACACACATGAAGCTTTGCTGGCTCCCCAGCTGTTCACCTCCTGCTGTGCGGCCTGGTTCCTAACAGGCCCCAGACTGGTACCCGTCCATGACCCGGGGACTGAGGACTCCTGCCTTAAAGTGTAGTAATTATATACAGCTTAAAGCCGAACACACTAAAATCCTAGATTAAATTGCTGACCTTCTTCGGAATTAAAAAAAATAATAAAATAAAAATGATTATTTTTAACTTCGATTATCTAAGATTTAGTTCTCATCAGATTAAAAAGAAGTGGCATTATTTATCTGTCTGAATGCAGTGTTGTAGAGTTCATAGACTCCGGCCGCACGCTTTTAACAGTGAGTGCATCATTCTGAGAAGGATGCTTGAGCCACTCAGAGACCTGCATCCTGTAGGAGAAAATTGTCTACAGTCAAAGGTTAATATATCTGTTGATAGTATAGTTAACTTCCTACAGAGTAAAAATTTAATTTTCCATTTTAGCTAAAATCATAAGCTTCGGGTAATCATGTGCAAATTATTTTTTAAAAATCTGTGGCAGGAAAATGGAGGGGAATAATACATACGATCCTTGCTTAACAATTGTGTTTCAATTAATATGAAAAGTGACACGTGTATAAATGACATATGCGAATGAACGATATACACCCATCTCTGTGGAAGGAAATGTTGCTTATTCCCTTTGGATATGTTTCCACACATTTTCTAAGAAACGTATTTCTGGAAACATAATATTTATATCATCGCTTTACTTTTTTCTTAACTTAGTCCATCTCACGAAGCCTAAAAATATACAATTTCATCCTAAAGTCAAAAATATTTATTTACTTATTTATCTTACAGTTATTAAGAATTGCCATTTTTTCTGTAAATTTAAAAAGCAGTTATATCATAGAATAACGCATCCTATTCATCAAGAAAGAAAACTCCCTGATCAGCTATAATGTCTTCATTTAATGAAATTAATATTGCCCTATATTTTTACTAACAATCAGCAATAATTTGCAATACCTCAGAGTTCAACATAGCCTAGTGGAAGGGCAAGGGAAATGTTTATTACTCCTCAGAACTGGATTTAAATCTCGCTTCTATCAAAGAGAAACAGCAACACCCTTGAACATCATATGCGTTTGCAAGCATCAGTGTACAGATTTGTAAAATGTGGGAATTGACCTTTTCCTGTGAAGTGCAGTCCAAAAAATAGTCTAACCCATGGAGAGCACTGAGTAAATATTAGGCATCTGTTATTATAAGGCCAGTCATTTAAGCTTTCTGTTCTTCATATTTTTTGGTCAAGTAATTAGCAGTATTTAAGCAATCATTCACAAGTACCAAGAAATCTTATATATAAAAGGGACATCTCTTTTAATGAGGAAAATAATTAGAAATTAAAGTAATTACCCGTAAGAAATCTGCTTAGTAAAATCAGGTTTGCTAAACTCTTGTTGCCCTTATATGCCCACGGTTTCAATAAAGAATATAATTGTTCTCATTAATTTGATTTCCTAGGAACAAGTATTTTTATTTTCCTATGTTTCATTACATAGTATGTAATTTGCATTGTATAGCAGTCTATAAAAGGTTGCCAGACCAACATACATCATATGATTCAAGAATCCGTCATTTTTTCTAAGAATGCTTTGAAATACTTGAAGACTTATGTTACTGCGATGGCTCTATTTAACTGACACCAGAAAGTCTATGGCCACGCCACCCTGAACGTGCCCAATCCCGTCTGACCTGGGAAGCTAACCAGGGTCGGGCCTGGTTAGTACTTGGATGGGAGACCACCTAGGAAGACCAGGAGCTGTAGGCATTAAAATAATAATAATAATAATAATAATAATAATAATAATAATTGACACCAGAAAACAACATAGTGAGGAAAATGCTAAGAACTAAGGCCAAGATCATGTGCTTTTACTGGACCACACATTATTTAAACACGTAAAATAATTTCTATTAAGGGCCTCCTTCCTTTAGGTAGAGGCGAGGCACACGTTCTCAAAGTTCCTATGGAAGAACATTGTTTTAATCACGCCATTAAAACCCATCAATGTTATAAATTGAGAATACAGGCTTTGGAAGACGTAAATAAGAGATTGCTTCCAAGGAAAACTAACTTTAAGACGGAATAGTAATGAAGGGTAGTATTTAGCCAAGAGAAAGAGAGAAAAGTGGGCTGAACCAGGTGAGGCCTTGGTAGGAGCTTTATAACAGCATTAATCATAATAGTCGCTAAAACTCGTGTACTGCCTACAACACCTACGAGGCATTTTTAAAGTTTTTTTCTTAAATTAACTCACGTAGTAACCATAACGACTTTATGCGATAGCTACTATCGCATGTTGACGAGGAGGAAGGTAAAGCACAGATGTTCGTTAACTTGCCCCAAAGCACACGGCTAATAATTGGTGAAGCCACGTGCTCTGTCTCCTGAGTGTCACTATGGCCACTGTCCCAAGAAGGGAACCTCTCTAGAATGCCAGAAAAACAAGCGGAAAACATTTAATCGAGATATACGTATACCCTCCTATCTTGTTAAAAAGTGCGTTCCCAATAAAATTTTGTGTTTACGCTCTTTATTAAACATTTAATATATTTTTACTGTTTTATCTGTATGCCTATGATAATTATAATGTGCCAATAGAGAGAGAAAGAAAATAACAGCAATTTAGGATTATAACATTTTAAATTTTATAAGAAAATATAGATTATAGGAATAATGATGGATTCCCGAATCATATAATATATGTCGGTCTGGCAACCTTTTATAGATTATTATACTGTGGACATAATAAAAAATAACAGCAATTTAGAATGATAACATTTTAAATTTTATCAAATAAGAAAATATAGATTATATACAAGTACATGTAAATATATATATATGGTGAATATATATATATAAATATTTTCAAATATAAAAGCATATTATAATAGGATGAGACA
>NW_011888913.1:1146377-1148263 GCF_000151845.1 Pteropus vampyrus | reverse complement strand
TTTTCACATGTACGCGGTGACCCTAAGCGACAACAGAAATGAAGATGAAAACGTCAAAGTGCACATTTCAAACTTGCTGAAAGCTCACGTGAGCCTCCAGGCCAGCCCGGGGGCGATCCCGCTCTCGAAGCGACGTCCCGGGACCAGCGGCATTGGCGCCAGCTGGAGCTGGATAGAAATACACAGATTCTTGGTCTGCATCCCTGATCTACTGAGGGAGCATGTCCCCCGAGTGATGCCAACGCACACTGCATTTTGGGAACCCCTGGCCTGAGGAATGTGCGTGCCCTTGGGGGCGATCAAGGCCTGGATTTCAGTCCCAGCTCTGACGCTTACCGTGTATGTGACATCTGCTCACGTACCTCTCTTCGCTCAGTTTTCGTTTGTCATTTGTAAATCGATAAGTTGGGGGCAGTATTGACTGAGATGCTGTTGCTGTAGGGATGATGGGGGTGAAACACCTCTTAGAATGCACAGACTGCTTTTAAATCACCAATGCTGGAAGTGCCATAGAATGGGATGAGGACAAACAGAAGAACTTTCCAGCCTTAGGACAGAGGACATCTGTTAGCAGAGCCAGATGTGTGGGCGCCCGTGTTCTCCAAGATAGAAGCTACCCCTTTTCACAGAATGCCACCCGCCCGCCCGCCCACGCTGGAGAGGTGACACCTTTCCTGATTGTGGTGAGCCTCTCCCAGCCTATCAGGTGAATTCTCTGAAAACAGAGCGGAGTGCCACACACAAGACCCCAGGAGTAGAAGAGTGTCCATCCCTCGCGGGGGACGGAGAACGGCCACTGATCTCATTGTCGTCCTGCTCAGGTCAGGAGTGTGACCGCTGTGTGCCTTTCCGTGTGAATGCGTCGTTAGCGCATGTGACCCGGCTGCCTCTCTCACATAGGGAATGTTTAATGTGTCGTGAATATTTAATATCACTAGTGTTCACATATACTCATTGTAAGAGCACAGACTCATTGGAATTCATTACTATTTAGGATTGTGAGTGAGCGCGGGAGTCTAACAGTTACCTGCACTGTCATTTTGAACAGAAAACAGACCCTGGGTTTGGAACCTACAGGTGATCTTTTCAGAGACAAGACATTTGGGAAATGTGAGCTCCTCCCAAGTCTGAAAAGTGTCCTCTATAACTCTGGCTTACAATTAACCTGCCTCTCTCTCTCTATCCCTTTCTGCTTTATTTGTCTTTATGGTACTGATCAGTGTCTGACCTTTTAAACGTGCATCGTTGGATGCGTCAGCTCTGCACAGCTGAGATGCTGCGTGTTTGTTCGCTGCATCCGCAGCCCTTAGAAGTACGCCTGAACCTAGTAGCTGCTCAGGAAATACTTGCTGACTGAATGAGTTAGTCTCCTTGCTGTTTTCATGAATATGAAATCACCAATGCACATTTTTCAATATATCCCGTTTCATGAGAAACTAAAAGTCACGTTGCTTAAATTCTATCTATTTTGAACAGCAAGGATTTCAAAACCGTTACGTTATTAGAAACCTATCATTTTCAGGTACTGAAAAGTTGAGTCCCTTAATGAGCATTCAGCTCACTAGCACGTTTTCCTTTTTATCTGAAGCACTGCAAGGCAGCAACCTAAAGCATGCACCTTTGTTTCTCTATCATCCTTTGCTTTTAGTATTCGACATTTGCAAAAATAAAATAAAAGTATATGACGTCACATGAAAATACAGGGGAAGGTAAATGTTTAGCTTTTCACAGTAAATCTCCATCTGGGATTTTTTAAAGCCGGCAATCCACAGATCTCGTGGAGAAAAGAATGACTGGGGGAAAACCATACAGAAAAGAGGGAGGCGTCAGTTTGCTTTTACGGTGTCTCTGCCAGGACAGAAATGCCTAAAGCAGGACAGGAAGAA
>NW_011888913.1:1141883-1145257 GCF_000151845.1 Pteropus vampyrus | reverse complement strand
CACGCTTTATTCATGGTTCTGAATAGAGGAGATTCATACGAGGAAGTTCACACAATTCCCCCAAAACCTGGGAAAGTCTTTGAGGCAGATTATCACGAAGGAGCCACTCACCTGTGGAGCTTCCGGGACAATCAAGACAAATCAACCCATAAATATCCACCAATCTTAATGTAGATCTGTTTGAATTTTTAAAATTTTTGCGAAAGTAGCAAAATATATTTTTAAATCCAAACCAGCGTTGCGTGTATTACAGGTACGTGATTCACAATGAATTCGCACTGTGGAATTCATACTCAAAAAATAATGATTTAGCTCTTTGTTAGGAACACAGAAATTCGAAGGAACGTCGACGTAGTTTGGACGTCTTTCCCGAAAGTGAGGAGAAGAGCGAGACGCAGTTTGCTTTTGATAAGACGCGTGTCCGATGCCCTCATGGTTTTCGAGACGGAAATGCTCATGAGACGTAAGCAGAGCAGGAACAGAGGTGACTCCAGCCCTCGGCTGCCCAGGTCCGTCCTCGCCACCTTGCCGTCCTCCTCCCGCAAGAACGCGCGAGGCCCCTCAGCAAGTCGCGCGTGTTACTCACGCGGACGAGCGCTGGGGAGTCGTGAGAACATTCCCCACTCAGTTGCACCTGCTGCTGTGAGCGCCTTGTTTTCTCAGGAGCCACGGCCCACCCACCCTCAGATGCAGCCTGGTTCACTGTCAGTGACCCTGGGCAGCCAGGTATGTCCCGCTCACAGGTAAGAACTCCTGCAAGCAAACACTGTTATCCTCTCGATTGCATGGCTGGTAATAGGATGATTCAAAGAAGATGGTTTGCCATCTTCTGCCTTGCCCAGGGCTTCCTTGCAACGGGAGAGAGTAAATCACAGAATCGCCGTTTAATCCTCCTGTTCCTGAGGTTCATATTTAAATGTCCCCAGTTGTCTCAGAAGTAGTCACGACAGTATTCGCTTCTCATGATTCAGACGTGACATTTGGTCTTCATGTCTCTTTATTTTACCCGGCTCTAGTGAAGTCTCCTATATGTTTTTGTCCTTTATGAGAAGAACATGTTTTGAAGTCCAGGTTGCTCATCTTGCAGAATCCCCTACATCCTGGTGTTCTCCGTTTTCATTTTTTCCTCACTTTTAGAACACAGGTAAAACACAGTTGGCAAGAAATCGACATAATAGCACATCTATTGCTGTATAAATTTTGACTTTTTGATTCCCAAGTAACATTGCTATTTATTATTAATGGAATTCTCAACAAATTCTACCGAGAGACTGATGAGTTAAATCGTCAAGACCATGAATTAAATATGCCATGATAGATTATTCAGTAATACAAAAGAATCAAAGGAACGTGACTTCCATGTGCACCTAAACGCCTCGTCAGAAGCGCGGTCGCTTAGACATGCAGCTTTCCTCAGAAAGAAGACGTCGTCCTGCTCCCGGGACTGCACACAGATTCTGGATTCATAAAACAAGGGGAGCATGACCTACTTAGGGCGAGTGTTGACTATAGCAGGTGTCATTCAGAGTTTGATTGGCATCTCTTAAGTGTTTCCAGGAAGATAAGCAAGCGATTGTTCGCTTATTTTTATCTGCATAGTTCTTTGCCTCTGATGTCTGTATCAGGGTTTACGCAGCCTTTGGCAGAACTTGGATCGATTGTGCCGGCGTGTTTGGGACCCAGGGAGGGTCGTGACTTCCTGTGTCACCATCTCGTCATGTTACTAAACTCTCAGATAACTATTTCGGCGATATTTATGTTTTTACTACTTGTCTGTCTAGTTATGAAAAGCGTTTCTTTGCCTTTTTACTGAAATTTCACTGTGGATATGAGTCCCGCTGGTTTCTGAGTTTTCTCTGAGGGTACTCTTCCATGTAGGGGGCTGCGTGGTCTTCTCATGACTATAAGTCTTGTTCATTCTAGTGTCTTTGTATATAACACCAGCTGGCATTAATTTGATAGTGAGTGTTTTTATTTACATTTGTACATTTAGTGGTATTTTTCTACTGAACATTTTCAGCATCTCACACTCTTACTTTAGGAGAGTCTTTTAGTTTTGATATCAATAGTCCTTCTAACTTCATGGGAACATATTAACATGGCCTTGTCATACTTCATGTTTCCTCAATGTGAGACCAATATGGTGAAACGCTTGACGATGCCCCAGGTCAAATCGTTTTCTGAGAATTAACAATGAGTAAACATTGTATGTACTATAAAGACATTGTTTATATTTCATACACATAAGTAACATATTAGATGAAAATTAATTGCAGAAATAATAACTGTCTTGTAACCACAGGTGAATTTGTATAGTTGGAATAAGTATGGGGTATCTTTTGGATGAAACACAGCCTTTGGGAGGAATATACTTTTTTCGTTATAGAAAATGAAATGCTAGAAAATCATATTCCAATAGTTTTAGGGAGAATGAACCTTATTAGTTAAGGCCACTGTCTTAAAACATGTTTTCTTGTTATTTTAAAAGAAATTAGAGGGTGATAGGCTGTAAAAAGATCTAGAAATAAATGACATCTTGATTATGTCCATATTATCCACTGAAAAGGACTCGTATTACATGCAGGCAGCTTCTGAGAATGGAAAAGGCTACCCGGGGTATTATTATCAGGTGAGAGGGTAGGGAAGCATTGCACAGATGTGAGTATGACTCCCATTTTGAGAATAACCCACAGAATGAAGAATGATGATCTCCACCAAGGTTGAAGAGTGGGGTACTTTTGGACATGAAACCAAAGGGCAAATATCCACTTGGATCTCTCAGTCCGTGACATCAGTACAAGTGATCATCACGGTAGTTTGTTAAGCCAACCCCCTCGGGGTTATGTTTAGGTTCATACACTCTTTAGGGATATGATGAGTAAAATTATATCATGAGATTATTTTGCCATTAGCGTAACTATCTACATTTATCTCAGTCCATTTTTTCCCTAAGGCTTACTAATCAACACACATTTTTGCATCTGAAATCTAGACACTAGCATGAAACTTGAGGAAGGAAAGAATATCATCGAAGTCTGATTGGATCGATATTCGATTCAGTCCCACGTTCTCCGCTTCCGTTTGAATGCAGTTGTCATAGGACCAAACAATAGAGTTAAAACTGTCCCATCGAAACAGGTTAAAACTCATTTTTGTTTTATTTTCCAAGTATTACCAATATTGAGTTTGATTCTATTTCTACTTTTTGAGATCAAATATTCCATCAGAAAGTATCATGAATCCAAATTCCATTTCAGACTTAAAACTGTGTGATCTGTGACAAAGGCACTAATTCATCATATTAATAGCCTCTTAAATGACACAGGGTTGTAAAGCTGGTACATGTAACAACTTCTGTACTAACATGCAGTTAA
>NW_011888913.1:1135597-1139806 GCF_000151845.1 Pteropus vampyrus | reverse complement strand
CCTCATTTTCATATTGGTTTCTGCTTCTCTGCCAGAGTCACTATTAAGTAGATTACAAGTAGAACTGATCATTGTATTTTTCTTTAGAGGTTGCTTTGTCAAAGGTACAGAATGTATGTATTAATATTAAAAATTGGGCACTCTGTGTGTGTGTGTGTGTGTGTGTGTGTGTGTGTGTGAGAGAGAGAGAGAGAGAGAGAGAGAGAGAGAGAGAGAGAGATTGAGAGTGATTTTCTGAAAATGTTTCCATATTGCCAGCCTTATTCCGATTTCAGATGTGAGCAGGTGGCGGGGGACAATCAGCATCTTTCCCCACGGACAGCCTTCTCTCTTTCCAAAAACCATGGCCAAAAGAAGACCACAGGAAAACATTTGAAGCACTTGAAATGCGTAGGCATCACACGACGAGTGAAACGTTTAGAAATGAAATATATAGATCAATTGTGTTAAAATTTAAATTTTAACTTAGATATCAAATTCAGTAGTGATGTTCCAGTTATCTAAGAAAGCGGTTCTAAAGTAACGTCCGGGAACGCTGACTTTGCTTGGACTCCCAGGGCTGGGTGGGATCACGTGCGCGCCACACGGCATCCTGGGTGTTGTCACTGGCCGAGGTAAGGTGGTAGCCCCATGAAAGTGGTAGAAATTAGGAAATTAAGACCTTTCAACGTCCTCTTTAAAACAGACTCTCTCACTTCTGCATTCCGCCGAGGCTCTGGGGAAACATGGCATTTAGGGGAGACTCGCTGCACATGACCTATGACGTCATCACTTCCCACTGACCCACGGAGGTGGGTGGTCTGTTTCGCCTTTTCTGTTGCGTTCTGCTTTCACACGAGGCTGCGGACAAACTCGTACTCTTCTCTTGGCCTTCAGAGCTCGTTTTCCTGGAGTCAGGTGAATCGCTGCGGTTTGTCCCAGCTTTATTTGGTGGCTTGAAGCCTGAGGTGATCGTTGGGTCAGAGAAAGGCTTGTGATGGCGAGGGACAAAGGAGGGACAGAGGCTGAGGAGCCTGACTGCGAACCAGGCTTAAGACAGACTGTATCCTGGGACTCCGCGAAGACGGGGATGCGCGCTTTAAAGACACGTTCGTGGTCCTCCATTCCGTGCGGCGGTGGCACTCAGCGGACTGCGGAGGGTGTAAAAGAAACGCCTGAAGAAAGGCAACGGGGCACTCCAGGGCCGGCGAGAGGTGAGCGCAGGCAGTGTCCCCAGCGCCTCGTTCCAGAGCATCTTTTGAACTATAAGGACAACTTCGGTAAGACTTCTTTTCAAATCACATCCGTCTTGGGCAAATCTGGAGGGACCAGATAAAGTGATGTAGGAGAAAAAAATATTAACTCTTTTCATTTTCCATATTTTAAAGGGAAAAAATGAATAATGCCAAATGTTTGGTTGGAAATATACTGGATATTATTTAAGGAGAGTAAGTACAATCCTTTTAAGATTAATATAATTCACCCTTAACTATGCTGCTCTATGCAGAGCTAAGACGTCACTAATAGATTTTTGTATTAGTTTCAAGTATACAATTCATTGGTTTGACATTTAGATAGTTTATAAAATGATCCCCCTAATTACTCCTTCTCTCCTCTGGCTCTCCACCTGGCCGATATATCAATGCTAACCGCATTCCCTATGCCACGCTCCCCATCCCCGTGACCATCTATCAACTACTAATTTGTACTTCTTTAACCCTTCACCCCATTCTCCCAGGACCCCAAGCCCCTCCATCTGTCACCAAATTGTCCTCTATATTTGTGTCTGTTTTCGATTACTTTGTTCTTTTCGTTTCTTAGATTCCTCACATAAATGAAATCATATAGTAATTATCTTTCTCTGTCTGACTTATTTCACTCAACATAATAAACTCCAGGTCCATCCATGTCGTTGCAAATGGTAAGATTTTATTTTTTTAATGGCCGAGTAATAGTCCATTGTATATATGAACCATGACATCTTTATCCAGTCTTCTGTTGATGGGCATTTAGGTTGCTTCCATATCTTGGCTATTGTAAATTGTATTGCCGTGAATATCGGGGTGCATTGAACTTTATGAATTATTATTTTGGTTTTCTTTGGTTAAATACCCAGAGGTACAATTGCTGGGTCAAAAGGTAGATCCATTTTTAATTTTTTGAGGAAACTCCATACTGTTTTCCATAGCGGCTGCACCAATTTGCAATCCCACCAGCAGTGTATGGGGGTCCCTTTTCTCCACATCCTCACCAACACTTGTTCTTTGATTTATTGATGATGCCATTCTGACGGGTGTGAAGTAATATCTCATTGTGGTTTTAATTTGCATTTCTCTGATGATTAGTGACCTTGAGCATCTTTTCATATGTCTATTGGCCATCTGTACTTCATCTTTGGAGAAGTATCTGTTTAGGTCTTCTGCCCATTTTTTAATTGAATTCTTTGTTTTTTTTGTTGTTGAGTTGTATGAGTTCTTTAAACGTTTAAAAGCATCTGTAGATACGTCCACCTTTCTGATTTTATTAGTTTGAAATGGTCCCCCTTTAAAATGGTATTCGTTCTATTCGGATAATTTAACTTGGATTTGGCTCTCGCTCAGGTCACTTTTAGATGTAGGCTTGCAGCATGAGAGGGGAAGGCAACGCCTCCAGATACCTACATGCTAGGCCGCCGGACCCGACAAGGCCAGCATGCCTTCGCCCTTACAGACGGATGCTGTGTTTCTGTCTCAGTGCCGAATGCGGACTGTCTTTGTCACACCGCGATAAACTTTGCGCTGCCGTCTTGGGTGAGCAGTCAGTCGCTCCTTCCCGTCTACACAAACGTAAGAGATCTCTCGGCGCTAAATGTAGGCGGAATTCTGCAGTCGGGTCGAATGACGAAGACACAATTCCTCCTTTCGTATAATATTTTAGTCCAATTTATTGAGATCGAGTCTTCTCACCGGCTTTTTGAAAGAAGAGACAGGGTCTCTATTAAAGTTTTTCAAAACTAAACAGCTTTGCTTCAGATGTACACAGTGTTTGTGATATGCGGATGAATGAGGGGATTTGGGGGCTGACTGTGGTCTCTCTTTGAACATCAAAACCGTGACTATTACTTTTCTGCGATAAAAAGTGCTTTGTATTAAAATCGTTATTTTTTTTTCAAATCTAGTTGTTATTTTGTAGGCTAACTGACCAGGTTTTCCAAAAAAATCACTCCTTACATTTCATATTAAAATATTTAAATATAGTTAAGAAGAAAAAAAATACCAGAAGGGAAATGGCAAGCACGTGATAAGGGCCATGATCAAAATGAAACCTATTAAGAGGTTTAAAAAATTATTAAAAGTTATTTGAGGAATCTTGTGCTTTAACGTTTTACATTTAGACCATCTGATATTTCCCTTTCTGTTTTATTTAAATTTCTATATAGTGTTATCATGTTTCCAGTTAATTTTATAAAAACATACATATTTTAAAGTTGCTTATGAGAATTTATTTACCAAAAACCATAATGTTCTAAATGCAATGTGGTGTCCTGGACCAGATCCTGGAAAGAATAAAAAGCTTCACTGCCGGCGGCGGGGAGGCCAAAATGGAAACAAAGCGAGAACTTGCTTCGGGGCTGTGTCGGTTTCTTAGTTGTGACGAGTGCATTATGGTGATGTCGGCTCCTAACGCGGGGGACACCGGGCGAGAGGTCACTGTACAGTGACTCTCTGTGTTATCCTTGCACCTTTTCTGTAAATCTAAAATTATTCCAAAGTTAAAATTTTATTTTAAAAAATCATTATAACTTATTCACGTACTTATATACCTCTGTAATAGAAATTGCAGTTATCCATGTTGATAAACTGCCCTTGTTTTTCATAATTTGTAAGAGAGGAAATGTTAATAATAAGTAAAATTAGTTTGCAGTGTTCAAAAATAAGTGTTAAACATGACAGGATTTTTTTTTTTCCCCCATCCCGGTGAATTATAAATCGTGCCGTTCTAGACATGGAAATGAAGAGTTAATTAATTATTTTGGTCATTTTCATACTTTACTTTATTTAGCACATTATATTTTCTATTTAATGCATTTTAGAATATTTTTTGTATCTGTAGACAGTGATCCATTATAAGCCAATGAATAGAAAAATATGTTTTAGTTGAAAATAGACTATCTCATACCTCAGATTCTAGAATTAGGACCATCGATTTTGATACTTTGTAGCTATCTGAATTGTCACAAAGATTGTTCCC
>NW_011888913.1:1128399-1135007 GCF_000151845.1 Pteropus vampyrus | reverse complement strand
CTGTGTTATCCTTGCACCTTTTCTGTAAATCTGAAATTATTCCAAAGTTAAAATTTTATTTTAAAAAATCATTATAACTTATTCACGTACTTATATACCTCTGTAATGGAAATTGCAGTTATCCATGTTGATAAACTGCCCTTGTTTTTCATAATTTGTGAAGAGAGGAAATGTTAATAATAAGTAAAATTAGTTTGCAATGTTCAAAAATAAGTGTTAAACATGACAGGATTTTTTTTTTCCCCCATCCCGGTAAATTATAAATCGTGCCGTTCTAGACATGGAAATGAAGAGTTAATTAATTATTTTGGTCATTTTCGTACTTTACTTTATTTAGCACATGATATTTTCTATTTAATGCATTTTAGAATATTTTTTGTATCTGTAGACAGTGATCCATTATAAGCCAATGAATAGAAAAATATGTTTTAGTTGAAAATAGACTATCTCATACCTCAGATTCTAGAATTAGGACCATCGATTTTGATACTTTGTAGCTATCTGAATTGTCACAAAGATTGTTCCCTTAGATCAAACGTTGCTACCACAGAACAGTGTATGTGCTACTTCTACCCACCAGACCAAAAAAAAAAAAAGATTATCGATATTTGTCACAGATAGTACACTCTATTTACCAAATGTTAAAGAGATACAACCGCTATGTAGATTCTGAATCAATAATAGTCATCATGCATTAGCCTCATTGCTTTGCAGGAAATAAAGATTTAAAGTTCACTGACTCTGCAGCCAAAATACATAAGGGACACATATACTTTCGGTGACAATATTGTCCAAATTCAAAGGATAAGTGCCAGGTATTTACTTAAGATCAGGACTGTGGCGTAATCAGATACGAGTTGCAAACTTGAGGAACATTATTATGAAAGTTTAAAACTGCCTTGAGCCACAGAATAGTGATGTCACTAACAATAGAGAAACAGGCTTGGGATGGGGGAGAAAGCCGAAGGTCAGTTAACTTGAAATTTATCAGACGCAGTGAAAACAGAAGAAGTATGAAGAATATCATCCCGCTCCCATTGTTTAAGGGAAACCAGGCCTATAAAGAAATGATTATAATGTCGTGTGGCTGGGAAACGGATGAAGATGTACGCACGGCACCTGGGGAGCTCACGGAAGGCGAGCTTGAGAGAGAGTCTATGAAAGAGTCTGCTGTGTTGTCACGAGAGCCAAGACGTGGAAACAACCTAAGTGTCCAATGACACATGGATAGATCATGCGGCATATACGTACAATGGAATATTATTCAGCTTTCAGAAAAGAAGGCCATTCTGCCATTCGTGGAAATATGGAGGAAGCTAGAGGATGTTACGCTCGGTGAAGCGAGTCAGACAGAGAGAGGCAAATACCGTATGATCTCAATTATATGATGAATCAAAAAATGAAAAGTCCATCTCACAGACACAGAGAGTAGAAGCAGTGGTCGCCAAGGCTGGGGAGTTGGGGAAATGGGGAGATGTTGGTCAAAGAGCACAGACTTTTGGTTATAAGAATAGTGAGTCCTGGTGACTTAACATACGGCATGGTGACTGTGGTCAACGGGGCTGTATTACGTACTGAAATTCACCAAGAAAGTAGATCTTCAGGGTTCCACCACACACACACGCGCGCGTGCACACACACACACACACACACACACACACACACACACACACAGAGCTGCGGAGTGATGGATGTTAGGTAGCTTGACTGTGGTCGATCAGTTCAATGGATCAGTTCAATGCCTACTGTATATTACAATGTACATTTCTTGCCGAGTGATAAATCTTGGTAGTTTCTTTTGTTCCTTTAATCATTTTCTACGCTGCTTTCATAATCCTCTTTGACTAGTGTTATTTACCCTCCAAGTTCATTAGGTCAGTTAACTCAGAACAATAATATGCATTTTAAATGCCTTTCTCGTGCCTTAGTAAGGGCACAGGTGACAAGCGATCCATTAATGTGGATAATTGTTTTAATTAAAACAACATTTTATTCTGAATCTCAGAAGTAATTATTTGTCATGCTCCCTCTCAATTTTATTAGCATAATGTTTGGTCCATAGGATAATAATAGATAAAACATGTATTTTAGATAACTTATGCAGGATATATTGAATAAATTGAATTGTAATTATTATGTACAAGAGCATATTGTGCACTTAATCATCAAAGTCTGAACTAGAAAAATTTGTGTCGAGTCTAGAATAAAGATGGCACAGAAGGAAAGGAATGACTGGAAAGTATCTGACCTCACTTTAACGTTAACAGTTTACTGACGCTAAATTTTATTCTGACCAGGACCTAAAATATCACTGATACTCTCTCTCTCTCAAGTTTGCTTTTGTGGAGCTAAGAATATTCCATCTTTGAACAAGTATATCTCATGTTATAAAGAATTTACAAAATTTACAGTTTCGAGCCAAGTGTATGTTTTCTATTTTATCTTAAGAAAAATGGCATTTCCTCAACTTTTGCAAGTCGGTGTCATAAAAATTATATAATTTTTTAAAATTTTATTGAATTGGGTGAAATATAATCTATGGGAACTAAACAGTCTGAATGTTTTTATTTATACTCTATTCTTTTAAATATTCAATCCATTCATAAGAATGTAGAAAAAGTAAAAGTAATTTAATTAGAAGAGTGCCCTATAGGCTACTGAAAGTCTTATCAATAGGCAGAGTAAACATATTTAGAACTATATCTCCTCTTAAGGGTTATTATATATTATTGACACATTTTAAAATATTGAAAATTACTATATCAATTTCAGTAATTTTTTGTCTTTGTCCAAATTTACATTGTAATCTTCATGAATGCATGTTAGTGTCCCATGGGCCATATGATATAATTCCATAAACCCAAGGAGATTATTGAATTTAATGATCAGTATTTATATAGTAGCATTTTTGACAAACGCTCAGGGAGTTGTAAAGTGACTGTTACATTTAGAGATAAAGAGCATAAGATGGATTTGCTTCACATTCTGATAGTGTTTGCTCCTGTTTTTAAGATGATACTGTTTCTGTAGTTACAGCATGTGGCTCAAAAATCCTTTTCTTTGCAATACGCTAAAGGATAACTTGATAATATTCTGATAGAGTGTAACTTTCACTGAATATGCTACCATATAGTTTTTATTGTACTATCAAACCCCACACTATCAACTATCAAAGTATTAGCAGAACATTTTTATATCGAATATGAATAATAATACTACTTACTATTTTATGGGTTCTTATCAAAACAAACTGAAGAACGGGGAAAAAAACTAACTTTTGCCTTAGTTGATTTCGTTATTAGTTATGTTTCTTGTTTCCTTCCTGGTACTTACTCTAAGACAGCATTTGTTTATCCAAGCCAACGCTTCGATATTGCAATATGTGGTTTCCTACATCACTTGAGAGGTGGCTTCGAAACAGTAAACAGTTGACAGATGCTTTTTGACAGGTGGCCCTCTCCCTCCTTCCCCATCTCACGTCTCTGGGTAGAGAGTAAATGCCCCCGACTCTCCCTTCGCCATCTAATTTTGTTTATCGTGATGAGTGGTAAACAAACATTAGACCCTTCCATTCACAGCCCCGACTTTCCGCACTGAGAATGCAAGATGACAGATGCCTGTCTGACCTCTCTGCACACAAGTCGTGGAAGGAATACGACGGAACAAAGGCAGCGCCACCTCCGAGGAGCATTTAGAGCTGTTCAAAGGGACGATTCTGGCACCTCGCAGCCTGTGTGTTTTCATTACTACTTCAATTAGAGAGGCAAGTATTTAAAGAAGAGCAAACAGAGGTAAAAAAAAGACCTTAGCCCAAATGCCAGTCGCTAAGAAGTATTTATCTTAAACCTTTTTGATTTCCATTTTGCACAGGCAGCTTCAGAATGCGATGTGTGCATTAGCGACAGTGTGGGGTCGGGAATCAGCCAGCTCTTCGCAAGCCACCCACCGCCGGTGGCTGCCTGAAGTGGCCTCGCCGCTCTAGGGGCCGGTGGTGGCTGGGACGCATCAGTCATCCGTGGCTCTGCGGAGTCAGATGCGATGTGATGGTTCTTTAATGAAAAGTATATCAGGTCTCTGTTTACTCCATTCGTTCTCTTGAGGTGGGACGATTTTCTCAATTTAAAACCAAACACCATTATCAATATCCCTGGGAAATTCTACTTAATGAAAACGCTCCAGTCATAAAACCTGCCAAATAAAAACTCGGGTAGGTTTTCCAATTAACTGCATTTAATTAGACTTATATAATAAGGAGTAGATCTACTCGTGGAGCTTATCATAATGAAAGGTTTGGGTTTGGTCGAAGTAAAGAGAACATTTAAAAAGTAATGGGTGTCCACGGGATAAAGGGCTCTTCTTCTCGAGCGAACTCCTCTCCTTGGCGACACGACAGGGACTGAGTGTCGCATTCTGCCTTAGGGCGTCGTGGGGAGAGAGTGCCTGCGTGCCTCTGCCACGTGCCTGTGACACAGGCCACCGGGCGGCTTCGCACCCGGACCGAGCGCAAACCACGTTCCCGGCCGTTCTCACGGCCCCGACTCAAAATGGACCCAACAACAACAAAAAAACTGGCATGTAAATCACAAGGTTTCTGGATTTTATTTTCTTCAGTTCAAAACGACAAAAATAACCTCTACTGGTATTTAATTACAATTTCACAAGACCCTAACCCAGTCTTAAAAAAAGAAAAGAAAAAGGCTTGCCATGAGGAGACTCCCGTGAGGAGGGCTGTCACTCACTCCCCTTTAAGGTCGCGGTAATTACTTTCAAGGGCGTGGACCAGTGATGTGTGACCGTCCTCCTGCATGAAGGCGTGGTGCCTTTGTGGTGCTTTCCACGCGGATCGGTCTGTGACAAAACATTCGGAAGCAAATGGCCTGACGTCAGCTTGGACTCTCCACATTCATGACCAAAGATTAACATTTATAAATCTGCAGTAGCAAACTTCATGCTCATAAAATCTCGATGTTTAGGGTAAATGGCTTTTTTTGTTGTTCCAATTATAACAGGAAGAGGAGAACCCTGTATTTTAGATTCGGAGGCTTCAAGTCGATTCTTACCTCGGGCATTTTCCAAGAAATGCAGCTCGGCCAAGCTTGACCTGTGTCAAAGGGAAAACAAGAAACACGACACATGAGCCTAATGGCGTGTCCTCCACTGCGACTAACGTGGTATTTATTTGTTTGCTTGCTTTTGATGACTTCCTATTATTTCTTCAATGGAAGGAGTATATTTTAAGCCTTTCTATCAAGGTCGTGCTAACTGCTACATCAAAAAGTCAGAGCAGAAGTTTAATTATTGCTCATGTGAAGTCCCTTTGCTGTCGTAAGCTGCCTTTTCTGGAAGCAGAAGCTGGGATAGTGTGTGGCATGGAGGACATTTATTTGGGATCAACAGCACTAGGTACCAGAGGGAACACAGTCAGCGGGCAAAGGATGCGCCCACCTGGAAAGCCTGAGCCAGCCCCGGGGGTGACCGGGAGCATAACCAGCATCCGGGTTTCCACTGAGGGCCGAAGTGGCCTGGCCCTGGACTCCTAAAGGTGGCTGTGATTTCTGTCATCGCTGCCACCTGAATGCAGTAGTTTTTGATTTACTACCTTGGCCGAGGGTGGAGGGGCCAGTTCCACAGGCTTCTGCTTGGCTGCCCCACAACAAGAGATGTTTGTTCCCTGACTCCGTGTGTCCTCCCTCTAACGGGGGCTGTGATGATGCTTGGGATCTTCAAATAATAGTGTCAGCGTGGACCCCGTGTCCAGAGGTCCTCAAAATACTTTGATATCATTGCCCTTTCTTCAGCGTTAGGGTTAAATCGTGTCCTCCTGGAACTGATACGTTGCAGTCTTAACATCCAGGACCTCGAATGAACCTTATCTGGACATGGAAGGATTGCGGGTGTTGTCAGCACAAGGTCACGCCTCAGAGCGTTGGCCCTGACCTCATGTGACCGGCGTCCTTGCAGGGGGTTTGGGCACAGACACGCGCAGAAAGAGCAGCCTGGGAAGGCGAAGGTGGAGAGCGTGGTGACTGACATCTGTCTTATCCTTTCGGGTCCTGTTGTCCCCACTGCTATGATTGTGCCTAATTCTGTAATGACCTCTCTTAACCTTCAACCCTGACATGCAGAGGGGGCCACCAGGGAAACATAGAGATCCTGGTGCTCCTGTCACCTGTCCCTCCTTACGATGATGGTTCATGGTACATTCTTTGGGCTTCCCGTGGAGTGTTACCATCTGCCGGTCCCCCAGCCTGCACCTGCGCCCACCCCAGCACGTCCACTCACCGAGATTTCCATCCTCTCTTCCAACATCTGCTGTGCAATGTGAGCATTTCAACTTCACTTAGTGCTGGAGATGCAAAGTACAAAGGACGGGGGACATTTGTCAGGGCTGAAAACAGGAGAACGAACCGCAAGTCCATGTGGACAGCTGTGGACTGTCGAATCCCATCTTTATGCGCAGAATTTGCATGGCTGTCATCTGTCCTGCCTCCCATTCCCCAGGCGAGAAGTCCAAATTGTCATCCCTGGGGGGATTAAACTTCCTCAAGAGAACAATCTGGACTCTGGAATTTGGTTATCTCTTGGCATAATTACGTCTAGCTTGCTTT
>NW_011888913.1:1124387-1127229 GCF_000151845.1 Pteropus vampyrus | reverse complement strand
TAAATCTGCAGTAGCAAACTTCATGCTCATAAAATCTCGATGTTTAGGGTAAATGGCTTTTTTTGTTGTTCCAATTATAACAGGAAGAGGAGAACCCTGTATTTTAGATTCGGAGGCTTCAAGTCGATTCTTACCTCGGGCATTTTCCAAGAAATGCAGCTCGGCCAAGCTTGACCTGTGTCAAAGGGAAGACAAGAAACACGACACATGAGCCTAATGGCGTGTCCTCCACTGCGACTAACGTGGTATTTATTTGTTTGCTTGCTTTTGATGACTTCCTATTATTTCTTCAATGGAAGGAGTATATTTTAAGCCTTTCTATTAAGGTCGTGCTAACTGCTACATCAAAAAGTCAGAGCAGAAGTTTAATTATTGCTCATGTGAAGTCCCTTTGCTGTTGTAAGCTGCCTTTTCTGGAAGCAGAAGCTGGGATAGTGTGTGGCATGGAGGACATTTATTTGGGATCAACAGCACTAGGTACCAGAGGGAACACAGTCAGCGGGCAAAGGATGCGCCCACCTGGAAAGCCTGAGCCAGCCCCGGGGGTGACCGGGAGCATAACCAGCATCCGGGTTTCCACTGAGGGCCGAAGTGGCCTGGCCCTGGACTCCTAAAGGTGGCTGTGATTTCTGTCATCGCTGCCACCTGAATGCAGTAGTTTTTGATTTACTACCTTGGCCGAGGGTGGAGGGGCCAGTTCCACAGGCTTCTGCTTGGCTGCCCCACAACAAGAGATGTTTGTTCCCTGACTCCGTGTGTCCTCCCTCTAACGGGGGCTGTGATGATGCTTGGGATCTTCAAATAATAGTGTCAGCGTGGACCCCGTGTCCAGAGGTCCTCAAAATACTTTGATATCATTGCCCTTTCTTCAGCGTTAGGGTTAAATCGTGTCCTCCTGGAACTGATACGTTGCAGTCTTAACATCCAGGACCTCGAATGAACCTTATCTGGACATGGAAGGATTGCGGGTGTTGTCAGCACAAGGTCACGCCTCAGAGCGTTGGCCCTGACCTCATGTGACCGGCGTCCTTGCAGGGGGTTTGGGCACAGACACGCGCAGAAAGAGCAGCCTGGGAAGGCGAAGGTGGAGAGCGTGGTGACTGACATCTGTCTTATCCTTTCGGGTCCTGTTGTCCCCACTGCTATGATTGTGCCTAATTCTGTAATGACCTCTCTTAACCTTCAACCCTGACATGCAGAGGGGGCCACCAGGGAAACATAGAGATCCTGGTGCTCCTGTCACCTGTCCCTCCTTACGATGATGGTTCATGGTACATTCTTTGGGCTTCCCGTGGAGTGTTACCATCTGCCGGTCCCCCAGCCTGCACCTGCGCCCACCCCAGCACGTCCACTCACCGAGATTTCCATCCTCTCTTCCAACATCTGCTGTGCAATGTGAGCATTTCAACTTCACTTAGTGCTGGAGATGCAAAGTACAAAGGACGGGGGACATTTGTCAGGGCTGAAAACAGGAGAACGAACCGCAAGTCCATGTGGACAGCTGTGGACTGTCGAATCCCATCTTTATGCGCAGAATTTGCATGGCTGTCATCTGTCCTGCCTCCCATTCCCCAGGCGAGAAGTCCAAATTGTCATCCCTGGGGGGATTAAACTTCCTCAAGAGAACAATCTGGACTCTGGAATTTGGTTATCTCTTGGCATAATTACGTCTAGCTTGCTTTTGATCATTCCTAAGTAAACCTGACAATGGACACGTCGTGCAGATGTACCCAATTCCCCGCTATCTTTTATTCACGTTACTCTTAAAAATATAAAACAAAATATGAACAAATACATGAGGAAGACTCCAACTTGAAGTACACATTAAGGTTCCTAGCAAGATGAATAAAAGCAAAACCAACTAAACAAACCAAGGTGAAAGCTTATAAAATTTAAGAAAATTAGGAATAATGAGAATATTCTGAATGCTTCCAGAAATAAAAATGCAGTTAAATTACACAAGAAAAGAGTCCCCAGAATGTTTTTTTCTATTCTTAGTACTAGACTCGAAGTGCTTTCAAACTATGGAGGGAAAACTATTTTCAATTTAAAATTTTACATCTCACATAACCGTTAATTTAGTGGAAGTTAAATAGAAGACTTTCCAGTTATGGGACAATGCGGAAAATTCCTTCGCTTTGCCAGCTCTCCTTCAATTTCATGGCAATGCGTTGTAGCCAAACAAAATTAAACCAAAAAAAAAAAAATGTTAGGTCTGATGTATCAATTAGGTCACTTTTAACTCTAAATAACTGAAAACCAGTAACAACTAGAACCAGCTGATGGTGGTGATGGTGATGGTGATGATGGTGATGATGATGGTGATGACGATGGTGGTGATGGTGATGGTGATGGTGGTGATGGTGATGGTGATGGTGATGGTGATGGTGGTGGTGGTGATGGTGATGATGATGATGGTGATGGTGATGATAGTGATGGTTATGATGGTGATGATGGTGATGGTGATGGTGATGATGATGATGATGACGATGACGACGATGGTGATGGTGATGAGGGTGATGATGATGGTGATGATGGTGATGGTGGTGATGGTGATGGTGATGGTGGTGATGGTGATGATGATGATGGTGATGGTGATGACGATGGTGATGGTGATGATGGTGATGGTGATGGTGATGGTGATGATGATGGCGATGGTGATGATAGTGATGGTGATGGTGGTGGTGATGGTGATGGTGATGGTGATGGTGATGGTGATGGTGATGGTGACGGTGATGATAGTGATGATGACGACAAACAGGGCGGGTGTTCTTTACTCATCCGTGGCATAGTTTAGGGCAAGGTTGGTTTTCGTCTCTAACAATTCCGTCCACAAGTGATT
>NW_011888913.1:1121684-1123552 GCF_000151845.1 Pteropus vampyrus | reverse complement strand
CATGGAAGAGAAGAGGCAGCGAAAAAATATATGTGGTATTTGTTTTTCATTCAAACTCTTTCAGGATAGCTTTATTTTTATCCACATTCATGTATTATTCAGGTAAAATTAACTCTGTTTTTTAAAGATAAGCTTAACATGCCTCTGTTGGTCCAGTGTCAACTTGAGAACCAGAGTCTTTCAAGTTAACAATTATCATGTTTTCAATCATGAGTAAATTTTGGTTTTCCTGTAGATTTGCTTTTCCGAACAAATTATGGCCAAGAAATAATTGGAAACAAAATATCCATTTTCCATTCCACCAACGCTAAGCTCTTCCCATGGGTTGCTATTATCACTGGTTCAAAGTTCGTACAGCCCAAGTTTTGATGTGACAAATCAACAGCTGAACGAAGAAAATGAATGACGGGTGGGGTCTGCGCCATCACGCCCGTGCAGTCTGCGGTGGCTTCCGCTGTCGCCTGTGAAATGAAGCCCTATCTCATCATTCACCTCGCCAGGTGTCAGAAATTGTCTTTAGGTAACAGTGACAGAGAAAGTAAACAAAATAGACCAACATTAGTTTATCTGCTCCTCTTCATTCTTCTACAGTTTAAATACATCTTAAATGAACAAAGCCAACAACCTTGAACGAGAAAATAGGAATGGATTATGTCACAAAAAGGAGCATACAGCTTGAGAAGGAATACAGAAGCCAGGAGGCGGGGGGGAGCATCTTGCAGCTGGCCTCCATCCAGCTATGTTTCTCGCGAACATGCACACGCGGGTGACGCACGCCTGTTTCAGTCCTGACAGGTGGGCCCACCTCCTCCCCCACCTGCTCTGCTCCTCCAGGCACCTGGTTCCTCTCCCAGCAAATCTCTGTAACACACAGCTTGTGGAAATAATGATATTCGAAACAATATTTTAGCTATTTGAGAATTCTTGAAACTGGTTTAAGAAAGGGGGGATGGGGTAAAAGACAATGTGACTTATGGCCTCACTAGCTGCAAATTATGCATTTGATGTTTTGTTTTTCTAATATCTAATTCTTTTTATCCAGGCATGTCATGTCATACTTCAGGGTACCGATATTTCCGAAATGTTTTTTTTTTTTTTTCATCACGAATGTCGAATTTCAATACAAACAAATCTAAGCCCAGTTTTAAAAGTCGTATAATCAGCATCTAAGTTTTAGTGGGTATGGAGAAAAGTTATCGTGTACTTTATTAAAAAACAAACAAAGTTTGACTTAAACAATAGTAGTAGAGATTATTTATGAGAAGACATTCAACTTCACCAGTCATCAGAGAAATGTAAATCAAAATCGCAGTGCAAGGCCACCTCACACCAACACCAAAAACCAAAAGGTAAGTGTTGGCGAGGATGTGGGGCTGGGAGCCTTATATGTTATCGCTGAGAATATGCAGCGGTGCAGTCTCTAAGGGATGCCGTATGGAGCTTCCTGAAAAAATTAAAAATTGATCCAGCAATCCCAACTCTGTGTATTTATTCAAAAAAAAATGGAAATCAAGGTTTCGAAGGGGTACCTGCACCCACCTGTTCACTGCAGCATTATTCACAGTTGCCAGTGTGACTTGTTGACTAGGAAACAAACTAAATGTCCATCGGTGGATGAATGGATAAAGAAAATCTAGTTCATACATATAATGGAATATTAGCCTTTAAAGAAAAGTAAATCCTGCCAAATCTGACAATATACACGGACCCTGAGGACGTTAAGCTAAATGGAACAGACCAGTCGGAGAGGGATTGCTACCGCATAATTCCATTTATGTGAGGTGTCGAGATTAGTCAGCCTCAGAGAAGCAGAGAGTGGAATGGCGCTTTGGTGGGTGCGGACATGCAGGATGGAAAAGCTCCAGAGA
>NW_011888913.1:1118312-1120894 GCF_000151845.1 Pteropus vampyrus | reverse complement strand
AAAAAAAAATGGAAATCAAGGTTTCGAAGGGGTACCTGCACCCACCTGTTCACTGCAGCATTATTCACAGTTGCCAGTGTGACTTGTTGACTAGGAAACAAACTAAATGTCCATCGGTGGATGAATGGATAAAGAAAATCTAGTTCATACATATAATGGAATATTAGCCTTTAAAGAAAAGTAAATCCTGCCAAATCTGACAATATACACGGACCCTGAGGACGTTAAGCTAAATGGAACAGACCAGTCGGAGAGGGATTGCTACCGCATAATTCCATTTATGTGAGGTGTCGAGATTAGTCAGCCTCAGAGAAGCAGAGAGTGGAATGGCGCTTTGGTGGGTGCGGACATGCAGGATGGAAAAGCTCCAGAGATGTGATCCGCAATGACGTGCACACACCTAAACCCTGTCGAGGGTAGATTTCATCTTACATCTTTTTGACCGCATGAAAAAATAATCAATCAGCAACTCAAACCCAGGAAAACTGGGTTCGTTTAGGTGCTTCTACCACACAATCCATCAATCAGCTGATGATCTGCATTTTCCATCTTCAACTCGTACTCCCGCTGGGACGAAGCCTAGACTTTGGGCTACGCACCGTTCTGCCTGCTGGCCGACCAGCCTGGAATAAGATTTCAACAGACGAAATTACTTTAAATCGTGTTATATCAATTAGGAATCCTTTCCTGTGCAAATGGCAACAAATCAATGCAAACCAACTTTTGCAAAACTGGACTTATTGACTCATAAAATGGAAAAACCCAGGAGTAGTACTTCAGGCACAATTGAATCCAGAAGCTCAAATTATTTGGAATAATTTGTTTCTGTTCTGCTTTTCTCTCTATTGGCTTTTTTCCAAGGCGCCTTGCCACCCCAGCTCACCCACCTCTTCCTCTCGGTGGTTCTTCTATGCTGAAAGTGTGCATGCTGCTTTTTAGCATCTGTATTTTCTTATAATATAGATATATTGTATATTAGTATAAAATTGTCATTACCGAGTAGTCTAATGGGATCAATAATACTCAACAGACTATTTACCCATATCTGCAAAGCTTTAAAGTAGACATCCACTTGGCTCCTATTATACGCAGGTACCTGGATCAATGTACTTTATCTGAATGTTGAACAGAAATGGTGTCCTTATGTCTCATTTGCTTGATTTGGCCACATATTCCTCCCTGACCAGCCATTTTGGCCGCAGAATTTAATGTATTAGTTGACTGACCTTAAATTACCCTGTAACTCTGGAGACAGGAGTGGAACAATATATTTTTATATTTTATATTGTTTAAGCAAAGTGCAAACTCGTTACATTTTAATAGTTCTTTAAAAACCGGGTTCTGTCTTTCTTTTCCTGTCCCCAAATTCTGCTCGCAGTGGTGGGCTTTAATTTTACATTCAATATTTTAGAAGAGCAGATTTTCTGTTCAGGTACCTCTATCCATATGTATGTAGTCATGGATCCTGAGTTGTGTGCCCAAAATTAAAGAATGTGAGTCAAAGGTATATACTGAGAATAAATTATAAAAAATTCTTACTGCTAAGAGTAACAAGAACAACGTCTTCCATCTCTAGAATATATAGATTTTCTAAAGAAAAGCAATTCCTTCATTTCAGGAAGATAGGATGGTACACGAAAGTAAATTCTAGATGGATAAAAATAAGCTATTAAATGCTAACATGAATATTCATTTTCTCCTTATCTATCTATCATCTATCTATTTATCTATCATCTATCTATCTATCATCTATCATCTATATAGATGATATATGATCTATCTATCATCATCCATCTATATCTATCATCATCTATGTATCTATGTATCTATCTATCAATCATCTACCTATCATCTACCTATCTAATCTATTTTTGTTTATTGAGTGTGTTTTTCTTATTTTGGAGATCAAAAATAATATAACTCTTGCATTCTTTTTAAAAGTAATCTGTACTATTAGTATTGTTGCCTAGTTAAGTTGGCCTTGGTTGTGCAAATCATATCCCGTGGCTGTGTAAGAAGTGTTATTTTAGTACAGCACATGGGTTGTTCATGAATCAGTTTGACTTTCTTCTCTCTCTCCCTTGCAAATCTACTCTGTTCATTCAATACAGAATCTTCTTGAAAAGGAGAACAAAAATGCGAAGAGGCTTTATATAAGAGCTCTATTCTTCCCCGGAGAACTTTGTCGTTTAAAAAATAATTAGAAAAGAACTCCAAAATCAAACAAACAGACAAAAAAGATAAATATCTACTCACGAAGATAATTGTCATGACCACAAATTTGCAAATAATACATTTGGCATTGATTCTTTATCCCCCTGAATTCTCTGGAATCATCCTTAATATGTGTCGTAGGCTTCCACAGCTGTAACAGCTATTACAAATATTGTCTCATTTTTAAAGGAGCTATGTGAATGTCATGAGATGCGCCTCATTTAAATTTGGAAATAAGTTTTGTAGAGTAAAAGGAGTCAGCTGGGTATAAATCTAAAAGACTATGTAATCAGCGTACAGAAATATGGCTCGCTCTATTTTCTTCTGTATGAACTCAATCAAAATCTCAAGCTCTCATATTTGCTCAA
>NW_011888913.1:1110213-1116817 GCF_000151845.1 Pteropus vampyrus | reverse complement strand
TTAGAGGTAAAACGTGCCATAAAATAAATTTAGATATGACATCGTCTTGTCCAAGGAAGGATTTGCTTATTTATTTCCTTACCCATTCATTCATGCGTTCATCCTTTTCTTGTATTGGTGGGGTGAGAAATGGTGAGCAGGATCAGTAATTCAATTTATTGGTGGTGGTTAGTATGTTCAAGGCTCTGTATTTTCCTTCAGTAATGTTTGCATTTTTTATTTTTCTATAACCTTATCCATTTCATCCTGGTTTACAAATTTGTATATACGTAGTTGTTCACAGCATTGCCTGATTTCTTTTTATCTCTATTTTCTCTCCTTTTTATTATTTATATGGTTTATATGCTGCTTATTTCCTTTCTTGCTCTTGTTGAATCACACCAGGGACATCTATCTAATGCAGTTTTTCAAAAGAATTAGAATTTGGTTTTAATAATCATCCTCATTCTAGCAGTGGCAACTATAAAAGCCTCGGTTAAAAATTCAAGTAGAAGAAAAAGCCTCAAATATCATATGTGTACCTTGTAGATCCTCTCAACTATACAATACTATACAATAGGGTAACTAATGGTCTTTAAGGCATTGTCCTCAGGACCTGACCCTTAGCCCAAGGCAGAGAGGGAACTCTCTCCAAGATATTTACGAATGTACTTTTTATGCAATAGAGGAAGCCCCAATAGGGTGTATAGGAAACCCACAATGGTTTTAATAAAAGTGTATTGGCAAAAACATCCAGAGCCTTGCAAAGGAGAGTTATGGCCTTAATATAAAGCTCTCCCTCAGAAACCCTCACTCACAGCCCCTAGCCTTCTCTATCTCTGCTGTAAGCCCCAGTTTTCTCAGCACAGAGCACAGCTACCTTCTACTTCCTGAAGAGTTTCTCACATTATTTGTACAACCATCCCCACTTATCTGTAGCAGATACATTCCAAGATCCTCAGTGGATGCTTGAAACCGCAGATAGTACAGAACCCTATATGTACTATGTTTTCCCTATACATACATATATATGATAAAGTTTAATTAATAAATTAGGCACAGTAAGAGATTAACAATAACTCATAAAAGAGAACATTTGTAGCGATATACTATAGTAAAAGTCAAGTGAATATGGTGTCTCTCTCCCAATCTCTCTCCTTCCCCTTCTCTTCCCCCTCCCCCTCCCTCTCTCTCAATATTGGATAACTGATCTGATAACTGAGATGGCTACTAAGTGACTAAAAGGCAGGTCACGTATACAGTGTGAGTGCAGTGTACCAAGGGGTGATTCGCATCCTGAGAGGGATGGAGCAGAAAGATGTGAGATTTCATCATGCTACCCAGGACGGCATATACCTTAAAACATATGAATTGTTTATTTTTGGAATTTTCCATTTACTATGTTTGTACCACAGTTGGCCTTAGGTAACTGAAACCACAGAAAGCAAAAACTGCAGAGAAAGAGGGACGATTGCATTAGTTGTTGAGCTTGGCTGTGATACGTGCCAACCTTTCTCAGCTTCGATATCTATCAGCATTGTTATATTGCATGATAACAACATAGATTGATGATATAGCCAGACTATGGCTATTGCTATAGATACAGATGGACAAGTAGGTACAGGTACATGTATAGATATGGGTATAGTTATAATTATCGGTATAGATATTATCTAGGGACCTAGGTTTTTATAGAATTGTTTCTATCTGCAAGACATAAAAATAGGTAGTTCTTATCATGGTGTTAATTAAAAAATAACGATATTTATGTACCGATGCCTGTCGCTGTGGTCATGGCTTTATATGTCAATCTATTTATTATTAAATACCTGTATGTGTTATCACTCCTGTTTTACAGACCAGAGCACGTAGGCTAAGGAAGGTGAAGTAATTTTTATAGATTTGCTAATTGACAGGCTCGGCATTTTCACAATATGTTTCTCACTTCAATGTTCTTCAACATATCACATTAAAATATTGTAAAAATATGATTAAAGAATTGTCATTTCTTTCTAATAGGTCACATGTTACTTAGCTTAGATGTATCCAATCAAGATGTGCCCACCTGTTTTTATGTTGGATGTGTGTGTCTACATATGTATGTGTGTAGTTACTCATTTATTTCGGTCAAGACTTTACAACAGTACCACAATCTGCACTGTCTCTGGAGGCATAAGTAAGTGGAGACTGGCAGAAAACATGAGGGCTTACCTTTGAATTCAGGTGAAACAATCCAAATTGAGTAGCAGGTTTTGTTTTAGTTTTGTTGTTCTATTTTCCCTATGAGATAGGAGATCTGGGATTCCATCCGTTATCGTCACGAATAAAATGACTGTGGAGATCCCTGCCCTTCTTTCGATGTCATTTTCTTCATTTTTAAAATGATCAGGATTGCTAACTCAGAGGCATATAGAGGCTAGGCAGGTAAGCCCTCATGATGCCCTAGGTGGTCGAAACTGGAGTCACAAAAGTGTTGACTGAGATGTAAACCTATGTTAGTACAGGTGAAATGATAAAGTGATGTGGGCAGTGCCTACTAGCGTCCGGGAGTAGTCAGGGTTGGTAGAGATTGCAGTGAATTATCAGTTGTTCATTTGGATTAAAAGGGCTGCTGACTTTTGGGAGTGTTGGTTAACTACAATCCAGTTAGAACATATAAGTGAAGTAAGCATCAGCCAGAACTGGACTTCATAAAATACATTACTCAAAAGCATCAGCTTATTAAAAACGATTTAAACTTCATCCTCTCTGATTTTAACTCAGATATTACTCAGTTCTCATACTCTGACCTGGTGAGAATGTCTGCTTGTAATACGAAAGTATGCCTTCCATCTTATAGTCTTCAGGCAAAACCTTAAACAAAATATTTTTAATATAATTTTTCACATGGTAACCAATGCAAACATAACATTTCTTTTTTCATGATTCGCCTACCTGTTCCTTCGACATAGGCTCAATCTGCTCAGAGGGTTGTGTTAAGACGACTTTCGGAGTGGCCCCTTGTGTCATTTCCAACAACCTTTTCTTTTTCACTCCATTAGAAAGCGTTAATTTAGAGAAAATGCGGCCGTGACAGGAGTCATGTATTATACATAGCCCAATAATAACCATAATAAGTCCTTTGATTTCCCAGAGAAATGTATTGAAAAATTAACTGTGTGTGTCAATTAGAAAACTATTGCAAAGATCATTATTTTCAATGATACATTTACTAAAAAGCATTGCTAATGTTTTCCTTTGGTTTTGTAAAAATTATTATAACCATAACTGCTTGGCAGAAATTCTGCTGTAGTATCACTCCTTTCTGAAACTATTTTTATGCAACTCGGTCAGCCCTAAAATTGGGGGAAAGAGCCTTTCGTATTTCTCTTCTTGTCTCTCAAGAGGAATGAAAATATTTGTGACATTTCCATACACATGTTGAGTATAAGAGTGGACAAAGAAAGAATCAATACGTGACTTTGCTACAATAAAAAAGCACTGTTTTCGTTCAACATTTATTTCCACGAACCGAAGCGTGTTTCTCTCTTCGGAATTATTTCATGAGTCAGATCTAAGTCTTGTGGTACCCTAACATTCAGGGTTATTTATAGCAAGCAGCTCTTGGCTTTCATTATTTTCCAAATCATCCACCTAACACCCGATAATAATATGATATGCTCTAAAGAGATGAAGCAAGTACCTTTATGTAATTAAGGATGAAAATTTAAATCTAACCCATAAGTAACATTCACATATCTGATAGAGTGATTTTAAGTAAAGTTTTGTTTGTATTCGTTAATGGATGTTTTTAAATAGAATATATAGAGAGCATCATTCTTCAGCTGACTTTATATATTTTCGCATTTGGTTAAATCTCTTTTTGGTTGGGGCTGGAGAGTTTGTTTTCTCTCACAGTAACGGTGAGTGGACGTTGTGGCGTGACACTTAGGACAAAGGTGGCCCCTTGTGGAGCTGTCTCTATAAATGTCCTTTTGGTTTGTGCTGATTTACAGAGCACTCACTATTAATTAAGCTGGTGGTTATCAAAAAAAAAAATTCTAAATTTTATCTTTATAAGTTAGTGTCAATTAAATATTAATTAGAAAGAAAATAAAGTCTTTCTAAAATTTTAGCATAGACTGGTAGATCATGGAATTATTTTTATTCCCCTCACATTACGTCAGACAGAGATAAAAATACATTGTTCCTGGAGCACAGGTGCCATTTCATATGAAACATGGACAGTAATTCTGTGTCTGTAAGTACCGATGAAAATCGGTTGAATAATGTAGTTTTAGGATAGTTCTTGCCCACAGGAGGCTTATATTCTTGTGATATCTAACGATACAATTGTATATTTGTGCTTTTCAGAAAACTGTGTTTTATTTCTCTAGTCATGTTCGTAAACTATCCTGTCTGGTTTCAGCGTAAACTTTCAAAGAGTCTGACTCTCTTCTGTTTTATGAAGATTTTCCACTCTGTTGTGATACATTTACAGACTGTTGAAGAGAAGTGACTGCACCAATATGGCTTAAAACCAGTTGCATTTACAGCATAGCAGATACTTTTTAAAAACATTCCAAATTTTGGCAGCAAATTACTTCTTAATAAATGTTTCTGATTAATATTATGGCTCGTATATTATTAATAAAACTAAAAACAGAACCTCACATCTCACAGTGAGGCAAATCAATTCAAATATACTTAGAAATTTTCAAGAAACGAATCCAACATAGAATGTGTCAGAAACACCAGTGTAGTTATTTTTTTGGTCACGTCACCTCTTACAGGCACAGACATCATGCCAGCGCAGCAGACCAGTGCTGGTAGGCCTGCAGCTTAATTCTCTCCTCTAGACAATGCCACCTGTATAGATACTACTCGCCTCGGCATCCAGAGATCAGTGTCCTTCACCAATTTTTACCGTTCTCGTTACGAGGTTCAAGCTCAAAGGAAACCAATGACACTCATTGGTTTCAAGAAGTGTTAGTTAGTTCTGCCTTCCTTAAGTTCTGAGTTGTCTCCTTTTCAACGTTGGAGAACTGTGACCAAGCACACTTTTCTCTGACAGCACATTTAATTGATTAAAGCTCTCAGTGTATAAATTCTCCCTTTCAAAATAATCCCATCTCGAAATCTGACCATATGTGTGCGTAACCTTCCCTCGGAGAAGCTGAACGTTTCCCATATGTTGGTTTCTCTCTGAAAGAAAAACTTCGTGGGTTCTCATTAGGGAGGTAGCGTCACTCAGTGAGTGGTGGCTCAGCACGCAAAAGGGCCGAGGCAGTTTGCCAAGCAAGCAGGATGTGGTTAGAGGTGTCTGTGCACCTCTGTGCAGGAAGGGAATGGACTTTTCCAGGAAAAGTTGCAGCCGTAGCCTGGGCGGATTCGGGAAGCGCATAAGAGCCTCGGCATCTGCCTGTCTCAGTCCTTTGGTGAGTGGACACTGTACCAGAGGGGGCCTCTGGCATGGGTGGGGTTTGGGACATGCATTCACTCCCTCGGCAGCAGCCCGGGGCACTGCCCACGGGAGCACTGTAGTTCAGAGGGCAAAGACATGCTATTGATGCGAACTTGCTTTGGAACACAAACATATGCTAGGCTGTGGGAGGGCTGAGGGCATGGACGAAACTTTTGGATCCCTTCCCCTTTTCTGTCCCTGAGATTTCTGTCCTGAGTTTCCTGGCCCCGCGCTCCTGACACGAGGACCACCAGTCTAGCGAAAGTTCGGTGGCTACTTCCTTGGTCAGGCCAAATCTGTGTCCTGGGAAGCAAGAGGAGGGAAGAGGTTAGGTGTATTTGAGAGGATGGAGTTCGCAAAGACCAAATTCCCATCCTATCTTCCCAGCGCATTAGGGAAATGCAGTAATTGTCCTTAAAGGTAATGTTTACTGTCACTGTTCGATTGAAGGATTTGATCGTTTTCGTTAAGATGTATTCCTGGTTGTGAAAAAATATTTGCCATCCAGTCTTAAAGGTTTCGACAGTCCACTATCCCCTTGCGTCGGGGGCCATTTTTCGAGGACCCTCCCTGTCCCCGTGGTGACCCGCATCCTTTGTCATCTCTTCATCTATCTACTCAGCGGTCCCACCACTTGGGTGGCTTGGGCTTCTTTGCAGCGGGGTCATTTCTTCACCTGCTCTCCCATCCACACGCAAACCCCACCCCTCCCCTCTACGCGCGCGCTGGCACCAGAATCACGCGCGGGTCACATGGCTCCGCGGGACTTTCTGCCTGTTGTCCCGACCCTCTTACAAGTCCAGGCGTGGGCAGACGCGCAGCGGTCCCGAGACCGTGCCCCAGGCGCTCGGCCCGCCGCTCGGCCCAGCTCCTTTCCTGGGCTTGCAGCTCCTCTCGCAGGCGCCGAGTTCCGGCGGAGTTGGCGCTCTTGGGGCGCGCAGCCTCTCTCCGCCTGTCCTTCTCTCGCTCCAGTTCTCGGTTCCCTGCTGCCCACCCACCTTTCAGGAAATGGATGCGCGCGCATGCACGCGCACACACACACGCGCGCACACACGCGCGCACACACACACGCACACGCGCGCACACACACCCCTCCCCACTTGGTGACTAACGCACAGTCGAGGACTGGCAGCTGCCTGGAGTCAAGGAAAGCTTGGTGGAAGGAGCCTTGGGGCCAGGGGA
>NW_011888913.1:1105799-1106823 GCF_000151845.1 Pteropus vampyrus | reverse complement strand
GGGCGGCACGTGCTGCAGAGGCTGGGGAGTGGGCCCGAGGGGCGCGCGGCTGGGAAGCCGGAGAAGCCGCGCGGGCGGCAGTTTGCGGGGTGAGAGGGGCTAGTCCTCTTTCGGGGGCTTCTGGAGCTCAGCGGGCCCACCTTCCCCTCCAGTCTGCAGTTTAGGGTTCCCCTGAACGCAGCGCCTTAGGAGGGGAGGGCGGGGGACCCTCACCTCTCCGGGTTGGTGGACCGCTCGTGCTGCTTCAGGTAGGAGCGCGTGGTACCCGTGCGGCCAGCGGGGAGGGACAGGAGGCAAATAGCCACAAAAGTCATCAAGTCAAAGCCAATATAAGAAAATGTTTGGTGGAAATTTCACATGATAAAGCAAGGATTAGAGTCTTCGTTCCTTGCCACGCAGTGAAAAGACCGGTTTTGCTGATGCGTTCGTTCATCAGAGTACATATTCCACAATGGGATTCGGTAAAAACAGGAAAAACTGTAAAGAAAACGCCAAACCTCTGTCCTGACGTTGATGGCTGAATACCTGTGTGCATGTGCGTGTAGAGAATCATGGCAACTTAAAATAAGGTTTCGTTCTGTTTAAACACACAGAATGACAACAGCTAATGTTTTAATCTTAAAGCAGATGACCAGGCTAGAGAACAAAATAATACAATTAAAATGATTTCCCAGATAGTAATATCAAGGCCCAGATACTTTTCTTGGGTTAATCTCTAAGGAAACGTTCGTGAGCTCCCGTGGTGAGCTTCAGTTCAGGGAACCACTGTGAATTACTGCCTCCCTTTCCCCCAATGCATTTTAAGTGGAAACGTGATTATGCGCCTAATGGAACTTAGAGCTTTTAGATAATCGGGCAACAAAATGAAAACCAAAACGAAGAAGAGGACAGACAAAAAATCGTGAAGACTAGATTACTTTAATAAATTTCTAGTTTTAGGTTTTGTAAATATGCTCAGTGAATCCACTTAGTAAAACAGAAGTCAAGGTTGCAATGGTCTTTGAAGATTCACTTTTTAGTTGCC
>NW_011888913.1:1102506-1105749 GCF_000151845.1 Pteropus vampyrus | reverse complement strand
TAATATCAAGGCCCAGATACTTTTCTTGGGTTAATCTCTAAGGAAACGTTCGTGAGCTCCCGTGGTGAGCTTCAGTTCAGGGAACCACTGTGAATTACTGCCTCCCTTTCCCCCAATGCATTTTAAGTGGAAACGTGATTATGCGCCTAATGGAACTTAGAGCTTTTAGATAATCGGGCAACAAAATGAAAACCAAAACGAAGAAGAGGACAGACGAAAAATCGTGAAGACTAGATTACTTTAATAAATTTCTAGTTTTAGGTTTTGTAAATATGCTCAGTGAATCCACTTAGTAAAACAGAAGTCAAGGTTGCAATGGTCTTTGAAGATTCACTTTTTAGTTGCCGATCAGAGTCTCTTTTTGATACTGAAAAAATGGACTATATAAAGAGCTTATAAAATCACTTTCATCGAATTAATAATCTATATCTGGAAAATACTAAACATTAAACCAAAGTTAAGGGGAGAAGGTATTAACTGTGTAGCTTAGAAAATGCTGAGGACGGGAGCCCTTCGTAGTCCAACACATGTTTATAAGACACATTTTTCTAAATGCTGCCAGATGCCTCCGATCCACACTAATCTGTTTTCCTCTGTTCTCCTCCTCCAGCCATAGGAGTTGCCTAAGTGTTTACTTTCTAAAATACGACATGGGCACTGTGGTAGGTTCAGTCCTAGAGTCCTTTCGAATTGTAGGCTTCTCTTTCTCATCCTGTCACCTGCTGTCATGCACTCTTCCTTTGGACACTTTAGCAAAGCCATTCACAAAGGGCAGCTTAGAGACAAACGGTGTGGGTCCTCAACTCCTACTGTAATGTGGCATTAGTAGGTGACTGTATGGCCTCCCAGTCTCTGGCAGACGATGGCTTTGGGAGTTGGGGCTCATCCCTTCTGAACTGGCATTTCTTCCTGAAGGCGCCCCTGAGTTTTCCTGATTTGCACATTTTGAATCTGTTAGTACAAGTTCTGAGGCCAGTTGGAACAGTTAACAATAATAAAATTTAATAAAATTAACCTGATTCGATATTATTTTTGTCTTTTAATTATATTATGTTGTGATAGCGTTCGATCATTTCAGTGTATATTAATCTTCTCTCTTTCTGATTTTTCTTTTCTGCTTCAGTTGTAGCAAGTTTAATCATCCTCCATTTGTCTGGGGCAACCAAGAAAGGAACAGGTGTGTTTCTTTGGAAAGCTGAGGGTGGGAGACTTCTAATTATTTGCATTTTTCTGTTTTTTCCATACTCTTAATATTTCAGAATATCGGAACATTTTATAGTGTGTAAAATTGATTGGTTTTGACTAAGACAGCATTTAGAGATTAATTTACTAATGGATATTATAAGAATGTCCTCTCTATTTTTAGTTTTATAGAAAATTGGATGATGGCTCTTTTTAACATTTTTTTTTTTTTCCAGAAAAGCAAACCACTTCAGGAACACAGAAGTCAGTGCAGTGTGGCACTTGGACTAAACATGCGGAGGGAGGTGTCTTTACCTCTCCCAACTACCCTAGCAAGTACCCCCCGGACCGAGAGTGCATCTACATCATAGAAGGTGAGGGGCTGGGGCCACACCTGGCCACCTCTGTGCTGGGTACGGACTGTACGCATGTAGACGCAACGAAAATTGGTTTTGCACATACGTATCTCTCAGGGAATCAAATAACCGTGCTATCTGGAATTAAGCCAATTATTGGAATCATTCGGGTTATGAATCGGTAAAGAATGGGAATTCAAAGCAAATCAATAACTTAAGTTTATTTTGCAGTTGGTTTAATTGATTTGGAATTCTGAGTTAATGGGGCGGATGCATAGTCTGTGTCGCCCTCTCTATTCGGTAAGATTTAAAAATGTATCGCTAGCTAGATGAAATTTTCACCTGTGGTAGAAGATTTTAATATAATAGGTTTTCGTATCTAATCGCTCAGATTGGACAATAACTTGTCTCCGAACTCCGTCACACAGTCACAGAGCTACCTCGACAGAAAGTGATGGAGGCTGTTTTTACTTATACATAAGGGACACAATTCATTTGCTCGATCTTTCAGAGAAAAAGGCTTTATGTTTACCTGACTTGAAGAATTTCTATTTAGGATTCTTTTTCTTTTTGTAAATCTTGGGCCAGAGGTCTTCCTGTTCCCCTCGCTGTGCTTGAGCTTGAACTTTTAACAAGCAGGGACAGGAACAAGCTCTGACAATAAACGGGTAAAGCTGAGAAAACAGCTCTGGTGAATTTTCTTCTTCTTATGACTGGTAGAAAAGGAAGTTGAAATATGGAAATTCTGGGTTAAAATCAGTCGTTCCTTTTAATAAGTTAATATTACATCTCTATTACATATATAACATCGGGAACTTTAAAAGAATGTATATCGAAACATTTAATCATAGGAAGTAGGCCTATTTTACAGATGAAGAAACTGAGTCAGAGAAGCTTAACATCTTGCTTAAATTCACATAACTTGTGTTTCGAAGCAACAGTACTTTAAACTTCAAATTATTCAAAAGAACAAAATTAACTAGTTCTCTCATTTAAGGGTTAATTCGAAAGCAAATCTTTGCATGTTAACTGTGCTTTTCTGTTTATCATTTTTTTTTTTTTTTAGAATTAAAAAGCACTGCTGACATTTGGTTTTAATATCACGCACATATGCGCCTTCATTCCTAGTTATATTATACCAAGGATGGACCTTAAAGTTGGACACTGGAACCTTTGGTTATAGTTAATCCTACTTCTGTAGCCTTTTTGAAATACCTCATACCAGTCATTTTTTTTTCACTCACACACTTATTTAACAAATATTTATTGAAACAACTACTAAGAAACAACTACTCTTTCAGGCATAGGTTAGAGAGTACTGAACAAAACAGACACGGTACTTGCGTCGTGGAACTTTCCGTCAGGTCTGGGGTCTGTGTATCTGACTTCTGCAGAGGACGAGGACAAGAACGAGCTAGGAGGCTGACGAGCTGGGCAGTCGCAGATGCAGGAGGACGTGCTAGTCCGTGGGTTCCCCCAGAAAGTTCCGAACTTTGTTATAGACAATGGGGTACTGTTGAAATACTAAGTAAGTAGAGGAAAAAAAAGTGAGAATTTGATGAAATAAGTAAAGGAAAAGAACGTTAAGTTGAAACTTACTGTGAAAGACGAAGTAAATCCTGTCAAAGCCAGAATACAGAAGCGACATCCATGATGCTCAAAGGGAGAAATGCGAGATGCTCAGGCAGCTGAACCACGAGTGACG
>NW_011888913.1:1098639-1101785 GCF_000151845.1 Pteropus vampyrus | reverse complement strand
TTAACTGTGCTTTTCTGTTTATCATTTTTTTTTTTTTTTTAGAATTAAAAAGCACTGCCGACATTTGGTTTTAATATCACGCACATATGCGCCTACATTCCTAGTTATATTATACCAAGGACGAACCTTAAAGTTGGACACTGGAACCTTTGGTTATAGTTAATCGTCACACACTTATTTAACAAATACTTATTGAAACAACTACTAAGAAACAACTACTCTTTCAGGCATAGGTTAGAGAGTACTGAACAAAACAGACATGGTACTCCCGTCGTGGAACTTTCCGTCAGGTCTGGGGTCTGTGTATCTGACTTCTGCAGAGGACGAGGACAGGAACGAGCTAGGAGGCTGACGAGCTGGGCAGTCTCAGATGCAGGAGAACGTGCTAGTCCGTGGGTTCCCCCAGGAAGGTCCGAACTTTGTTATAGACAATGGGGTACTGTTGAAATACTAAGTAAGTAGAGGGAAAAAAAGTGAGAATTTGATGAAATAAGTAAAGGAAAAGAACGTTAAGTTGAAACTTACTGTGAAAGACTAAGTAAATCCTGTCAAAGCCAGAATACAGAAGCGACATCCATGATGCTCAAAGGGAGAAATGCGAGATGCTCAGGCAGCTGAACCACGAGTGACGAGACGTGGGAATGAGAACCTAGCTTCCCAGGACTATTCTTGAGTTTTTGGCTTGGCGACCTGCTGGAGGGAACTGCTGTGCCAGATAAGGGACATAGGTGGAGAAAGAGGGTTCGAAGGAAAAATAATGTGTTCGATTTTAGTGTTTATGGAGATATCTCATAAAGAGACCGGATATATCGATCTTTAAGTCAGTGCAGTGTTCCAGGTTGAAAATATGTATTTATAGGTCATAAATGTAGTGATTGCTATTGAGGATATTAGGGTCGATAAAATTAACCAGAGAGATTATTTGGAACACTGTTTTTCAGCTCTGAAAAATTATGATGCCCCCAGGAATGCTGATTGAATTGGTCTTAGGTAGAGCCACAGGTATCATTATATGACGATATTATGTCACGATGTCCATCGGGATGCCATCGGCACCCAGAGCAAGATCTAGAAAGAGGTGAGAGATGACGTAGCATAGATTTCTGGGAAACAACATGTAAGAGACGGGTAGAGTAAACAAGAGGAAGCCAGAGAGATGGACTGGAAAAGCAGGTAGAAGACGCCACACCACCTAGCGTGGATGAAGTTGCCAGAATCAGGGCATAGTCGAAGATCCAGCTGCTACAGCACAGAAAAATCAGGTAAAAGCAGGTGGAGCTACTGCATGAGGCCATTAAGCTGTGAATAATTTCAGATGTGCTCTCGTTGACACAGTGGGGTGGGAGCCAGCTTCAGTGGATGGGGGAGCACGTCGGGGCATTGATGGACCCAGGGGAAAAGGCGGTTTCTTTTCTTTGTCTTCTCTTCTTTTAATGAGACTAATTGTCATAGTTAATTCTGAGAAGTGCTGCCCATTCTGTAGAAAAGGTAAATTTAAAATACAAGATTCAGAGGGGTAAATAGTTGATCAAGTTTATTGAGGTAAGAAGGTTGTGATAAATACAGGTAGAATCTCAAACATGGAAGGGAGGGTCCCTTTTGTGGATAGATTTCAGATTGTCCTAAAACTCCCTCCAAGAGATTGTAATATTCTGTATAGATGTGCACTATTCAGGTGCAAGTGCCCACAGTTCTCAGCGTGTGCAAAGATTCTCCAAGAGGTTAAGACCTCTTGAAAAGGAACCTCAGTTTTTGATCAACGTTGGCTTAAAGAAAAAATTAAAGTGAAAGAAAGACCACTGTGATTTGAGAGATTTGAAAGGAAGAAAATGTTTAGGGAGTCTGACGAAGATAGATTCAAATGGTTTACATGTACCATAATCACTCACTTTTTTTTTTTTTTAATCTACAACGAAAACTGTGGTACATACTTATGTTTTAAGTTATTTCACTGCCTTTTAAAATTCAGTTAGTGGAATTTCAGATTTGAGTGTGTAGTTAACTTCAACACGTTGGACCAGAGGAAAATGAATTGTCAGTGTATCATGTGGTCTGCCAAAAACCATAAGGATAGTATGTTTACTGAAGGAACACTGAGTGGCCAGGTCATCCGTGTAGGACAAAACTTAAGCAACAACAAAAATGAAGGGGTGAATAAATGAAGTCATGTTAGAAGACCAGGTGTGTCCTAATAGGAAAGAATGGATAAATGTATGTTGCTTGATAAGAGTTTTAGGTAAATTAGCACAGGACTGTTCCCCTGGCTTTATCTCTAGCCATGTATTATTTACATCTAAAAGAAATATCCTATAATCTGAAATAGTTTGTCTCCTCATAAAACTCATCACACCAGCTTATCAAAGGGGAGATAAATATGCAGACACATCCATAGGATGATGATACCTAAAATGATTCTTTAATGCTAATACATAAACAGGTCCCTTTCATAAGCATTTGCTTTTTTGGTATTGGAGAGATAAGTGGTAGGGGTGGACATCAGGGCAGAGAAACATGGTTTTCCAGGTTATTTCCAAATATTTTCCAATTTTCAGAGTAAAAAATAATCATTGATGCTCTCTCAGACCTGTCGTCATGGTGGATAGCGTATTTGCGATATATGTTAGTGGTAGATAAAACTATTCCTGATTTTTCTTGTAAGAGTAAAAGATGTCTCTTTTCAATGCCCAAAGAATCAGAAATGTGTTTAGAGATTAAAAATAATCCATAAAACAGTCTTTTAACATTCATTGACCTTTAAGCAATGATCTTCAATTTTTATTTTGGAAAGCTTCAAGATTATATTTTAAAGTCTCTAATTTCCAAGCCATCATGTATCTCCATCCTATATAAATTTTTGACATCCATGCGTTCAAGGCTTTAATTGTAGAGCCATCAGGGGTGACGTGCACTATATATTTAACAACTGGAGTGGTGTGGACAGTAGTCTCTCAGGATGATTGCCGACCTCGTGGGGAGCAGGCCCTGCTGTGTCAGGTCTTAACTTTCAGATTTTTGTAGGGGGTTGGTCTCTGAAGAAGGACTCAAGGCAACAGTTGTTTATAAACTGGGAAAAAAGTTTGGATATTTCGATAATTGTTATGGCTGTCGTGGAGTGTCCTGGCTGAATATCAGTCTGGAAAGCCAGT
>NW_011888913.1:1093108-1097419 GCF_000151845.1 Pteropus vampyrus | reverse complement strand
AGATTTCTATGGATTAAATTTTTCGCTGATGGAGAGCTGGAGTCTATGGGATTTTCAGCTCGATACAATTTCACACCTGGTAAGTAGGCTTGTTTTTCTCCTTACATCTTTGTCTTCCTTAGCGTAAGAACTGTCGTCTTAGTATAAGAACTTCTGTAAGACAACTTTATAATTTTGAAAACATTTTCCAGTTCTATTTAAAACCGCATCTACAGTACTCTCCTCTTTCATTTCACAAATTCCGAAAGGAAAGTAAAATTTCCTTAAGCCTACACTAGAGATAAAATGCAGTGACACAGGGGTCTGGATGGTCATCGGCAACGGTTAATTAAATGGACTTCCATCATGCCGAAATGCGTAATTTCAAAGACGGTCTGCAATGAAGAAACTAATTATACATTAAATCCCAATAAATGTGAAAAGGCAATTGTAGTATGGTAAAATGTATCCATCAAAATGATCTTTGGAGAATTTGAATAAAAAATTCATTTGTTCTGAAAATGACAATTTTTAAAGCAAATGGATCGTTGTATAAAGCAGTCTAATCTCTTTATAGAAATGCAAATCTCTAAGAGTTGGGATAAAAGGAAAACTGAGACCGGTAGCAGCCAAATAATTCATTTGCAAGGCCTGGCAGTCATTATCTGTAATTATAAAATTGCTCATTCTGTGTCAATTTTCCTTTTAACCTGCTAATATTTAAAAGAGTCTGTGATGTTGACTGGCTCACTTTATGATGAGTTATCATTTATTACAATAAAAATTGGTTATCACATTTTTAAACTGCAAGGATGTCAAGCTGGAGCAATTTGAAATTTGATGAAGTGGAGTCATTTTTTTTTTTTAATGGAATAATGACTCAGGTTACATAAAGCACATTGTTTACATGTAATTGCACATTATTTTCAGTTTGTATATATTATCTTACTTAGGTTATGTAGGCAATGGATAAAATTAGAATATATGTAAAATTCGTTGATGTTTTTAATCTATATTAGAGAGGTGACATCGGAGCAGGGCTGTGGTGCTTGGTTCAAGCATTAAAAGTTTAAAATTAATGTAAAATTAATGATGATTTTCATTATGATAATATGCTCTATGTTAAATAAGTCAGATATTAACTGTCGTGGATATTAATTTTAACACTGGGACAATTTTCATGACATTATTAGGAGATTGTGGTTTTAATTGTGTTTTGCTAATACTAGACAGTTCACAGACGTCGTGGAAATCTTACGTGTGGTGCTCAAACTCATGTGATGGTTCCCCAAAAGGGGCAAACATCTGGATGCCTTTACTAGTCTAGGGTTGAAATATATATATTTTTTCTCAATTGCTTATTTTGAGTATAACCAGGTATAGGCTAAGCTTTTATAGGTTAGATGTCCATGGGAATCACGTCTAGGATTTAGGATTGTGGCTTCATACAGAAAGGGGGAGTCAGCTCATACTCTGTCAACATCAGCAACGCGAACCACCTGGCTAGTCCTGGGGACCGCGGGAAGGGGGGTGCATGGTCTGCCACCCTGCCCGCCTCTTCGTTCCCGGCACGTTGTTCTTCTCGCTTCTTCAGAGCCAGCTTACTCCATCTAAAGAAGATTTTTATTATCAGGACCAACAGAATCGGGAGGGGACGGGAGGAGATAATTCCATGAAATTTGCAGTGCATTAGGAATAGACCAAGGCTTCTGTCTCCACGGCCACGTAGAGATGTGGACAGTGGACACACGAGGGAAAGACAGGACCATAGAGAGGAGACACATGAAGCTTCTGTGGCATCGGAAGCTGAGGTCTGTGGCCCCAGGCCACTGTCCGATGGCGTGATCATCTAAAACTCATTCCCTAAGGAGGCAATACTGAGGAAGCCCATTGAAGCTATTGAAGTAGGAAGGGGCGGGACGAGTGATCCTTTAGGCAGCATCTAGAGAGTCAGGTGTCAGGCGGGCTTCGGTTTAACCTGGCTTAATTTTCACCTGGTAGTTTGCTTCAAGTGGGGGTTTGCTTCATGATTTAAATTACGAGGCATTGCCGAAGTCGCCAGGGCGCCCGGTGAGCCGCATACTGGAGGGGAGGGTGCACTACCCGGTCACCGGGAAAGACAGATTCTGGCACGGCTGCCAGGGACCGATCTGGCTTTCGGTCCTGGATCCCTTGTTTCTTGCTGCTTTTGCACATAATCTTTGACATTCTGTGCCTCAATATTTTTATTTTTAAAATAGGACAATATTGGCCACCTCATAGGATCGTTTGAACATTGGTTGATTGTCAACTAATGCATGTTTATGAGTTTTTTTCACTTCCTGTAAGATCTCAACGATGGGTAGCTATTATTTTCGTGAATATGGTCACGTGTTCTTCGAAAGCAAAGGCGCTTGGTGTAGACGATTAGAACGAGTGCCCCAGGTTTTTTTAATTATAATGCCTCTTTCTCTGATATGCAAAACCGGTTCCTACATGATGTCGCTTTTGCTTGTCAGATTGGTGTAAGTGGGCCTGGGCCTCCACGTGGGGTTCAAGTTATGTCCGATGGCCTTCGTAAAATATGTCAACGCAGAATCGGCAGCGGGAAGGCCAGGCGGGCTTCAGCATGTTTGTGAATCTACCCCAGTCTGGAATCTGCGTCTCAATCTTAGAGTCTCAGAAACTTGATACCAACACACTGCGACTGTACCCACTGGTAGGAACGAATCACATCAGCCGAGCTGAAGAGACCGAATAAACATGTACGCGTGCGCACGCGCGCACACACACACACACACACACACACACACACACCTGCACATGTACATTATCAGGAAGAATTCTTAGAATCACAGAGCTCGGTGTGGCTTATAAGCAAACGCATACGGGTGTCTGGATTATAATCAGAAGATTGACAGTGAGTGCGGACTCCACATTGACGCTTATTTAGATAACACGCATATTTAATAGCATCCAGCTACGGGGCTTGACGATTCATCCCCATAACAAGGATTTTTTTTCCAGGCGCGCCCTAGGTCTCAAACTGTCGTGGGTGGGTTTCCTTGTCCAGGCTCAGCTTCCAGCTGACCCTTTGCGTCAGCCCTCATCTCAAAACTTATTTCTCTTTCTTGATACTTAGTCTCTTTGACTTTCTTTTCTACTCAAAAGAATATAGACCCTTCAGTCCTTGGCTCCTGAGTTGCTAGCAGCTCTGCTTCTGACCTGGCGGTGGGCGGGAGCTGGCCAGCGGGAGGTCGTGGCGGACGAGGCGGCTAGGAGGGCAGAGCCACAGGAGATGCCATGGAAACACATCGAAGCGGCTTTCCTGGGTCTCCTGACTCATTTCGACCAGTCCTTTCCGTTTCGTGGATCGTGGCGATTTTTGGCTGCTCATTCCCCAGGTCCACGTGCAGTGATGAATCACCTGGGCTGCACTTGACAGGCATAAGGAAGAGAGCAGATGCCCGAGACAGGAGCCAGCTGGTTCAGGTCCCGGGGTCCGCAGGACCGAAGGGCAAGGGCGAGGCTTAGGGAAGAGTGGAGGAGCGCAGAGCCCAAGGGGAAAACGCGTCTTCTTCCTGCGGGCGGACGTGTGCTGGGATGTCTTCTCGACAGGACGCTCGCTCTCACTTCTGAGAAGAGCGACGTGTTGAGAATCGCCGAAAATGTTCCAAGTTGTGCGAGGGAAAATTTGAGAACTCACAGGTAATTTAACAAGAAACATACAAAGGCGCTCGTTGTGATAGAATGATACTGTTTTCTCGTCTTCGTAAGCCATTTTTTGCCTTGAAAAGATTGCAACCAAATTTATTGCAGAAAAACGAATGACAAAAGATCTGTGATAAAAGGACTTTAATAATGTTGAAATTATATTTACCAGACTTATAACAGTGTAGGCACAGAAGGGAGTGGAGTTGTAAAATAAGTTGAATTGATTTCGATACTTGGTACTGAAATAGCACCTTCGATCTGGGGAGCTGGGAGGGTTTGGGGAGCACTCTACCCAAGTCCTACCCTTTCTCACACTCTGTGCTGACTGACTTCAAAGCGACGGGAAGGATATGCTGCAGTGCGAAGATTTAAAACTGTTTTAAAAAATATTTCTATGCATATTAAATCACATATATTATTTAGGTAAAATATTGTCATAGAGTCAACGTTATTTTAATTATTCAGTGCAATACTTTTTCTCCTTTTATCTAAAATGTGAATGCATGTGTATTAACCATGTTGAAAGTTCCTAAATTTTCTAGTCTAGATAATAAGAGTTTTGATATATGCTCTGATAAAAAAGAAAAATATGCAAAATCTATGTCATTTTTTCCAACAACTAAAGTTCAATTTGAAGTT
>NW_011888913.1:1091131-1092448 GCF_000151845.1 Pteropus vampyrus | reverse complement strand
CCTCAGACTTCGGTTACATAACCGCCGGCTGATGCACCTTCTGTAAAGGGTAGAGATCACGACTCTAATTACATTGCGCATTGCAAGTACTTTTAGTACAGTTATATTAAGAAATTTAATTAAGGCATAATACTATATCACCCACATTTCACCGTTAACTGGTGTATGAATTAAAAAATTCGCCTCTTTCATGTCGTCTGAAATGTCTCTCAGGTCACAGTGACCAAAGAGGCAGTGGTTTCTTTCCCTCTCCACCTCCACCTCTGTCGTGAGCCTGAAGTGTAAGGTTCATTTCCTGCGCTCTTCAATTATCTGCCATTACCGACGTGGTCAGTTGTGTGTAATGGTCTCATGACTTGACACCTGTAGCTCACCTGCTAAATACTCGAGGGAAAACTAGACTTCCTTTCTCCCAGGTCCGCCGCAGGTTTTCTTCCTTCATTACACCTCTCTCTGACTTTTTCTCATGAGACTAGGCGCCTGGGGTCACCAACCCCACCCCTCCCTCCAGGGCTGCTGTGTACAGCTGTGCACGGTAAGGACACTCAGTTGAGGGGCTCAGAAGGGCGGGCCCCATTTCCGCTCAGATGCCCTGGAGCAGAGCCACCTCCATCTCTCTATGTCTGGAACTGGGTACTGTTTGCTAATTCGCAAGAAGGTGTCGAATGGACACCCCCAGGCCACGCCGCAATCCTAACTTCACCTGTGCACCCGATGTCACAGTAGTCCCAGCATCAAAGGACCAGCATCCGCCCTTCACTTCACTTGTCCTCAAGAGAAACCGTATCACTTGAGCAAGAGGAATATTCAAGAAACAAAAGAGAAATTGCATATGCTCTGTCTCCCTCCATTCTGCGTTCTCAGGTTTGTCCAGGATGTCTTTAGTTACCAGGCTGCTTGGTAAAATCATCTAGAAAATTCTGACATCTAACATCCAACGTCTAAGCAAGAAGTATGCTTTTCAAATTATAAACATCCTACATATTTTGCCTGTGAAGGTATTATCTAGCTTTTTCTTTTTTTAATAATTTTTATTTTTTAAACATAGTTGGCATATAATATTTTATTAGTTTCAGGTGCTCATCATGGCGATTAGACATTTAGGTAACTTACAAAGTGATCTCCCCAGTAAATCTAGTTCCCATCCGACAACATATACAGTTATTACAGTATTATCGACTATATTCCTTACGCTGTACTGTACATCCCCGTGATGATTTCATAACTACCAATTGACACTTCTCAATCCCTTTGCCTTTTCACCCAGTCCCCCAACCCCCTTCCCATCTGGCAACCATCGAAATGTTCTCTGTATCT
>NW_011888913.1:1089543-1091081 GCF_000151845.1 Pteropus vampyrus | reverse complement strand
TAACTACCAATTGACACTTCTCAATCCCTTTGCCTTTTCACCCAGTCCCCCAACCCCCTTCCCATCTGGCAACCATCGAAATGTTCTCTGTATCTATGAGGTTGTTTTTGTTTTGTTTGTTTATTTTGTTCTTTAGATTCCACATGTAAATGAACTCACAAGACCTTTGTCTTTGTCTTATGTGTTCTACTAGGGCTATCCATGAGGTTGCAGATGGCAAGGTTTCATTCCTTTTTATAGCTAAGAAATATTCCACTGTATATATGTACCATCTCTTCTCTGTCCATCCATCCATTGATGAACAACCAGGTTGCATCCATATCTTGGCTATTGTAAATAATGCTGCAATGAACACATTGTGGATTCACGTGTCCCTTCAAATTAGTGTTTCGGGTTTCTTTGGATAAATACCCAGAGGTGGAATTACTGGGTCCTTCTTTGTCTCTTGTTATAGCCTTTGTTTTAAAGTTTATTTTGTCTGGTATTAGTATTGCTACCCCAGTTTGTTTGTTTGTTTGTTTGTTTGTTTGTTTGTTTGTTTGTTTGTTAGCATTTTTATGAAATGTCTTTTTCCCTCCCTTTGCTTTCAGTCCTGTGTGTCTTTCAATCTGGAGTGAGTCTCTTCTAGGCAGCATATTTAGAGTCTTGTTTTCTTATCCATTCAGCCACCCTATGTTTTTTTGATTAAAACATTTTAGTCCATTTACATCGAAAGTAATTGTTTATAGATGTGTAGTTGTTGCCATTTCATTAGTCATATTTTTTATCTTTTGCCTTCTTCTTCTTAAAGAGGTTCCTCCAACATTTCTTGTAATACTGTCTTGGTGGTGATGAACTCCTTTAGCTTTTTCTTGTCTTGGAAGCTCTTTATCTGTCCTTTGATTCTAAATGATAGCTTTGCTCTGTAGAGTAATCTTGGTTGTAGGTCCTTGCTTTTCTTCGCTTTGAATACTTTTTGCCAATCTCTTCTGGCCTGCAAAGTTTCCATTGAGAAGTCAGCTGACAGTCTTATGGGAGCTCCTGTATAGGTAACTAATTGCTTTTCTCTTGCTGCTTTTAAGATTCTCTCTTTGTTTTTAACCTTTGGCATTTTAATTATGATGTTGTTCAGTGTGGGCCTCTTTGGTTCATCTTGTTTGGGACTCTCCACAGTGCCCGGGCTTGTATGTCTGTTTCCTTCACTGGGTTAGGGAAGTTTTTTTGGTCACTATTTCTTCAAATAGGTTTTTAATTCCTTGCTCTCTCTCTCTTTTCCTTCTGGTACCCCCATGATGTGAATGTTGGTGCACTTGATGTTGTCCCAGAGGCCCCTTAAAATATCCTCATTTTTTTGGATTCTTTTTTCTTGCAGCTGTTCTGATCTGGTGTTTTCTGTCAGCAGTTGGGAATCTGCAGATGCAGAGGGCCAAGTGGGTGCTTTATTCTATGCCATATGTATATGGCACTGGAGCATCTGTGAATTTGGGTGTCTGTGGGAGCCCTGGAACCAATCTCCCATGAATACCAAAAGATGAGTAGTTAAGTTTTGAGGGAGGGTA
>NW_011888913.1:1083445-1088688 GCF_000151845.1 Pteropus vampyrus | reverse complement strand
TGCCCGGGCTTGTATGTCTGTTTCCTTCACTGGGTTAGGGAAGTTTTTTTGGTCACTATTTCTTCAAATAGGTTTTTAATTCCTTGCTCTCTCTCTCTTTTCCTTCGGGTACCCCCATGATGTGAATGTTGGTGCACTTGATGTTGTCCCAGAGGCCCCTTAAAATATCCTCATTTTTTTGGATTCTTTTTTCTTGCAGCTGTTCTGATCTGGTGTTTTCTGTCAGCAGTTGGGAATCTGCAGATGCAGAGGGCCAAGTGGGTGCTTTATTCTATGCCATATGTATATGGCACTGGAGCATCTGTGAATTTGGGTGTCTGTGGGAGCCCTGGAACCAATCTCCCATGAATACCAAAAGATGAGTAGTTAAGTTTTGAGGGAGGGTAGAAGTCCTATTTGGATTTCCACCTGCACAGGGGTTCAACTGTATTTGGAAAATGGAGAAAAGGAGAGCCCGTTTATATTTAGTCAGAAAAAAACTCACCGTCGGTGAAAATTTAGGGGATCTTGGGACTGGAGAAACAAACATACTCTACAGAAAAAAAACTGAGGGTATATCTGGAAAACCTTTTGCTAATCCCCTAGAAAGATAAAAAGATTGAGTTTGGGTGTCACAAAAGGATATTGGGAATGATTAATGCGTCTCATAAATCCCTTCAGTGATCTTAGTAGAAGCCAAAACCAGGGATGGGATTATCTAGAAAAGACCCGTGGAGGAGACTCTTGGCTAATAGAGTGAATCCTGTGACATACACGGGAGACACTGAGGTTGTTGAGAATGTTATACGAGCGGAAACGCTGTCATCTCAAACAAAAGGAAACGGAGAAGTTGAAATGAAAGTAAGTTATCAGACAACCTCCAAATCTACAGGAAGGAAAGATGCCGATGAAACTACTCAGCCGCAGACATATTCTATCTTTCATGAGAAAGGCAGACTGATTCAGAGGGTGCAACCCCAAGCCCAGTGGGCGGGTCCCCGAGCCCAGAAGGTAGAGCTAAGAAACACAAAGGATTGTCGCTAGGCCTGGAAGCCAAGTGGAATTTTCCAGCTGGATTTTGCTTTGCTTGGGACTGGTAGATTTATTTTTTTCTTTCCATTTTCTCCTTGTTTGAACAGAAATGTCTATAGCTGTTATCATATGCCTGCCCAATCATTGTATTTTTGGAGCAGCTAAGATGTTTCTTGAGTTGTAGAGGTTCACAGATGGAGAGAACTCAAGCCGCAGAATGGATTATACCCAGTGCCTCATCCGTACCTGATTTAGATGCTGTAGATGTTGAGATGTGGGATTGTTGAGCTGATGGCATTTGGACTTTGAGCTGATGAGTGGAGGGAATCTATTTTGCATGTGGGAGAGACTTGAGTCTCTGAGAGCCTCAGGTTGGACTGTGGGAGGAAGAATAATGGCCCATGAAAATGTCTACTTCTGAAAGCCTGGAACCTGTGAATACGTTATATCACACAGCAAAGGAAAAGTAAGGCTGTGGATGGGATTAAGATGGCTAACCAGCTGGTCTGCAGCGAGGGGTGCTATTCTGGAAGATCTCGGTGGGCTCCACAAGGAAGAGGGGCGTGCCAGAGCCGGTGTCAGAATGGTGCAGTACGAGGGAGACTCACGTGGTCGTTGCTGTGTTTGAGGGTGGAAGGGGGCTGGGGGCAGCCTCGAGTTTCTCTGAGGGCCTGCAGAGAAGGAACACAGCCCTAACAGATCTGGATTTTAACTCGGATGTGTTTTAGACTTGACATCCAGAAATTAAAATACCTTTGTTCCAAATGCATGATACCCAGTCCTCTTAGCTGGACTTTCCCATGTGTAAATTGATGCTCTGTATCTGTATCTATCATCTCTACCTAGCTATCTCCTATCTATCTATCTATCTATCTATCTATCTATCTATCTATCTATCTATCTATCTACCATCTATCTCTCATCTATCTATGTATCTGTCCTCTGTCATCTATATATTTAGCATCTACCTATCATCTATCTATCTGTCTGTCTATCTATCTATCTATCTATCTATCTATCTATCTATCTATCTATCTATCATCTACCTACAGATATCACTTGATTTTATGTGACTATCATCTTCATGCATAAATTTGGCCACAACCCCAGCAAAATAACAGCTCGCAGTTCTTTCTGAAGATGTGCATGGGATGGCAATATTTTGTTTGTGCCAGTAACAGCCATTTGGGGAACCTGGCACTCGCTGAGAGTCTGCCTCTCCCTGGCGTATTTGCCCGATACCTTTGCTTCGGCTGTGGTCCCCGCCTGCCCTGTCGGCTGGACTCGCCTGAGATTCTGCTTTGCACATCCTCCGGGCTTTCCCCGTTCCCAGCGACTTTCAGACACCTCGCTTCAACTAGACGACCACAGAAATCACAGAGCAGTGATAACCTAGTAGGGTTCTTCATATTTGGCAGGCATGTACCCACCAAGGACTTACACCTGACTTGTTTGATCAGGAGGACATAATAGTCATAAACATGTCACTTCTGTTCTCTATCTCTCATAACCCAAATCAGAAGACTGTTCTATTCCCTGGAAACTTTTCTTCGGAAATTTGCACTTCAGAACCCCAGGGGGTTTCCCTAAGTGATTTGGAGAGCAATCTGATACAGAAATCAATGCTACCATAAACAGCCTCAGACTCTATGCTTGCTGGCGAAGTCTGAAGGGAGAGTGTATTTCCTTTGGCAGATTCCGTAGAATTTGCAGAATGGTCAGTGGCTGATGAACTAGGAAAGAACTGATGAGGGTTGTCATGGCAATGATAAGTGAAGTCTGCAATCAAGGGTTTCCGTGGGCTTAAAATGAATCAGCCTTGCAGCGATCTGTCGGCACGGGTAATTGGTTAACTGCTAAGAAAATGATTCCCAGCTTTTTTGCATATGCATGTTACTTTTTTTTTTTTTTTTTAGTAATCTTCTTCGAATAACATTTGCATCTCAGTTTTAAATGAAAAGAAAATGATCATTGGAAGTATGTGCGACCATGCTTATAACTGTCTTACCTTTTCTATCACTCCCATTCTGTCCATTGATTCGTTATCCTACTGGACTCCTGCTCTGCTCTCTGCCTGCCACCCGCTCCTTCCCAGACGCTTCCACTGCCTGACAGGGCTCCACAGGTCTTCCCTGAGGACCCCAGGCAGTGTGTCTTCCACTTGCTGCTTCTCCAGGCTGCTGAGTCTGCAGGCTCTATGATGCACCTGTTGACTCTGCCAGCCTGTTTTTCTTCTAGTTTTGGTCTGTTCCCCCCATTTTCTGGATAAAAAAATCCAGATACCATTTCTATATGTACTTTTTAGGAGAAGGGTACGAATTATATGAATACATAGGGTATTTAGTTTCCTACATTTAAGGTCGGTGTTGGCATTTATGGTCATCATACTGAACTTTTCACTGTGTAGCTTGAATTGGATATGTTTTTTTCTAACAGTAACTTACATGTTCTATACTAGATCATAAAGTAATCCCCAGTAAAGCCCAACTTCTTGTTAACCTAAGGTAAAATGGCTCTGAGGCTGTGATCTGGTATGTTCTCATTATCTGTGGATGGAGTTATTCTCTTATGCCTGGGAGGTACCCCTGTTCTAGAAAACTTCCTCAATGGTTTCCGGTTATTTTTAATATAATATATATTTCTTCATCAGAGAAAAAATATTACTAATCATTCGAGGCCATAACTTATAATGTACATTTAACTGAAAAGAGTTTATTTTTGGCCTTTTCTTTAAAATACACTGGAAGACACTCAGTTCCTTTCAGAGGATATTGGCAATATGCCCGTCATTGCTATGGGTTATTTGTATAGGTCTGCAGTTTTTTTCTCATCTCTGCATAAACCCGTTTTTTTCTCATAGTTTTTTTTTTATAGTTTCATATTGTGTGGATGTGTGTGTGTGTGCGTGTATGTAACATATATAGTTTCATGAAACATGGGCCATCGTGCCAGATTGTCCAAATTCAAATTCTGGCTTCGAAACATTCTTATTCTGTTATTTTTGGCAATCACAATTTACTTAGTCTCTTAGAGTTTCAGTTTCCTCATGAGACCAGGACTTGGCATATTATCATTATGAATTTTGCTACCTGATGATACAGTCAAACACTGACATTACTTCATATGCGACGCGGTATTCCTTGAGATGACTTCTGAATCTCTGATTCATTACTTCATAGGTTTATTGAACAACAATGAAAAGTTTTGACCCACAGTTGGTCTAGAACCTCTACTATAAGCTGAAATATGAAAATAATCGAGAGGCAGAATGAATTCTTGAGCTTACTGTGTATTTGTTTTCTGCTTTCTACAATCTCATAATAATAATATTCATCTTCATAAAAACAATGAATTATTGAGTTCTTATTACATGCCCGGCACTGTTCTAAGCATCTTGCATGCATTATCTCACTTGGCGTTTACAGTCCACTTACGAGGTTTATCGTTAACAATCTTGTTTTGAATTTAAAAAAATAGACTTAAACTGTTTAAATGCTGTGCTGAGGTCATCTCCCCAGCAAAGCTGAGATGTGAACTCAGGAAGTGTATATATTTAGCTGTTATACCCCACTGTTCACAAGTAAATATCTGTTTGCTTCAAAAAAGACAACTGATTTTTTTCACCCTTTGTGATTTCATTGTTGGGGTCTGAGATGTTTTCAGTGATCCTAGAATTTATCTGTTCTTTCTATTCTAGTATCTTTCATATATTACGTTGTTCATCTCTATTTCATAATTAAGCAAAAAAGCTTCCTCTGTATTTTTAAGATCTTAATTATATTTTATTTTCATCATCATCATAATCATCAATATTTATACTCAATTTCAATAATGATAATATTGCTTTAATTTATGTCTTATGAATCAATTTTAAAGCTATAAAGTAATATTCATGTGTTGAGTACATTATAATATACATTCGCCATAGAAAAATGACTAATTTACTTAATCTATATGTCGTCAACTAGTAAAAAAGGGCGAATAACAATTTCAAATGCTGAAATAATAATGGATTTCGACCATATTCGTTTGGAACATTTCCTCCCACAGTCACTACTTTATGTTTCTGTGGACTTTTTAAAAAATTAATTTTGAAACAATTTTGAACTTAGAGCGAAGTTGCAAGTACAATGAAAACATCTTCCCTCCCACCCCCAAACCTTTTCTCTGAACATTTTGTTTGTTTTACTCAGCAGAAAAATAGGATCGATCAGCTTTACCTTTCCGTTACA
>NW_011888913.1:1062685-1083395 GCF_000151845.1 Pteropus vampyrus | reverse complement strand
ATTGTGTGGATGTGTGTGTGTGTGCGTGTATGTAACATATATAGTTTCATGAAACATGGGCCATCGTGCCAGATTGTCCAAATTCAAATTCTGGCTTCGAAACATTCTTATTCTGTTATTTTTGGCAATCACAATTTACTTAGTCTCTTAGAGTTTCAGTTTCCTCATGAGACCAGGACTTGGCATATTATCATTACGAATTTTGCTACCTGATGATGCAGTCAAACACTGACATTACTTCATATGCGACGCGGTATTCCTTGAGATGACTTCTGAATCTCTGATTCATTATTTCATAGGTTTATTGAACAACAATGAAAAGTTTTGACCCACAGTTGGTCTAGAACCTCTACTATAAGCTGGAATATGAAAATAATCGAGAGGCAGAATGAATTCTTGAGCTTACTGTGTATTTGTTTTCTGCTTTCTACAATCTCATAATAATAATATTCATCTTCATAAAAACAATGAATTATTGAGTTCTTATTACATGCCAGGCACTGTTCTAAGCATCTTGCATGCATTATCTCACTTGGCGTTTACAGTCCACTTACGAGGTTTATCGTTTCCAATCTTGTTTTGAATTTAAAAAAATAGACTTAAACTGTTTAAATGCTGTGCTGAGGTCATCTCCCCAGCAAAGCTGAGATGTGAACTCAGGAAGTGTATATATTTAGCTGTTATACCCCACTGTTCACAAGTAAATATCTGTTTGCTTCAAAAAAGACAACTGATTTTTTTCACCCTTTGTGATTTCATTGTTGGGGTCTGAGATGTTTTCAGTGATCCTAGAATTTATCTGTTCTTTCTATTCTAGTATCTTTCATATATTACGTTGTTCATCTCTATTTCATAATTAAGCAAAAAAGCTTCCTCTGTATTTTTAAGATCTTAATTATATTTTATTTTCATCATCATCATAATCATCAATATTTATACTCAATTTCAATAATGATAATATTGCTTTAATTTATGTCTTATGAATCAATTTTAAAGCTATAAAGTAATATTCATGTGTTGAGTACATTATAATATACATTCGCCATAGAAAAATGACTAATTTACTTAATCTATATGTCGTCAACTAGTAAAAAAGGGCGAATAACAATTTCAAATGCTGAAATAATAATGGATTTCGACCATATTCGTTTGGAACATTTCCTCCCACAGTCACTACTTTATGTTTCTGTGGACTTTTTAAAAAATTAATTTTGAAACAATTTTGAACTTAGAGCGAAGTTGCAAGTACAATGAAAACATCTTCCCTCCCACCCCCAAACCTTTTCTCTGAACATTTTGTTTGTTTTACTCAGCAGAAAAATAGGATCGATCAGCTTTACCTTTCCGTTACATTTCAGAGCGAGCTCAGTGTCTTTTCTCTTAACCACATTTTCTTGGCCATGAATGTCAAACTGGTACGACCGCTCGTTCGAGTTGGTGGTGACAATTGAGAGTGCCACGTGACACAGTGAAGAAAACACAGCTATGGAGCCAGCCAGCTGAAGCTAAGACTTTAGGTTTGGGAAGCCTGCAAATATATGGGCTAAAAGAACACAGATTTCGGAAGTAATCACTGCACCGTTAGGAAACCGTCCAGCGACTAATTAAAAGGAAGCAATCAGCCTTTCTGAGCTCTAAGTTTCTGGTCTGCCAAGTGCTCGTATTAACTGTTCAGTCCGATTTCGTAAGGATTAAGGAGGACGATATTCGTGTAATCTGTTCCTTAGGCTCCTTTGCAGTGTCTTCTCCCACTTTGGGCCTGTTTATAGGCTGATCTCAGGAACCACTTCCTGCCACGACACCAAAAACACAGGTCTAACAGCGAAGTCATCGATCTAAGTACCGATTTCCTAAACGTGTCTCTAGGAGCTGGGTCAGGTAATTATTCCGAATATCAAGAAGACATTTCCAACTTATTTTATTTAATTATTTGTTTTCCCTTCAAATAGTCTCTTCCTCTCCCTGACCCCAGACAGACCCCTCTCAACCTTTCTACTAGCCTGGCTCCAGCTCGCACCTCCCAGACCCCTCCCCTCCATCCCCTGACGAGCAGCTAGAAGAAGAGCTGTCACCAGAACGAAAGCCGGCCAACCGTCACATGCCAAACGACGGTGGTTCCCCACATTCACGCCGCCGATAAGCGCGAGGAAGGGGCTCCATCCTTCGGGGAACACTTCGTACAGTGCCTGGGACTGTATGGGTTAGTGGCACCTACAAAAGAGGCTCACAGATTTCTCTGCACCCGCGTTGGTGGTCACCATCCATCTGTCCTGTCCTGTCCGCTGAGGTCTTCACCGTTGCCCTTTCGTGACCACGCACAGTGTCAGTCACTCTCGCTTGAATCCGTACAACAAACACTGACCTCACCGGGAAGATTACCTTCCTTTGAACTTCAGGTAGTGCCTGTCTTCTCTCTGTCTCATGGGCTTAATGCCAGAGCGTGATCTTTAAGAAGCTCTTTTTTTCCTTTATCTCTGAGTTTGCTGTTGGAGCAAACTCACACTTTTTACTGGGTTATATAATGCACATTCGTGTTCTCTAGGCCACTCAGAGATTTTCTGAGATCTTTATAGATCGCTCTCAATAATCATTCCCCCATTGCTCGTATCATTGGAAGACTGATCCTTGAAATATGAAATGCTTGACTGGTACCCAAAGCTTTGTTTGTTGAGGTGTGCGTTTGCCTTTAACTAACACGCTGATGACATGGAAGACGGCTTCCAAGTTTAGATCGAGTAACTGCCTGTGCGTAGCCATTGGATGTTGTTAGATCGAGAATGAACACTTACGAGATAGTGTGGCTTCCAGGGACTGGTCTAGGCAGACGCGGAGGCAGGAACTGTGTTCAGCATATTAATATCCTCTGCTTTTACACTTCCCACCTCCGTCTACCCTGCTTCCATTCCCTCCTCCATCTTCCGTGCTCACCTTAGAAGCCTGTCTGGCGACTCCCCCATGCAGATGTTTATTCTGGACTAGTGTCTTGGCTGGAGAACGGCCCCCATGGGACAGTCTCTCCTGAGAAGGGGTTTCACCTGGTGGGGAATGGTCCTTCCTCCAGCTGGGGCCATCTGCATTTTCAGTGATAACTTAGCTGGATGGAAAAACCTGCTGGCTTCTAAGGAATGAAACATGGAGGTTATAATTTTAGGCAGGGGGATAAGCCAAAGAGCGATAGGAACAACTTCTGACTATGAGGACATTGCAAAATCCTTTACTCATAGAGTCCATGCTTTCATTAGCCGGTGCTCATCAGCACCTGCTATGTGTTAGGCACAGGAAGTGATGGCCACAGAGCGTGTCCCTGTCCTCGAGGGCAGAGTAGGATGCAGACAGACAGTCAGGGTAGGTACACCAGGTCAGGGCTGCATTAGAAACAAAACCAGCTTAACAACCTTTCTTAACTATGTGCGAACATTGGAGCCTCAGAAAAAACTAGCCTTTCCCCCTTTTCTATTTCTTGAACGTAGATGATACTTTTTAGCTACACTCAACACGCAGGGAGAATCTGTCTTTTTTTGTGACGAGAAATAAAAGTCGGCATTTTAAAGGCATTTAACATGTTCTGAAATGAGAGGTTATCTCACCTTCAGGGCACTTATACGACATCATAGCCCGACGTGTCCTTCATGTGACCTTGGGCGAGTCCTTCGCCCGCTTAGGCCTCCGTTTGCTCATTTACAAGAGCACTGCATAGAACTCGACGTCGTCTAAGGCTGTTGTCACGCGAACAATCTCACTCTGTGGAACCGCTCACTAGTCCATGAAAACATACAGATCCGTGAAAACTGATCATTCGATTTCTCGAAACAAGATTGTATGGATTGCCGCGTTCCCCTGTTTTATATGAAAGTAAGTTGAACTTTGGGGCCTGTCAGTCTGTTCCGGCCCCTATAACGAAATGCCATAGACTGGTTTATAAACAACAGAAATTAGTCTGTCACGGCTCTGGAGGAGTGGTCCAAGATCAGTCCAGTAGCTGGCAGATCCTGCGTGGCGAGGGTCTCCCCGGGGCACGTGTCGGAGACAGGAGTCAGCTCTCTGGGCCTTTTTTGTAAGGTCACTAACTCCTTCCTGAGGGCTCCACCCTCGTAACCCCATCGCATCCCAAGGCCCGCCTCCTAATCCGTCATCTCAGGGGTCAGGTTTTGAACTTAAGAATTTTCGGGCACAGAAATGTTCAGTTATGGTAAAGTGCCTTGTGCACATCACTATGACTAATAACCGGCGGCGGGGGCGGATGACCACGCCCACGCTGTCTAATTGTGAATTCTCCACTGTTTCTTTTTATTCAAATTGGGAGACAATAGATTCAGAATCTTCACTCCGTGCATTCAACAAAACTTCCCCTTGATAATCAGTTCTTAAAATAGCTCTACAATAACAAAATATCGATCGTCTCTTTTATTTACTTTCTTTTGACTTTATAATAACGGGAATTTAAATTCATTAAAGGTCATGTGGTGTCCACGTTGTATGGAACAGTAGAAAATCAATAACGGTAAGCAAAATCGAGGGTTCTTTATACATTATTGCCTCTCCCCCCCGACAACAACCCTAAAAACTTAAGCATTATTACTATGACTATAAAGGATGTAATTTTTCCTATTGACTGAAATTTTAGTCCAAATGTTACAGTTGAGAAAAATAGGTAAAAATAATCCTAAATTCAAAAGACAGCAGTTAAATATATCCATGGGGAATTTAAGTAACCAAGCTCGTGCTTCAAATTTCACCCTGAGCTTCTCAAAGACCTTTATTAAATACAAAATTGAAAATTCACAAAGTCTTAGAATAGGAGAATTTTTACCCCGGTTAGGGATTCTCTAAGAAAACTAGTCTTTGAAGTATGTGGGTTTCTGTTAGAAGTGACACTAGGCATGGCTCCCACCAAGATGCACTGGAGTATTGTGGCGAGAGAGATCTGGGGACATGTGTGCCCCGGAGTTGGGAAGCATACGTAAGCCAAAGACGTGGTGCCTGGTCCTTACTTGAAGAATGTCATGGGCCGGAGTCCGGTGGAGCAGCCTCTGATGGTGGTAGAAGCATCTGGGACAGAAGGAGGTCAAGCCTGCAGTCCTGCATCTTGGTGCAGCAAGAATGAGCGAGTTTCCTGTGGGCCAAGTGGTCACTGCCCAGCCAGGTGGACTGTCAAGGAGATCAAACCTCTTGGAGTCACGAGAATTGTCTGAAGCCATCAGTCAAAGAAGATGGCTCAGGGGAGAAGAATCCAAACTGCTGACGTCACTGCGCCCTTCGTGTGGGGACCACTGTTTAAACGCCACTCACGATGATTTATGAACAGTCAAGACAACTGGAGGTGTCGCCAGCTAAACGCGCAAACGTTTGCTGCTTTCTCTTTAACCTGTTCTTCCAACAGCTGGTCGCAAAGATGAAAAAGGGAGAAAAAAGAATGACACGTGTCTCCTTGCCTGCTCCAGGGCTTCCACAGAGGTGCTTTTCGAGGGATGGAATTGGGGGAGGGGGGAATGTTTTGGTGATATGCAGCAATTCCATTTCAAACAGCTGACATGTCTAAAAGCGAGTCGTAACGGTCATACCGAGAAGTTCCGTAAAAACTGAAGAGCTGTCGGATTCTCCCAAGGTCCCATTCCAGAATGGGAAAGGAATTCTACGCAAGTCAAAGGCTGTAGTTGGCAGTAAAGAGAGATGGTTGCATTTCAACCCCATCGAGAGAAGCCTAGTGAATTAGGTGTAAAACTGTGTGGCTGTGTTAGAAAGAAGAAAATAGAAACCTAGAACAGTTAAAACAACTCACCTAAGGTCACCCAGTTTGCAAATTACAGCAGGAAAATTAAAATCCCGTGCAGTCTGACCCTAGGCGCTTGCTCTCAGCACCTGTGCAGTTCTTAAAATGATAGATTTAGTCACAGGTATCTTCACAGTAAAGATGAACAAACTTTGACTCAGGTTTTACTTTGCTAACTATTGCAACGATGAGCGTTTAGCCTTAACCTCAGACCACGTGGGATCCTCCCATCCACCTACCGTACTTTCTCTGGAGAGCCAGCTCTGTGCCAGAGCTGCTTACTAGGCATCTCGCAAAGGTCCCCTCAACACAGCGTTTATGGCGCCCAAGCTGGACCTCACTGGCTCCACATCCCCACGGGCTGAAAATGCCCCCACGCCTGAGTCTTTTCCTGTGTTTTATTTGTTATCGATCAGCAGCACTGCGGTTCACCCAGAAATTCAAGTTCAAATTGTGCGAAGCACATTCGATTTTCCCCTTCCTGCTCATGGCGTCTTCGTCACCAGGTGCTTGGGAATCTCCTGTGCTTTCTTCCTTCTCCATCCCAGCCAAGTGTAGTCACCCGTCTCCTTTCACTCAGATACACTTTCCCATTCATCTGACCCATTCCTGCCAATTAGATGGAACAGAAATTGCATTGTATCCATTCCCCAAGAAGAACCATTCCGTCGCTCAGTGGACCATTGCTCACCGCGGCCTTCACGGTCTGATCCCTGTCTGTATATTTGGCCCTCTCCCACCACGCTCCTGTTGACGAAAGTCTTTCGTTCGTGAAATCCGTCTGCGATTACAGTCCTCTGTGCTTTTGCGCATGTTTTTCCTGCCTAGAATGTCTTTCTCGACTCATTCATTCATTTATGCATTTGTGAATTAAGTAAATATTGTACGCTTGCTCTGAGGGTCTATGGTACTGGGCACTGGGGATCTGGTGATAATCTAGACAAGAACCTTTTCCTCTCCTCTAAGTGCTGTCACCAGAGAGAGAGAGAGAGAGAGAGAGAGAGAGAGAGAGAGAAATGGAATTGATAACTTGTGCGCAATTTTTTTTCTGTGTTTTATTGTCTCGCAGAGATTGTATTTATGTAGAAATGGTTAGGATTAAATTCTAATGATCAGGCATAAAGTTATACATATTCAGATCTTTTTAGCTGGTGTTATAAAGATTTTGCCACAGCCAAGCGTACCCGTGGTTCAGAGGGAGGTGTCTGACCTCAGAGAGTTTGGTTACAATCACTTTGTCGCCATGGCCTTTGGCAGCTTTTGGGTCTCTCACCAAAAAAGTGGGAACAGCAGAGTCCAGCTCTTTGGGTTACTGTGACCATGTACGTAGAAGGCACGGAAGGTTTGGGCACGTTATTTATTGCAATCCTTATTCTTCTCTAGATTCGGTGTAAATACTTGAAACTTTAGTGAACATTTGAGTAAGAAGCATGGCGAGATCTGTCTCCAGGGCAGAAAAAATTATTTCTAAGTGGGCACTTTTAGTCATGACTTAAATGCAACCGCAGATTCCCCATTGGATTGAACTGATTATTCAATTAAATGATTATTTTGTCTTATTTTTTCTTTTTTGATTTTATCTGTTAAAATTTACTTGGCATCAACCACAGCCATTAAAGAGACAAAACGAGGAGAGCGAAGTAATAAAATCGTAACTTTTTGTTTTCTCTGAAAAGCTCTTTACCAGCCTTGGCCATATTTTTGTCAGATTCCTCACTATTTATCATCGGAAGTACAGCACTTCTTGCATTTTACCTTGTTGAGAGAAAATGCTCTACTTCAACCATAAAATTATTCTTCCTCAAATCTTCCTGCCTTAGGACTTTGCTTTAAATTCCCACAGCATCCACCTTCTAGGCTATACCCCCAGATCTGCAGTCGGTATGAACATTGTATTTTATTCTGTACAGTTTCCTGTCAGTCTGTTAAATATCTCCAGGCAGATTTCACCTCCCTCAACCTGAGGCTGTATCTTACTGTCTTTTGTGGGTCTTTTGGAATCAACATATACATATCGCTTATAGGTTGGTGATCAGAGAAAATAAAACAGAGTCAATGTTTTTTAAATCTTTAAATTAGTCACAGTCATTTCATCGAACTATCCCAAGGGCATTTCTAACGTTTGCTCATTTTAAGTTTCACATTACCAGCAATATACATTTCACATAAAAAGTGGAATTAAATAGTATCACTTGCTAGTAAAATACAGCCGTATTAAGAACAGCTTTTTCTTACACTACTCTATAAGTAAAAATATGTTTGTGAACACCAAAGCCATAAAGTTTTAAATAGAAAACTGAATTATAATAAACCTTCTTTAGCCTATGCATTACTAACAGCCCGTGTAAGTGGGAGCGGCCAGCAACATATAGTAAACTAGTCTAGTCACATATCAACCCTTTGGATGATGCTAAGAAGGCAGAAGATGTGTAAAAAAACCTTACAAGCACCAACTGCCAGATGTTACCTGGAAGCTCAAGAGACGGTGATCAGATCTGCTTATTGCAGAGTCTGGGTTAATAAAGCCTGAAGAAGGCTGCTAGGCCATTTCTCAATTCTTTTGCAGTATAATTTAGAAGTGGCTCTTTTAAGAATAAATACAAGTAAATAAAATCTGAAGTTTTTATGGGGCCCTGAAAAGAAATTTGATCTTTGTGACCGTGACGCAAATCGCTCTAATTTCAGACCTGAGACTCATTAACTATTGTGAACAATAATGTTTTTCCTAAAAACATTTCGAGTCGCATTGAAATTCCTAGGATATTGTGAAATAATATTTACGATACACTTTAGGGACTACGTTTTAATTTAATTTTCTAAAACATTACAAAATATTTTTCAGTGCATCGAAATCTAAGAATAAGCATGTTATAGAGCCAGCAGGAATTTACAAGGTAGCAGCGAGTTTGTCTACCGGTTGGTTATTCGTTTATTTGTGTGATTGGCACTGAAGATGACAAATAAATAGAACAGACCCTGCTCATCATCTCCTACCTGGAGAGGTGGGGGTCTGCGGCACACTTCAGGGTGACATGTTATGACAAAGGTAACATACGGCTTTAAGGAAGTTAAGGGGACCTGAACTCGGATGAGCTAGGTGATAGAGAAACACTCTCAAGAGGTAAAAGCAAATCTGATCGCGAAGCTCGTAGAAGCACAAGCTGGCAGGGAGGTACGGAAGGGCCTGCCAGGCTCCAGGACCAGGGTGGCCGGGGACGAAAGTGTTGCTACCGCTTTTCGGCCAAAACAATTGCAAGTATTTGGCTTGATTGAAATAAAGGCCGTGCTACACAAAGACATAAAAAGTGATGTGTTTGGAAAAGTTATCCAAGATGGAAGCCAGCATTTGCTATGCTAACGTATTTCAGTTTAGTCTTGAAACAATGGAAACCATGAAAAGATTCTACGTATGGATATGATCATAGCTGAAACATAGAAACAGCACTGGATCACAAGGTAGTAAATTGGAAGAGGGTGGAATTACTTATGAATCAGGAGGTTGTCCAGATGAATTAATCATGGTGCCAGTCGTAGCACCGAAGATAAACAGGAAGACAGAGCTTCAAGAATTATGCAGATGTCAAAATTTTTAACGTACGCTCTCTGATTACATGCAAAGAAAAAAAGACAGTGAGTTACCTTGGTACATCTCTGGACTGAGGCACCTTGGAAACATAGAAGTGAAGTAACCCCGTGTCTTTTTAGGTGACACATCAGCGTGTAACTCTATGCAGAAATAGATCATTTTTAGTTCACCACCGTCGCTGCACTTGGTGGACAGAATGTTAAGTTGCGAGCGTGCTCTGGGCGCCGGAGTCAGATGTGCTAGTCATTGGCTTGGAGGTGGCAGCAGTGATTGTGAGCGTGGACGGCATCGCTCCGCAGAGAGTTATCCGGAGAGATGAAGGCAAAACATCTGAGTAGGTGCGCTGGCATGGGAATAGGCAGGTCGCTCTTTGAGGACACCTAAAATAAGCGCTCGAATGGGTGGCCGGTGAGCCCCGGGGCCAAGCGAGCTTCAGGCGGTGGAGTCGGGGCTGGGGCACCGAGGAGGAGAGACCTAGTCACGTCGACGAGTGCGTGATGAGACGCCTGGAATACGATGATCCATCAGTGTTTGCAATTAGAAGAAGAAAATGATCGCCTTATTCAGTGCAGTTCTCCTCCCGCGGCAAAGGCAGAATGCAGACTGCAGACTGCAGAGAACGAAGTGGCGAATACAGCCGAGCGACCGGGGGCCTGAAAGTGCAGAATAACCCTCAGGAACTCGGCGGCGGAGGGAATAGTGAGATGATGCGAGGGCGAAGGATCTGAGGGGCGATGCGCCGTCAAGGGACAATTTTTAAAGTTGATTTTTTCAGTCGCTTCTTTATTTAAGACTTGGCTCCACGCGGCAGTAGGCTTAGGACAGATTCCTTATGCCTCGGTTCTGCCTGGCGAAAGCCACCTCCTCCCCGCCCATCCTACACCCAAACGCCGTCTGCTTCTGAAGATTCCTGGCAGCCTCCTCCTCTGCTCTCTCTGCTCGCTGAGAAATGCCAGCCCGCTCCCGGCCCCTGAGGCCCTGGCCATCCGTGTCGTTGTCCTTCTCCTCGCTGGGGATCCTCGTTTAGATGTCCGGTCCCTTCCAGCGCCCAATAACAGTGACGGGACAACGGTCTTCTGAAGACACGTGTGTGTTTGCTGCGGTGCTGAAGTTCACAGCTGGCTGCCACCCTCACGTCCGGGCTTTGAACGTGGTCCAGGATGTCGCGCGTGTGGCCGCGCGCCAGCTCCAGCAGCCCCGTTTCCCCTCCCGCAGCCCGGCTGCCCCTGGCCCGTCCTGTGGGTGACTTAACATCCACCGCACGACGGGATGGGACAGCCTGCGACCTTTCAGGGCTTTGTCTCCGATTCCAGCCGCATTCGTGGATCTGGGCACTGGCCTGAGGCATCCTCTGAGACACGCATTATGGTCTCTCCCAAATCACCCTTCTGCTTGTACAACCAGAAGTCTCTCTTTTCTCGGTGGGAGGATTAGTTTTCTCCCGCATGGATACCCTCCGGCTATATTCAGAAGTGTCTTAACCCACCTGTTTAATACGGTTTAGTCTCCAACTAGGATAAGGCACCACTGCTCCCCGCAGGGGCCACGTCGCTTGCAGAGCCACAGTGATGAGATGGGATCTTGACCGAGCATACCCGTACGCGCGGTGCCTCCGTGGGGGAGCTGCTGAGGACCCTACTCTGTCCTTATCCCATTAATTTTTCAGTCTACTTTTGGGCAAAGGAGGTAACTATTTGCTCGTGTTCCAATAACTAAACACAGGCTAGAGTAAACCACACAGAGATCTATTTTAACGGCCAAAGTAGAAGCTGGATGTTAAAATATAACTTTAAACTTTATGAGTGTGAATTCTGCCGGGCACGTCGGCGATGTGGTAGGACTGGAAAACACAACAGTGATGATGATGATAATAATAGTAATAATAATAATTATTATTGCTTTCATAATAAGATTTAATAACTGGTGGGAGTGTCTTGGATATTTTCGACCCTTTATTCTTCCATAAAAAACAATCGGCTTCTCACATTCCCTTAAAGAAAACCGCGCGTGGGGTTAGGTGGTCCATCGATCAGGTCCACGAGGATGCTTAACCATTTTTGGTAAGTTGGGCATTGTACTTCATGAACGTGGTGCCGAGTGGGTGATTCTCATCCTGTTTAGGTTTTATTTCGTGCCTTTCACTACCATTCACTTCTAAATCTTTTCGAGATTCTTCTTTGACTCATGCTTTTTTTTTTTTTTTTTGCAATAATTGTGGTTTTCAACTTCTCAATGAAATGTATATGTTTCTGTGAGCTTCTAATTTAAGTTGTATTTTGATGGGAAATGTAGAGCATTTCTTGTTACTGTCTCATCTGTTTACTTGTCTTTCTTGCATTTGAGACAGTTCTCAGATCATTTTTCTCTCGGAACTGCATCCTCAAACTTTCCTTGAGAACAGGTTCTTTGGAGATGAAAATCCCTCAGTGTTTACTGACTCTCTACATGTTTTCACTTCCCTTCTATCCTGGAAAGTTCCTTTTGCTGACTGACAGTTCTCGGTTGACAGGTCTTAGTAGATATTATTTGAATGTCTGTCGGCTCGCGTTTTTGCCATGGACTGTCTGCAATCATTCTGTCATTTCCTTTCATTGACGTGGCCTTTCTTGCTGCCCCGTCAATATTTTATCTTCATCTTCTGTGTTTAGGGATTCTAATGCCGTGCATCTAGGGATGGATTTCCGTTTATCTGATTGATTAGTTGATTGATCAATCGATCGTAGAGGTTTGTGTACTTTCTAGATCAGTGCTTTCATATTTTCATCAGTCCTGAAAGTTTTGTAACTATATGATTTTTTTAAATATTGCCAATTTTCAATCCTGTTCTTTGACAAACTTATATATGGAAATCCTGTTTTCGATTTCTTTGCTTTTCATAATTTCTTATTGTGTATTTATTTTTGCAAATGCCTTTTTTCGAAGCATCGCATGCGTGTCTATGTGTATCTACAGGGCAGTTATACTCTAGTCGATGATTCGAACTCTAAGACCTACTGTGCGCTGTTGCTGCTGGCTGTCATGTCGAGATAGATGCCCTTTCTCCTTTTTGTCAGCTCTTTTATGTCTTCGAATTCCAAGTACAAACTTTATTTCTATTGCAAGAATGTTGATGATGATGATAATAATAATAACAACAATAATAACAATAATAAAAAGAGGGAGATTTTCAGAACTTGCCATGAGCTTAGTCCTACTTTGCCGGCCCTTTTTTCATCTTGTAATCTGTTGCCATTTGTCGAGTCATGTGGGGAAATTTTCCTCCCAAGATGACTTGTCCTGCTTTGTTTCTGCCAGTAGCACAGGATGACGCCTGACTGATACCTCCCAACACCCCTTCAAGGTGTGGGTGCAGGAGAGACCCCCAGGCCCCCTTCCCCGTGTGCTCTTCCCTGAGTTCATGGAAGCAGTGCTCTGGGAGCTCGCACGTGAGAAACCCATTCCCACATGCCAAACGTTCAGGCCAGTGTCCTGCGCCTTTGCTCCCAAACTTCCCTCCTCCTCTGGGCCTTTCTTCTTGCCCGAGACTCCAGGTGTTTCTGTCCCAGCTGCTGCAGGTCACTCCAGGTCACTCCAGGCCACTCCAGGCGCCACCAGCACGGCAGGGGCTCAGCTTGTGGCTATGGGACTGTTTGAGCCCGAGGGTCATCCTGTGACTAGTGACAGCTACAGGGCCTCCGTGAGTGTGACCCTCAAGAGGAAGGGGTGTGTGTGTGTGTGTGTGTGTGTGTGTGTGTGTGTGTTTATGGTGCTTCTCAGAACTGGCCGTTCATATGACAAGAAACAGAAATTCTCAGTCATTTTCAAATAATATTTGACACTAAATATATTAAACATGAAAAATAATTATCAAGAATATATTTAAAATCCTGCAGACCCACTGCCGAGCCTTTATAAATAGTGGAAGGTTGCCATTAAATCAGTAACTTACAAACTTGAGAATCACTAAATACATAGAAATACCATCTATAGTTTCTAAGTCATCAGAGAAGTAAAAGGGAAGAGAGAGATCTTACAGATCAGATGAAAGGCAGGAAAAACAGAAACAGGAAATGTGGAGAAAGAGGAGCACTGAGCAAACCCAGAATATGATGGTAAAAGTAAACTCAGATGTGTTACTAATCAACAGAAACATAAAGAGAAATGCACAAATTAAAGAACTGTGACAAGTGGATTAGACCAAGGGAAAAAACCCAGCCACACAGTATTCATAAGAAACATGCCTGAAACTAAAATCTCACTATACACATGCCGAAAGGTTGAAAATTAAGGAATATGGAAAGAGAAGCCTCGACTGAAAGACAAACCCCCTTCCTGACCTCTTCCTATGCCCGTCGTGGCTGGCCATCGAGCCCGCAGCTGGAGATGGCTCACTTGATTAGAACTTCCACAAGGACGGTGACAACTCCTCTTGTTCTCCTGTTCCAACGAGAGGATCTTAATTTTATATTTAATCTGATATCTCCTTTATGATAATTTAAGTGGCTTTTCTTACCTCGAGAAAGGAAATAAGTATTGGGGACGCCTTGTCGTGTGACGATGCCCTCCGCGGTTAGCGACTGCTTCCCAGAACACTTTCTATCGTCCAGAGGGGCCACCTAATTCACCTGCACCGAGTCCGCAGAGACAGATAACAATAAAGTCAATTTCAGATCGTGATTCCGAGGCTCACAGAAAGTTTACGAGAAGAGAAACTTATTAATAGTAGAATGCTGTGAAAATATCATTTGAAATAAAGTTACCTTCTGCCAACTCCCATGACGCGATTTGAGAGCCTTAGTTCTTATAAACAGATATTCCGCCAGTGCCCACTAAATGTCATGAATTCTGAGAGACAGATTGACTGTGATTAAAACAAACCGAAACACGCTACCTACGTTCAAAGTGCGTATCGAATCTGTCAGGAGTTTGGGGAGAGGAAACATTATTACTGTAGATCAAAATGCTACAGCCATAAAGTCGTGTAATAAAGTCAAGCCCTCGTTCCCAACAAGTATTTTTCACGAAGCAGCCAGCGCGATCTTCTAAAGTCGGTCGAAGACTCTCCTCCATTTAACCATTCTCTGGTTCTTTGTGCCCAGATCACAGTCCTTCCATCGTTGCCAAGCTTCTCTTTCATGAAGAGCCAGGTACTGAATACTTGGGGGCCACAGCATCTCTGTGGCATTTGCCCAGCTTTGCATACGTGGGTGGGCAGGGATGTGTTTTTTGAATATCTTTTTTTTTTTGGAGAGAAGGAGTTTGGAGAATTTATTGCTGCCCTTGCTTTCCTTGTTCGTGTTTGTCCAGAAATCTGATTGTATATGCGAATTTAATAATTCATAAAACTGTCTGCCATGAGTTAAGTCTTCAGCTTTTATTCCTATCACAATCCATGCTGTTCTGATAATAGTAGCACAATTATTATTTATTTCACAGCTACAAGATACACAAAACTCAGGCATAGAAAAATGTCACTCTCAAAACTGAACTCACTTCTTTGACTCTCGGCTCATAGTTTTGCTTGGCAGTAGACAACTTAATTTCATCCAGGAATTTCTTCTTTTAAGTTGTACTAAAGATTCAACTCACTTCGTTTTTTTTCAGGCGAGGCAACCCTTTGTTGACCTCACAGATTGCAAGGACTTTGTCAGCTTACGATCCCTTATTTTTTTATTTTTTACGTTTATAGCACCTGGTCTTCCTAGGTGGTCTCCCATCCAAGTACTAACCAGGCCCGACCCTGCTTAGCTTCCGAGATCAGACGGGATCGGGCTTGTTCAGGGTGGCATGGCCGTAGACTCAACTCACTTTCTTTTGACGCCCTCTGTGCAATGACGCCCCTGCTTTCCACCCACCCCCTCGTCCCAGGTTCTGGGAGGGACGGTTAGGATGGGGTGTCCTTTATCTCGTCTTCTTTATTATCCATACCATGGGGTGGCTGCTGCCACCACCACAGTCACACCGGTGGTGTAGGCTGTGCCCTGTGCCCCCTCACCTGCCCGGCACGTTGAACAAACTGAGCTCCCTGACATCGTGAGCCCACGGAGCCAGGTGCCCCTGCCCGGTCCACCTCCCCACCTCCTGCCCAGCCACCCCTCCCGAACCCCTCAAGCCTCTGGAGACGGACCCTAGTCAAGCGCCAAGCCTGTCCGTCTCTTCGTAATCGTCTAGGTTATCAGATCATCACAGGGCTTGTGTTTGAATAATCCTTATTTTATTATTATAATTGTCCTGTTTTATCATTAATTGTTGTCGTTAATCTCTTCCTGCACCTGATTTATAGATTAAAATTTATCGCAGGTATGTGCGTACGGGTGAAAGCATAGTATACGTACGTAGGGTTTGGGAGCATCCACGGGGTCTTGGAGCGTATCCCCCACAGGCGATGCGAGACGGCTGTACCCGTGTTCAGATCCCAGCTTGGCCCCTGTCATACTGTGTGTTCTCAGTCACCCCAAGTCTCGCTTTCTTCAACTTTAAAATTTGGAAAGAAAACCACTCTGTGAGTTAGGCACTATTGTGAGGATTATTGGTAAAGTTTCTACCCAGGGCCTGGCACTCAGGAAGGGCTTGCTAAGTGTTGCCTGATTCCTCTGGGCTCGAATCCCACACTTTTATTTACTTAAGTTAAGAAACGAACATAAAAGGCAAAAAGACCTCAGCTCCGAGATAAATGGGAGCTGAGTCACGGAGAAGGCGCAGTGTGTTCGTTCGGAGTTGGGAAGCCAAGGGGGTGAGGGCTGTTTCCCAGGCGGGGGACAGGCCAGGGAGACACACAGGACATGTCAGGAAGGCCCCGCGCCATCGGGATTCATCAGCCTTCTCCAGAGAAGCAAAATCGGTGCTACACGCCGTGTAGACGAGACTCATTGTAGGGAATGGGCTTGCGTGATGATGGAGCCTCGGTTGTCCACATACCTACAGTCGGCAGGCCGGAGACCCCAGAGAGCCGGTGGCACAGTCAGTCTCATCCTGTCTCCGAAGGCCCGGGAACCGGGAGAGAGGGTGGTGTAGTCGATGAAAAAGTGGGCAGCTGCAGGCCCAGGAAGAGTGATCCTGCAGCCTGCGTCCGAGGACAGGAGGAAGCTGGCGTCTCGGCTCCGAAGTCTGGCGGAGGGTCCCTGCTCACTCAAGATCGCCTCTTGTTCTGTCGAGGGCTTCAACCCACCCAGTGGGGAGCCCCACGTACCCACACCTAGGAGGGCCGTCTTCTTGACTTCCTCTGGAATTCAGAGGGGAATCTCATCCAGAAACACCTTCGTGGACACAGCTGGGAGAATGCTCGGCTGGACATCTGGGCGACCCAGAGCCCAGTCCAGTTCAGCCATTAACCATCACATCACCCTACATATTTTTGAAGCCGCGGCAAGGAGGTGAGACCCGTGCTGAGCAAACAGCGCCGCCACCAGGAGAGCGAGGGGGCCCAGGTGGAGGGGGCGGCGTCCTCCGCGCAGTTGGGTGGGGAGGGCAGAGAGCGTCAGGCTGCGTGTCCCGTGGCTGACTTTCCTCTGCGTGGGTCCCGACACGGTGACCTCTCCGTTGAATTGCTCCACATCGAGGTACATTGTCATTAGTTGAAATTTTGGAAACAGGAGCTTATAAAATTTAAGTCTAACACATTTACTCTTGGTTTTTCCTGAAACATGAAAAATAAAAATTACTTCTTATTCTCTCATGTTTTTATGTAAAAATTAAATGAACATTAATGCATATCCATAGGTCAAAAGGCCTCTCTAAAATTTTTCACAGTAGCTCATAAATTTGAGTTTTTCCATTTCTGTAGCTTTCAGTTGAAATGTTCTTCACCGCCTTCTAGAACAAAAGCAAAACCAGAAAACTTTGAACCTTTTTGGCGCCACAATAATGTAAACATGTTTGAGTTTTTATTGTGTGCATCTCTCACCAACAAAATAAATTTTGAAATAGAGACTGGGAGTGTTTCTTTTTAAATAGAATGAGCTAAGAGAAATAAGTCTTGATCTAGTATAATATTTAAATTTAATATCCTGAAATTATATTCTTCTTCATGTCGAATATAGTTCAAAATAAGTTTTATGTATTTAAAGAAAAAGTATACTTTTAATTTTCAACATATTTTATTTAGAAACATCTCTACATTCAATATTGCATTTTGTGCTCAATATTATTTTATTTTTGCTGCATGTCTCCCTATTTGGGAATTTCCATGACAGTTGACAATAAGAAATTTCAACGTTTAAGGAAAGAAATTTTAAACATGCAAATTAAGGAATGAAATTACAATTATATTTTACTGTTTTTAAATATTTCCATTTAGTTTCTTTAATTCCAGATTTTGTTATATATTTAAGTGTTGGCATCCTTGAGTTTAAAGGCTTGATTATGTGGATAAAACTTAGAAATGTTATGAAAATATCTCATTTTGAAATCAATCCAACATTGATATCAAATATTTTTCAAATCATAGCGTTACTTAATTACAAAGTGTTAAACAGTTCTCAACAACTCAGCAATTATAGAGCTCTTTAGAATCTCAACGTTTTCTGTAAAGTGAGCCCTGTGGAATGTATAAACAAACTAAGGATTGTTTTAATAATATATGCAGTATTAGAATGAAACGTGTTAGTCTTCCTGTGACAGACTCCCGTTATTCCGGTTGAGCTGGGTGTGATTGCCATGTGATTGCTGTGGTTTTACATCCAAGCCCTCCAGAATAATTCTCAACAGAAATTGGGAAGGAAGTTCAGAGACGAAGAGGAAGAAAGTACAGGGAAAGGAAAAAGGGAGGAGGAGGGAGAATATGGACCGATGATTTAGATCCTCCATGGCTTTTCAAGTCAGTGGTAGATAAGAAATAAGTAAATAAATAAAAGAAAAAACGGACCACTTTGTGGAGTTTATCAACATTTCGATCTAAATTAGTGGGAAACTAGAATTATATATATGTATACACACATGTTCATATTTTAGCTAATTTTTAATTTTCTGTGCTGTTAATATTGGAAAATTATACGTAAGATTAAATTACAGTGACTATCATGGGCATTTCAAAAGTACATATTGCTTATTTGCTTTATTTGACTAATAGGTAAATAATAAAATCTTTTCATAAAATTATAGTTAGCATAATATTTTATGATATAATTTTCCCCAAAGAAATACCACAATATAAATAATAATAATATTATAATATAAATTTTTTGTCCTTAAGTTCATCATAACATCGCGATAAGCGATGAATTCTCTGGAATAAAAAATGTTTCATGTTTAATTTTAAAATCTGAAAATACTAGGCTAAATAAAAACTTTTTTCCCAAAGAATGGACTTAAAATGGTATTTTGTTCTGAAAATGAAATTGCATAGTTTTATTCTGAAGAAGAAGAACATGAGAAGCTTCTAAACTCTTTCGCTCTGCCCAAGAATTGGAGCACTCCATGGCAGAATGTCCTAAACTGCTCATTGCGCCTTGATAGTGTTTCTGAAATAAGGAGAGGCATATCTCCAGAAGCAGAAATCCTCATATGTAATATTGTCAATATTTTTTAATATCCCGAAATTGCAAGAGGCAAGTGCATAAGAGAACATTATATTTTTCACTTGGAAATTTCGCCTTTAGGAGTCTTCTGAAAGTGAATAAATGGCGTGGTCAAATTCATTTTATGTATCATTCCTGCTAGTTCCCAAACAATTAATTGCTAAAAATGTAGGTATCCTTTTAGTTTTATTTTTCGCTATCGTTTGGTATCTTTGATTAATAATAACTACTAAAAATCAAGAAGTAGAAGGGTTAGATTTTCTTACTGCATGCCAACCAAAAGCTCATGTTATTTAAGGCAAAAAAAAAAAAAAAAAAAGATTGATAGCTCTGTGTGCATGATAACCAGTCATCTCGAGGCTCAAGTGGGCGAGGAGGCATCCTAGCTCGCTCACACTGCCCTTTACTTGGCTCGTTCTTCAGTGGTCGTTGCTCAGAGACAGTATGTCCCTACTTTGTAGGCTTCTCTGTTGGGTAGTTCATCGTATGAGAACTGACTGCCCTCGTAGCAAACGAAAGAGAGAGAAACAGAGAAGGAGAGCAAGATGGAAGTCACTGTTTCTGTAAGAGATCTCAGAGGTGACTGCCCAGCACCATCGCTGGGAGTGAGTCACTGTTTGTTGGCAGTGAGTCACCAGCTCATACTCCAGGGAGAGCGATCACACAAGGGCACAGTTACTAGGCAGTGGGACAGTGAGGGCCAATGTAGAGGCTCCTTATTACAGGCTATTTCGATCCTTGTATGTAGGTTTGTGAACAGCGATGACCTTTTGGTGTTTGTATCAACTTTTGTTGAGTTAAAAAAAAAAAATCTAAAATTTAGTGTGGTAAAGTGGTAACGATGCATATTTCTCACATTTTTGTTGGCTGATGAGTTGGTTCTCCTGCTTCCTGCATTGATGAGCACAGGAGTGGTCCAACACCATGGCTCCCGTGGCGGGCAGTTGGTGTTGGCCACAAGCCTTTTATGTCAATTTAGCTCAAAAATTATATGTGAAACACTGGAAGAAGGTAGGACCAAGGCAAAGAGACTGGTTGGGATTTGATGCCCTAACGATGAAGGCTGGAACAAGAAAACCATAGTGGACTGGAGAGGGAGATTGGTTCTGAGAGATTTTACATGATAATTGAAAGCTCTTCGTTATCTTTTTTGATTAAAGGAAAGTGTGAAGAAGTCAAATCAATACTGTCTTTGAAGTTTTCAGCTCAGCTAATCAGGAGAAGGCTAAGGATTGATACAAATGAAAAGTCTAAGGGGAAAAAATTGATCGATGGGATCCTATCGGTTATGCTCTCTGGCTAAACACAAGGGGCGTAATTCTCTCTTTCTCCCCTAAAAATTACGGTATTGACTTATAATGCTTTAGTCCATTACTTTGGGGAAACTCTGGATTATTTTCAGACTTCTTAATGAAATAACTGTAGATGCTCTTATATTTGAATGATAGAAAGTTGAGCAGAGGAAGTCCAGATTTAGCAAGTGTCTCAACAAACAGCTGGCTTAAGAGCACATGGATCGCTCTGTGTTTTCACAGTGCAGCGCCATTTCTGCAATTACACAAATGTTTTTAAATGCCAGTGGAAAGAAATGTCAGCATAGCTCCACTGAAAATTCTAAGGCACATTTTAATGAACGTTTCCGCGTTGTGTTTCATAGAGGCTGGAAATGTGCTTGATTCTCATAAGCCTTAGAAGATGATCGATTTGGGGTCCAAGTGGCCTCTGACAGTCTAGCTCTGTCTAGAGCTCACCCCAGTCCACCAGGATGGAGTTCCACTTCTGAGAAATAATTCCTTTTCAGAGGTAGAGCGGTCTTTTTCAATATGTGGTTCAAAAGTAGGTCCCTGACTCTGATCACTT
>NW_011888913.1:1059346-1062635 GCF_000151845.1 Pteropus vampyrus | reverse complement strand
GTGAAGAAGTCAAATCAATACTGTCTTTGAAGTTTTCAGCTCAGCTAATCAGGAGAAGGCTAAGGATTGATACAAATGAAAAGTCTAAGGGGAAAAAATTGATCGATGGGATCCTATCGGTTATGCTCTCTGGCTAAACACAAGGGGCGTAATTCTCTCTTTCTCCCCTAAAAATTACGGTATTGACTTATAATGCTTTAGTCCATTACTTTGGGGAAACTCTGGATTATTTTCAGACTTCTTAATGAAATAACTGTAGATGCTCTTATATTTGAATGATAGAAAGTTGAGCAGAGGAAGTCCAGATTTAGCAAGTGTCTCAACAAACAGCTGGCTTAAGAGCACATGGATCGCTCTGTGTTTTCACAGTGCAGCGCCATTTCTGCAATTACACAAATGTTTTTAAATGCCAGTGGAAAGAAATGTCAGCATAGCTCCACTGAAAATTCTAAGGCACATTTTAATGAACGTTTCCGCGTTGTGTTTCATAGAGGCTGGAAATGTGCTTGATTCTCATAAGCCTTAGAAGATGATCGATTTGGGGTCCAAGTGGCCTCTGACAGTCTAGCTCTGTCTAGAGCTCACCCCAGTCCACCAGGATGGAGTTCCACTTCTGAGAAATAATTCCTTTTCAGAGGTAGAGCGGTCTTTTTCAATATGTGGTTCAAAAGTAGGTCCCTGACTCTGATCACTTGGATTCTCAAGTGGAATTCTCAGCACTCAGACACCTTCTGATTCGCTGCCATATTGGGGAGATGAGCACCAGGGGATCCAAAGGGGTGTGACAAGTGCAGAGGGAGCGATTCTGAGATTTCATTGTAAACATTGATTCCCCTGTTTTTAAAATGAGCCAAGGTCACTCGCTAGAGGAAAACACAAGTACGTGATGATCCTTTTAGTTCTCGGATAGCTGCATCCCTCTAGAAGACCTGAAGTGGCCAGTCGTGACATTAGACACAATGCTTTTTAAAATGGCTTCATACATACATATTTAGGTATGCTCAATTTTACCATCATCTAAAATGTGGGTATAATTTCGGAGCTGGTCTACGTTGGATCTTATATATGTTGTTATGAATTAAGGGAAAAGTGGATATTTGGACATTCACCAGTGTCTGGCACTATTTGGGTGTTGGTAAACATGCAGCAGGAACTACGTTAGACTTTCCTGCAGGAATTTTCCAGCTGATCTCAGGCATTTGGGGAAGCGAGATGGACCCTGCGGTAACCCCGAAGTCAAATGCCTTGTTGTGGAAATGAGTGGAGTACACAGAATAGACAGTGAGGCTATAACAGTGGGATTTGACTTTGTAAAGAATGGTTTTCAAGCAATGGGAATATTTTAGGCATTTTTCAATTCATTTATCACCCAGGAACTAAAATTCTGAATTGTGTTTGGATGGGATAACTTATATTTCCATAGCGCCTAGATCTATATTGTATCTGTTATCTAGTCCTCTGCTTCGTATCAAAACCAGTCAATATTTTCATCCTCATCTTTCAGAGAGGAGGAGATCGATGCCGTAGAAGGTAGAATTCTGTCGGTCATTTCAGTTTCATAATGCAGGCTCGACATCAATAAATCTTTCTGGTGAATTCTTTACAAAATTAATTTCTGACCTACTTTTTGGTGGTATATTTTCGTTCGGCTTTTAAATTCATTTTGTTAACGTAATATCATTATGTAAGGTTTTCGTTTGTTTTTTTGTGTGTGTGTTTTTTGTTTTTCCTTGACTAGTATATCATTTTGTGCCCTTTTAATATCAGTCTTTCCAAATCATTACTCACCCCACATGGCTTTTATTAAAAAAAAGCGTGTGGCTTAATTTTGTGGATTTGAAGAACAGAAGGATGGCTGGAGCTCAAAGATTCTAACCTTGGTGACAAGAGATAAGAGTGGTGACTTAAAAGCAGAGGCACGCTGACTTTTAAAGACAGAGTGTGGTACCTTCGGCCCTTTCTCCACACTGGAGATGCGCTCGATTCTCACAGTCCTTAGAAGAGGATCGATTTAATGAATCCTAGTCATGTAATTCCACGGGCCGCTCCGGGGTCGATCCAGAGGTGCCTCATGTGTTCTTCCACCCCGGTCAAATGCCAGGGGGCAGCACTTGGCATTTCATAGTCGCTTTTCTCCCCCAGTCCCACGTGCACTGCTGGGCCTGGCACCCACACTCTAGCGTGCTTGCCAGCGGCAGCAACGGCGAACAATCCCCACGCTTCCAGTCAGAGGCCATCGCGCTCTCTTTCGAAGGGGCCACGGCTCATCAGAGTCCCTGACGCACAAAAGATCTTGCCTTGAAGCTGCGTTTGCGTGGCCCGTATACTTTACTGTGTCCACGGTGTGTTCATCGAGCTATAACTTACAAGCCTTCCATGATGCTTGCATTTATATTTTTTAATACAATGGAGAAAACAAATTTTTCTTACAGTAAACTTTGTTATTTTTTTTTTTTAATTTTAAGTGACATCATTTATTTCGCATACAGAGACGTAAGTGGGGTGAAAGAGGCTGATGTGAGGATGATGTGAAGTGCCACTGCGTGTGCGCACACACTCTCACACACACTTTCAGGTCTTGGCACATCGGTTCCTTCGTGCTACTCCTCTGTAGCCATGGGCCACACTTGCTAGCCCAGGTCCCAAAGCGATGCAGTTAGATGCACCCAGGCTGTCATGTCGGCCTCATGGTAAGTCATGTTCTGCTCAAAACCTCCAGTCCAGCCCTTTACTATTGCCCTGTATTAGCTCTAAACTCTTCCGTGGTCAATAATTCTGCCCTTCTCCTAATTACGAAGTAGCACTTTTTGAGCATATCAATAAACATGAATGGATATTGGGAAAAGAGCAAATGCAAAGTGATAGAGAGAGAGAGGAGGGCATTGGAGGTGGTTTATTTACTAACAGCGTTGGCACCACAGTTGTGCCAGTGAGAAAGGCTCTATTAAACCAGTTCTAGTGAAAACAACAGTTCAAAAGAGAGACGCCTTTATTTCAGGTTTCATGTGACTTAGGATGAACTTACTGGGTGAGTGAATGAAGGAATTCTGAGAGAACTGGGGCGGGGGGGGAGGGTGTGGTTTGCTAATAATCAAGAACTCTTGTTTTCTCTTGAACAGAAAAAAAATGTTCTACGATAGCTCATTCAAATATGCAAACGCCAAACGCAAGTTTTGGGCGGTCTAGTTGGTTCTTTCCATGTCTTTATCATTCTTTTGGTCTTCTGATGACTTATTCTTCCCTCCTTTCCTCAAGATTTTTTCCCTTATTCTGTAGGTTAACCGTACAT
>NW_011888913.1:1053980-1057341 GCF_000151845.1 Pteropus vampyrus | reverse complement strand
GCTTCCAGTCAGAGGCCATCGCGCTCTCTTTCGAAGGGGCCACGGCTCATCAGAGTCCCTGACGCACAAAAGATCTTGCCTTGAAGCTGCGTTTGCGTGGCCTGTATACTTTACTGTGTCCACGGTGTGTTCATCGAGCTATAACTTACAAGCCTTCCATGATGCTTGCATTTATATTTTTTAATACAATGGAGAAAACAAATTTTTCTTACAGTAAACTTTGTTATTTTTTTTTTTTAATTTTAAGTGACATCATTTATTTCGCATACAGAGACGTAAGTGGGGTGAAAGAGGCTGATGTGAGGATGATGTGAAGTGCCACTGCGTGTGCGCACACACTCTCACACACACTTTCAGGTCTTGGCACATCGGTTCCTTCGTGCTACTCCTCTGTAGCCATGGGCCACACTTGCTAGCCCAGGTCCCAAAGCGATGCAGTTAGATGCACCCAGGCTGTCATGTCGGCCTCATGGTAAGTCATGTTCTGCTCAAAACCTCCAGTCCAGCCCTTTACTATTGCCCTGTATTAGCTCTAAACTCTTCCGTGGTCAATAATTCTGCCCTTCTCCTAATTACGAAGTAGCACTTTTTGAGCATATCAATAAACATGAATGGATATTGGGAAAAGAGCAAATGCAAAGTGATAGAGAGAGAGAGGAGGGCATTGGAGGTGGTTTATTTACTAACAGCGTTGGCACCACAGTTGTGCCAGTGAGAAAGGCTCTATTAAACCAGTTCTAGTGAAAACAACAGTTCAAAAGAGAGAAGCCTTTATTTCAGGTTTCATGTGACTTAGGATGAACTTACTGGGTGAGTGAATGAAGGAATTCTGAGAGAACTGGGGCGGGGGGGGAGGGTGTGGTTTGCTAATAATCAAGAACTCTTGTTTTCTCTTGAACAGAAAAAAAATGTTCTACGATAGCTCATTCAAATATGCAAACGCCAAACGCAAGTTTTGGGCGGTCTAGTTGGTTCTTTCCATGTCTTTATCATTCTTTTGGTCTTCTGATGACTTATTCTTCCCTCCTTTCCTCAAGATTTTTTCCCTTATTCTGTAGGTTAACCGTACATGTTCTCCAGAGAACTATTGCCTTGAGACCTACTGATCAAAAACAAACATTATAAAAGCCTGCCTAATGTGAACATAAGCAAAGTCTAGCTTCTGTGCATTCATTTGTAAGAAAGAGTGTGTCTTCTTAAGTTATTTAAAAATATTAATACGAGCATCACGAGGAAACGTCATATATTACAGTTCAAAAAACAAGGAAGCAGAAAATCGGTATAAGCTATGTAAATCGCGATATTTTAAAGGACAAACTTCTCTCATGAAATTCCTGTGAGTTTTGATCTCTAAAATCCATATATGAGTAAGTTTTATGTTCAACTGGAAAAAAGAAAGCATGATATTTCACTCTGTGCTGACATTAAGACAGTTGGGAAGCAAACTCAGTGCGAAGCTAGGATCGTCAGCCCGGTACTTAGAGATAACAGAAAGGTTTAAAATACTGTGGTATGATTTTATGCTAGAGTGATGTTGCTTCTGGACAAGAGTGAATTAAATCAGATTATTAAAATATGGCAACGCAAGCTATTTTAGCACTGTGCTGTCAAGATCTTTTTGCAGTTAATTTTAAAATAGCATCTTTGATTCAGTTCGCTGATTTCAAAAAAGCCAGAAACGCAGTGGTTTTCAATCTCAAGTAGGAAACAAAGGGTCAGCGGTGTGATGGGCTGCAGAGAGGTAAAGAAGGGGATAGGAAAGTGGCCATTGAGGTGGGCTGTTATTTTCGATGCAAGGGTTGATTTAATAAAGATATGCCCACAGATATTGTGGGGCTTTCAAAGTAAGTAGAGATAAGCCGTGAAGACATTAGGAACTCATGGCGTAACGCGAGGTGTGAGAGATTGTGCAAATTTGAGGAAAATATTAAGTATCTTTCTCTAAGGCTAGCTGGGCTGTCTGGTAGTTGAGCTACATATCAAAGGATCAAAGCCGATATCTATAATCAGAGGGTTTTGTAAATATAGTTACATGGCCAAGTCCAACAATTCCGTTTTCCCTTAAACTGTTGTTCTAGGCGTATCTCTGTGTTCTGTGTATAATGGCATATTTGAGCTATAAAAGCCTAAACCAACAACATCCTCATTTTAGGTAAAAACAAACAAACAAACAACAACAACAACAAAACTAAGTTTCACGAATGTTTAGTGATTTGTTCAAAGTTATAGAGATAGCTATCAATCTATTTTGGTTATAGGTCAAAACAAGTTGCATTTTTCTAAAGTTGTTGAACTCCCAATTTGTCTATTTGTAAAAAGAAGATGACTCTGATTTGATTCATTCATAGTCTAATCAGATAAACAATAATTTACTGAAACTCTGTCTACGGTTTGTGCAGTATAGCTAGCATTGCAGAAATTTCTCTGGAATATGAAATAAATGCACTGCAGAAGTTAATTAACTGTAACTAGAGTTTTGTTGGGAAAAGGCATTTATACATGGAATGAAGATGGTTGGTCAGAGCAGAAATTCTGAAATAGTTGGGTTTCAATACCCTTATCTTTTAAAAAGTACTGAAGACCTCCAACGGCTCAGGTTTATGTAGCTATATTATTCAGTATTTATCATATTATACAAACTAACAATATCTTAAATAGCTGTTTATTAATACAGAAAAAAATCACACTAATAAACCAATCACATTTTAACATGAAAAGCATATTTTAAAGACATCAATATTAAAATATTAATAAATATTAAAATAACTGGAGAATTACATTGTTTCCTATTTTTGTAAATCTATTTAACGTCTGTCTTATTAGAAGACAGCTAGACTCTCTCATCCGTTTCTGCATTGAATCTGCGGCGCTGTGTTCTTACAGGGGAAGTACATGAAGAAATTTCAGCCTCTCAGAGATAAAGAGTTGGAAAAGGGGAAAGTCTTTTTGTAGTTTTTTCAGTTGGATGTCACCCCAAGCCTCAAAAAATAAGTTTCCTGCAGGTTATTTGCAGTGAGGAATGTGAAGCTATATCAATGATTTTTTTTTTTTTTTTAACACCTACAGCACCTGGTCTTCCTAGGTGGGCTCCCATCCAAGTACTAACCAGGCCCGACCCTGCTTAGCTTCTGTGATCAGACGAGATTGGGCATGTTCAGGGTGGCGTGGCCGTAGACTCAATGAATTTTTATATTATGTTACGTTAACATCTATCAGTGTATTTTGCTCTTCGAATGCTTTTTACCCATGTGTGGTTGTTTAACATCATACATTCCTAGTTGGCATCACTGTTATATTTATCTTCCAAATGTTGACACATTTAACTATTTAAGATCAAAACTCATATTTGTTCATGTCAACA
>NW_011888913.1:1046728-1053930 GCF_000151845.1 Pteropus vampyrus | reverse complement strand
ATACATTCCTAGTTGGCATCACTGTTATATTTATCTTCCAAATGTTGACACATTTAACTATTTAAGATCAAAACTCATATTTGTTCATGTCAACAATCACACTTAAAAATTCTTAAATATTGAGAAACTGTCAAATACACAGCGATGGCTACATTTTCCTTTGCTCGATGCTTGAATTTTATCGTTTGCAGCCAATATTGTCAGTTGTTTTCCTTAAAGTCAACAAATTCACTATGCTTATCCTGGTGAAAAGTCAACAGATTCACTATATTTATCCTGAAGATGAGGCATTTACCCAAAATTTTAAATTAAAAAAAAAAAGAGAGAGAGGTTTTTAGTGCTATATCAAGGAGACTTTTAAGTCAAATCTTTTCTTTTTTTCCTTTTTCACCCCACAAGTGCATGGTGATAAATGATATGATGAATACTAATAGCTAAGGTTTGGTGCCATTGTCTTGAGTCATTAAAGCTTCAGCAGCTTATTCACCATTGCGTTTGCACCGTCAATGCAAATGTCAACACAGACGTCCCAGCATAAGTCATAAGAGTCAAAAGTTGTGCAGTAATCTGAACGTTTCATCGCTGCTTGCCCTTGTTGCCAAGCATCCACGTGAAGGAAGATCTTTGATGGCCAATCCGTGCTGAAACTGGATGAGTTCAAGCAAAATAAGCTAGTTCAACCACATCTGTGCACCTGCCTACTCGTTGGACAGAAGCCAAGTTCTGCAGACAAGAAGTTAACTCTGTCTTTGGTTAACCTAAAACTTGAAATCAGAGAGTGACTGTAGGTTGGGAAGCAGCAGTGTCCTGCCTTTTCATCCGCTAGCCAGCTGTGCACCATTTTATCTGTTTCTCAGATTCTGCGTGTGTGCTCGTCCAGACAACGCCGTACCATAACTTACTCTGAAAGGAGATTCAGTGACTTTACCATTTTTAGTTTGAGAGGCATGACAATTTTTAGCTTTTATTTATTTTCATTTTGTTTCACAATATTATTTTTTAATTTTTTTCAAAAATTTCCTAAAGGAAAAATAACATAATAATCGTTTTATATAATTATGGAACGTGTTATGATCTACTTACACTATTATTATATTAACATTTATTATTTCATTATAAAAGAAGTGAAAAAATATTTACATATATTTTTTATATTTAAAGATGCACTGCAGACTTTTAAAAGGAAAATTAAAAGGCTTGTTTCTTAACCCAACTCTACTGTTTAACATCTAAAGATGCTGTAAAGAAATGGGCATAGTAGAGTTCTCTGACTCATGGAAATGAAGAAATTACTCGAAAAAAACATGGCGAAACTCTAAGAAACAAAAGTGTAATAAAATCTATTCTTCCCTGGGCTTTGTGGATTTCAAAATTTAACTTATTATGTGTTATACAACAGAACATTTTTGGATGGTATATATCACACTAGTTCAGCTGCGGCATCATTTTGAAATCAATCGTTAAAGAAAAAGAACTAAATTTTTCAAACGTAAGTATGATGAGCTCTTTAAAATTCAAAAATTACTTGTTATAGCTTTCCAACTAGAAGTGAATTAGCTGCTGCAGCATCTTAACGGGTGAGTTATCATACTGGCTGGAGAGGCGCACACAATAGCTGAGAGGTTTTTTGGCTTTTAAAGAGCTAATTATATCTACATTTAAAATATTCAATACTTTTCAAACAATTATTTGTCTCAAAATAATGTTGCCATAAAACTGTCACAATAAAATTACTTGAAAATATTTTTTCTTCCTAAATCACGATAAGGCAAATTATTAACATCTATAAAGCTGAAGGAATGATGGCTTTTGTCATATTTTCATCTCCCATGTATAGCTTTCTCATTTTATTTGGAGTAGATCTCTCCTTTCCATACGTAAAGGGTGTCTTTGAAATAGGTTTAATTTTTTTTCCAACTTCAGACATGGGCCGTGTAATGGTTGGTGGTAGAGAAAGTGAGCCTTTTAGTCTAGCGGAAGTATAAGGTCAATAAAAAGGTAAACAGATAGCGAAATAATAGTCAACTGTAATATAAGAAACTATAAAGGGAGAAAAGAAAGTGGAAGATGATGCCGCTGGAGAGAGAGCCATCCAGGAGGGCCTTTCTGGGAATGCAACGCTTGAGCCAAGGACGGAAGGATGAGAATGATCCAGCTATGCAGAGACCTGGGGGAAAGACGCGGCAGACGGAGTAAAGTGTTTAGGTTCAAAGTGCTGAGGCTGGGAGCAAGCTGGAGGGCTGTGGGAGGAGACAGAGTCAACGATTTTTGAGTAGAGAGAGCAGAGGGATGAGAAGCATGGGGTGGGCTGGGAGCAAGGACACGGGATGTCACGGTCCATTCAAGACAGGTATGGTTTGATTCTCAGGGCAATCAATGGAAAGCCAAGTGAGTACTATGATTAGATTTATATTTTTAGAACTCTATTCAGGTTGCTTAGTGGAGAGTAGATTTAAGATCTAGTGTGAGACCGACTCGCTAACTCAGCCTCATTGTGCTGCATACTAATTTGTTATTGCCCTCGATCAAGCTGGGGCAGAAAATCGATCTTAATGCTCATAAATTCAGTGTAGGCTGTTTTTAAAAATCATTGTTATTTATTTTTGTTTGTTTTTGCAGGTCATATGGGCCATCTGTTATGGTGATGGCAATATTACTGGTGGCTAATTCAAATGGAATTGCAGAAACTTTTTTTTTTCCCTAAAAAAAAAAAAAAATTAACTGTCAGTGCTCCCACCATTGATAGAAAGATAAAAATAAATTTTTAACTCCCAGAACTGGAATTTCTCTCAACATTGTCTGGCATGAGTTATAAAAATGACGAATGTTAGCCTTTGACTAGAAAACAGTCTAGTGGCTATGTTGTCTCGAGAATCGGGAACAGCCATGCAAGGCTGAAATTTTCTAATCAAAAAGGAGCTAGGAAGTCGAAATAATGACTATTATTAAGCATTATGCAAAATAGTAAAGCAAGGATATAATGAATAATAAAGAATCCAGATAACCGAGGTGGGCAAGCGAGATGTCAAAATAAGGGAGAAAATGGCTGGAACTATTCAATATCAACAGAACTGCCTCCTGGTGACAACCAGTCTGACTAACTCTGCACAAAACATGGCTCTTTTCTTCTATACAGCAGGTATTACACATTTCTAACTTCATAAGGCTTTAAATTGATAACTAGTGCCATCGTAGTAAAATGAAACTAAATTTCACAGTCATCTTTTAAATCGGACACCGTGCGTCTCCAAGATAAATCACAGCCTTCGGAGCCTTCGCCCATAAATGAAAGAAAATGCGATTCAGAGAAACTGAGACGGTGAGGACGTGAATTGTTTCAAAAGGAAAAAGCTGAGGAGTCCAACTCAGACGGTGAACGTGGTGCCCCGGTGACGTGGCCACCAGGGACCCAGTTCTCCGGGTGTCCGCGCTGCTCATCGGAAGAGTTAGCATTTTCTCACGTCACCACCTGTTGACACCAGAAGGTAGCACACGCGATCCCAAAGGGTCCAAAAGGAACATGACACATCAGGAGCCTGGAAAACTATGCTTCGTCTCCATCGATCATTGGGGAAAAGTTTTTCAGAACCCTCCACCCTCCAACAGGCTCACCATGATGTCACACAGGCTGCACGCCTATCCCAAAGTCAGCTCCAGGAAATGAGGGGCAGGGCACTGTTTGGGGCCCGTGACAGCAAGGACTCTTCTGAGGCTCAAGATGAATCAAGCTCCCCTGACGTTCACGTGCAGAGACGGATGGATATCCGACCATGCGGCTGATTCACAGGGAGACTGGGGAGGGAGTGGGCGTTGAGCGGACACAGCACAATTCTGAGGACTCTGAAAGTCCACATGGTATGAAAAGTTAGGGAAGAGAATCTGATGAAAACAGGATGGGGCCATCTGCTGGGGGTGGGTGGGGCGGGTGGGGGGCGGCTCAGATTTTGTACCCTAACTTCATGCTTCTAGTATTTCAGCTGATAAATGTGTTTCAACAATTTATAGGATCTTTCGAATCAAACAAAATAATTATATTTGGAGTAGATGGAGGTTTACCCCAATCTTGAATTACCTGTGGATATACTTAACGAAAACATCTATCGTCCAATTATGGAGTAGAAAATGAATAAGATTCTTATCTGATGATCAGATGCAAGAATGGCATTGGAAGTTGTTGTTTTTTTTAAACAGCTTATTTTTGTATTGAGAAAAAATCTGGAGTAATAAAAATGTTACATAAATTAACATTTCAGTCTTAACATTATCGTGCAGTTTTTATTTAACCATTTAATTTCCTTTAATGTGGTTTTTTTTTAGGTAGATTCCTGAGTCCTTTAATGGTACATTCCTCAACATCACTGTAACTAACAAATGCAGAATAAGACTAATTGTCTTTTTCTCGATTTTTAAGATCCTGACTTTAAGGACCTTGGAGTTTTGAAACCGTTACCAGGTTGGTAAAACAGATATTTAATCATGTTCAGAAGCCTTTGTTTTCTGTTCTGATATATACTTTTGGTTTATTATTCAAGCTCCGTTTTTGTGTTTGTTTGGCATTTTGTTATTTAGTGTGTGAGTTTGAGATGGGCGGTCCTGAAGGAATTGTGGAATCTATGCAAATTATGAAGGAAGGCAAAGCTTCTGCTAGCGAGGCCGTGGATTGCAAGTGGTACATCCGGGCACCTCCACGATCCAAGGTCAGTGTCCAGGTGAAACGCAGACTTGCCAGCAGCCTTGGGAAGTGTCTGCATCATGCATTGCTTTCAACCAACGGGGCGCGCTTAGAACGTTTCAGAGCGCGATCGTAGCTATCATTTTGTTTTGGTTTTGACGTGCAACTTTTCCCCGGTCCAGTGTAATTTGCATGTCATAAAGGTGTTGAAGATCATCTGACAACCTGAACGGGAGACTCTAATGTAACTCTGCTCTGAATAGCGAACGGAAATGTTATACGTAGCTGTGGTTCTAAGTATGGTTACATTCAAGTCCTCGTTGTCCTCTGCAATTGGTTTGCTCTTTAACCTAAAACCATATCTATGGAAGAAACTGCCCAGGGCTTACAACCACGTGTCTCTGGCATGGAAACGAAGCTGTGTTAAGGCCGGCGGTCAGTGGGAACAGGACCTAGGACGTCCTCAGGGACACGTGGAGAGTGGGGCGGGAGAGGGGGGCGCGGGGAGGGGCAGGAAAGTGCCGTGGTCAGATCGGCATTCTGGAAACTAGTTTTTCCCTGTGAAGTGAGGACGGAGGGGCTGACAACGCAAGCAGAAGACCGCCGAGGAAGCCCTAACCGTCATCCCAGTGGCTGGGGCCAGCGTCTGACGGTGGCCAGGTGAAGGGACTCGTAACGATAGATGGATACAGCAGAATTTGGTGGCTGGGTGTTCAGGATGAGGGAAAGAAGAGTTGTCTTTGAGGGAGCTGGCAGCTCAGGAGATGCGTTTGTCTTTTTCACTTCATTTCCTTTGCTACCTCTCTGGGTCCCACGTCTTCCGGAAGGGTGGCACGCTCTCCCCAAACTTCTAGCACAGACTCAGAGAGCAGGGTCCAGGTTCCAGCTTTGCCATTTGCATGTCTCCTTGCATCCGAACGAATCTTTGAAAAAACTAATTGCAAGCAAAGACTGACTCCTCCCTTAAAAAATCAAAGGCCATCGGTGCCTTAAAACTCAACTGCCTACAGAGATCATAGGGAACTAGATTGAAGTTTATTATGCTCCCCATAATAATCTGTGGGTTCACATGCAAGTCTATTCATTTTCTATTCATTTTCCTTCAACTCAATGAAGTAAAGATTTTTTAAAGTTTTTTTCTTTCAACAGGAAACATATGAGCCCCGCCTTATCATCATAGCCCACTTCTACGTCGCTGTCATCGTTAAAGGGAGGGTTTGTATGGGCGTGTAAACACTCACTCTTTTCTTCCAGGTGGTAAATAGGCTGACTTTTGTCCATTCCCAGAACAACAATGCCCAGCGTACCTGTCTGTTACAGAACTTAGCATTCTGTGGCCCAAAGGGGAAGTCACCTGCAGAGCCAGACGAAGATGGCTCCCTCGTGACAGGCTTTCTCTGTTGAATTAAAGGTCAGAGGATAGGGATGTTTTGAATCAGTGTGGAGAAAAGCGAGAACCGGAGATGGTTGTCTATGTGGGTTTTCTGCTTTTATGGAGTTTCTAGCAGCTTATGGGAATAGACTACCGGGACACAGTTTAAACCTGAACTCTGGCTCCCGGTGAATATTTGAATGACAACTGGTGACAGAAACATATTGCATCATCAAAGTGCTAAATGGCTTATTGGAGTTCTAGTCAAATTTATGTCACGTATATATTGTTCCTCAGCCTTTCGACCAATGGAAGATGAACTATCTGTTATCTGCTTTTTTTGACTATAGCAATACAGATGGTCTCCTTTAATCAGAATATGGTTAATCCAGATTTCTTAGAATTCGAATACCAGAGTCAGAAAGGGCTTTGAAAATCTGTTATTTCTCATTAGCTCATCTGATGGATGTATAAGCTGAGTCAGGATAATGAAGTTCTGCATGGGTTAGCAATGGGATGTAAGAATTTGCCTCTGTAAGCAACGATTCGGTATTCATACAGGTTCTAGAGCAAAGATGTTGGAAGGGTACACTGGTGTCCACGCTGGTGTACAGGTCTGGGTCTGGTCCAGAAAAGAGCCACCAGAACAGAACGCTGGGTGATCACATCATAGTAGCTACTCGAATATTAACTGCACGAAGGTTGTGCTTCCTTTTCGGTGCCAAGCACAATGCCTGCCATTCTGTTAAAACTGTAAAAAGCAAACTTGTATATCTAGAGAAATGGATACGTTAATGAACGTGGAACATCTGAAGGATTGTCGTATGATGGAGGAGTAAGAGGGTGAGGCTAATAGGCATGGTTTAAAATCCCACCATTTATTTGAACGCTTGAAAATGGAGAAATATAGCTTTGGATTGAATCTAGAGAAGGTTTTTGTTTTTTTGTTTTAATAATGGAGCTGCCCAAGGATCAAATGAGACTCCGCAGAAGGAATCCAAGTAGAGTTGGCAGGGATTTTGTATCATCATTAAAAAGTCAAGTAAATTTTTGGCAGAGATAATATTAAACTCCTTTGAAGACCAAAACTTGATGAGTCTGTAATGAGTCACTGCCCAAATATTTGGTTAGTTAGTAGCAGGGCCGAAGCAAGATCTT
>NW_011888913.1:1044943-1046678 GCF_000151845.1 Pteropus vampyrus | reverse complement strand
CTTAGAATTCGAATACCAGAGTCAGAAAGGGCTTTGAAAATCTGTTATTTCTCATTAGCTCATCTGATGGATGTATAAGCTGAGTCAGGATAATGAAGTTCTGCATGGGTTAGCAATGGGATGTAAGAATTTGCCTCTGTAAGCAACGATTCGGTATTCATACAGGTTCTAGAGCAAAGATGTTGGAAGGGTACACTGGTGTCCACGCTGGTGTACAGGTCTGGGTCTGGTCCAGAAAAGAGCCACCAGAACAGAACGCTGGGTGATCACATCATAGTAGCTACTCGAATATTAACTGCACGAAGGTTGTGCTTCCTTTTCGGTGCCAAGCACAATGCCTGCCATTCTGTTAAAACTGTAAAAAGCAAACTTGTATATCTAGAGAAATGGATACGTTAATGAACGTGGAACATCTGAAGGATTGTCGTATGATGGAGGAGTAAGAGGGTGAGGCTAATAGGCATGGTTTAAAATCCCACCATTTATTTGAACGCTTGAAAATGGAGAAATATAGCTTTGGATTGAATCTAGAGAAGGTTTTTGTTTTTTTGTTTTAATAATGGAGCTGCCCAAGGATCAAATGAGACTCCGCAGAAGGAATCCAAGTAGAGTTGGCAGGGATTTTGTATCATCATTAAAAAGTCAAGTAAATTTTTGGCAGAGATAATATTAAACTCCTTTGAAGACCAAAACTTGATGAGTCTGTAATGAGTCACTGCCCAAATATTTGGTTAGTTAGTAGCAGGGCCGAAGCAAGATCTTCATCTCCTGCCTCCCAAGTCCAATGCGATGTCACAAAACCACGTCATTTGGGGAAACTGTCATATCTGCTAGGACAGGAGAAGGGACAGGTCGGAGACTTATAAAGGGGCGCAAATGAAGATAACTCAACAATTTTGAGTCTTGGGAGAATAAAACTCTAGCTCTTATTAATTACACATCATTTAAACCTTCAAACTAATTTTTAATATGTTGTTACTTAATTCAAAAATATTTTGAATAAAATTAGGATAAAAATAAACAGACAAACTTGACAATATAATAAGTCGATATGTTATCAAGTTGTGGTGAAGTCAATTTTGTGATGAACTTCAGTGTTGTGGGCCACATCTTACAGATGACACCCAAGGGTTCTGGCCCATCCCTGGGACTGTGAGTAGGCTAAAACATCCCACACTTGATTATGTTAAATTCCTGGCCAAAAGGATTTTGCTGATGCAATTAGACCAATCAGTGGACTCTGAGTTAATTAAAAGATAATTTTTTCCCCCCCGATGAACCTAATCTAATCACATGGGCTTTTTATAAGCAGAATTTTCTCTGGCTGTGGGCAAGAGGGACATCAGAGACTCAAAGAACTGAAAATGTTTTCTAGGAGCTAAAAGTGATCCCCGATATACGGTCGTCAAAGAAAACAGAGACCTCGGTTCCAACACTGCAGAGAACTGAGCTTTCAGCCTCACACGCCCTGAGCAGAGAACACAGTCCAGCCTCCAAGTTCCTCTAACCTACAGAACCCAGAGATGATAAATGATATTGTTTCAAGCCGCTCGATTTGGAGTAGTTTGTTACAGAGCAAGGAGAAAACTAATGCAATAGACAAAGGATACTAACTATAATGGATTACAAGGAGAACTTTCAGAGTTCTAAAGATTCAGTCTGCCCTTATTATCTCCCCCAAATAGAACTTAGGTGAACAAAAGAAAAAAAAAATTAACTGGCTAGATAACTACCA
>NW_011888913.1:1040600-1044138 GCF_000151845.1 Pteropus vampyrus | reverse complement strand
ATTCCTGGCCAAAAGGATTTTGCTGATGAAATTAGACCAATCAGTGGACTCTGAGTTAATTAAAAGATAATTTTTTTCCCCCGATGAGCCTAATCTAATCACATGGGCTTTTTATAAGCAGAATTTTCTCTGGCTGTGGGCAAGAGGGATATCAGAGACTCAAAGAACTGAAAATGTTTTCTAGGAGCTAAAAGTGATCCCTGATATACGGTCGTCAAAGAAAACAGAGACCTCGGTTCCAACACTGCAGAGAACTGAGCTTTCGGCCTCACACGCCCTGAGCAGAGAACACAGTCCAGCCTCCAAGTTCCTCTAACCTACAGAACCCAGAGATGATAAATGATATTGTTTCAAGCTGCTCGATTTGGAGTAGTTTGTTACGGAGCAAGGAGAAAACTAATGCAATAGACAAAGGATACTAACTATAATGGATTACAAGGAGAACTTTTAGAGTTCTAAAGATTCAGTCTGCCCTTATTATCTCCCCCAAATAGAACTTAGGTGAACAAAAGAAAAAAAAAAAATTAACTGGCTAGATAACTACCAGTGAGATCATTATGATTCAACTCTGTGTTGAAACGAAATCCCGGTTGTGTACAATCAGATTTGGCCACTTGGATGGACTCTTACACATTTTGCTACTTGTCTGTGCACATCAGGAAAGCATTGTAACAGTGTTTACCGGGATTTGTTGTCGGGTGTGTGTTTTTTTCAACGTTTTGGAAAAGAGTATGACGTTCTGGTTTTCTTCTGCATGGTGCTGCCTTCCAGCTTCATGGAGTATGCTAACTAAAGGGGTAAGACCTGGTGTGTCCAGTAAGAAAAGAAACGGCAAACACACGAGTCCTGGGCTGCCCACTTTTTAGAATGTGGCTTTATTGATCAAAGTGTGAAGTTTTGAAACAAAGGACAGCGTTTCTCGGACTGTGGTGTGTTTAATGTGTATTTTTCATGGACAAAACTGTTCTGGCAAGTCTTAAATAATTGCCACACATGACGTCTGTTTTCCGCATATCATCGTGACATGAAGGGAGGGACCAGGGTGAACGGTTGGTGATGAATGTTTATAGATAAATTACTCGGTAAATTGTTAGTTAGATTTACCTTCTGTACATATACAAAAGAGATTCTCCTCTCCATATTACCGTGATTGGCAGGCAGATATTATTAGAAATTGATTACACATTCCAAAGCTTCCCAAGTCCTATTTAATAAATCATTTTGTCAGCTCAAACTTTGTGACCAATTAGAAAGAAGAATGCATCAAAATGACTCACTGAGAGGAGACCATCATTGGACTATTTTGCTAGAGTTATATATGATCCCGTTGATCATTTTCTCTGTTCTTCAGCCGAGAGAATGAAGAGCTTTCTGTAGTTTTCTACCTTAAATAAAACCATTGTCCCGTGGCATCCTTCGCCTTGGTGACAGCATGGCACGAGATTGAAACCGCCGAGATATTTCTTAAACCATGATGCAGGGAGGGCTTTTGAGTGACATCTGCAGAGTGAGCGTGAGAAAGCTCAGCCACTTTTCTCATTAAGGACAACTGCAGTCACAGCTCTGCACCCAGGAGAGCCCAATACCCACTGGCATCTTTTCTTTCTTTTCTCGAACGATAAAAAGAGGACGTTAAAAAATAATCGAATGCTTCGTATATAAAATCCAGCGAGTGTAATTGTTCCTGTCCACTGCGAATAGTATTATGTCTGATAAGAATGGCCTCTGAATAGACCGCAGTCACTGTACTTCATGTATGAATGCAAACCAGCCACCTCTCACGGAAAATATGGACACTCTCTAGAAACGTCAGATGGGAAAACGTGGGCCCGAAATGCAGAGCGCCTTTCTGACTGCAGCAATGCCCTTCTGTGAAATCACTCTATCTTCTGAGGAAATTTAAGACAGCCATTTATTCCAGAGGGACACATTTCTTTTCTATGAATCTCATTTATACATTGATTGACAACATGTTTCCTCGTACCCTTAGGAAACTGGAAATGGCTTGGCTTGGCTTGCGTATTTATTAATTTTGTTGTAACTTGTTTTCTTGAAGGTTTTAACTTTCTTTCTGGAATGTAAGTCTGTGAGAATTTTAAAATGAATTTACGCGAGGCTGTGTGGCATGGTAAGGAGCCGAGTGCCAGGCAGAACTGAGTTTGGTACTGACCTTGGGGCCCTTGTCACTTTGAGAAAGTTATTTAGTTTTTCTAAACCTCATTTTTTTTTTTCATTTTAAGATGGTTAAAACAGGTGTTCCTTATAATTCTACAACACACTGTCTGGATTTTATGTCATAGTTTAGAGTTATAAATACGTTGTTTTGAGCATGATCACGTAATTTCCTGTTGCAAATAGTATTTCAATTATTCTATGTAATTATCATTATTTGTGGCACTTAAACACTGGCATATAGATGCCTAACAAATATTTGATGGTGCTAAATAAATGAAGTCAGTGAAGAACCCAGAATTTTCAGTCAGTCAGTCATTTAAAGGTACGTCCATTCGCGTTTTATGGAGTGTTTAATATATGTGACATGCGCTTTAATGCTTAGAATAAAAAAGTATGCCACTGGCCCAGCTCAGGAACACAGTTTAGAAAAAGATACATATAACCTATAACTAGAGCTTAAAATATGTTCAAAATAATATTTTAGCACAGAGTATGTGGAGAAGAATTCTGCCGTGGTTGGGAGTGGGTGCAGTGGACCTTCTTTACTGGGTATGTTACCGTTGAACTTGACCTTGAAAATCAGGAAGAAGTTGGTGGTCAAGGGAGAAAGGTCACTTTATGTGGAACTAAGGCCATGCACATAAAGGATAGCTTTTAGAAAAATAAGTGTGTAATGCCTGAAGATATAAAGAGGGAAAATATTCCAGTTGAAGGCTTTTAAAGTGTTTCATTATAACCATTTTGGAGCCAGTTAAAGATTTAGAGCAATGATGAGATTTGTGTCTTAGGAATATAACTTTGATGGGGCCGGACTTCGGGGGTGAACTGGAAAGTTAGTGCCGCGGAAGCATCCAAGGCGTTTGCTAGACCGCTGACATATCGCAGAAGCTTCAGTGGAGCCGGAAAACGAGCATTCTGAGAGTGAAATTAACAAGGATTAGCGCCCGATCCAATGAGAGCATTGAGCGCAAAAGAGAAATCACTTTTAACTGAAATAATAAAACTTTTAAATGCAGGGCAGGCATACTAGATCTGGGAGAAATTTGTCTTATGAGATTCACAGATTATGAAATAAATAAGACAAACGGAATATGGAGTGACGAAAGAGTCGAATTTTTAATTGAATGCGCATCGTTAGTTTACATCTGTGATACATTAATAGGACAGCTTTTAGGAGGAAATAGCCTATAGGCATTCGCATTTGACAAAACGAAAAACGCTTAGGAGAGGTCTGTGCGAAGGACCCTTCTTTATTCCAGATCCAATCCCGGTACCCTTCCCACAGTGCAGAGGTTCTGTGCTTTGTATCGCGTCTCACGGTTTGATGTTCCATCTTTGTAATGGACACACATTTTCAGCACAT
>NW_011888913.1:1028128-1040550 GCF_000151845.1 Pteropus vampyrus | reverse complement strand
GTCAAAGGAGAAAGGTCACTTTATGTGGAACTAAGGCCATGCACATAAAGGATAGCTTTTAGAAAAATAAGTGTGTAATGCCTGAAGATATAAAGAGGGAAAATATTCCAGTTGAAGGCTTTTAAAGTGTTTCATTATAACCATTTTGGAGCCAGTTAAAGATTTAGAGCAATGATGAGATTTGTTTCTTAGGAATATAACTTTGATGGGGCCGGACTTCGGGGGCGAACTGGAAAGTTAGTGCCGCGGAAGCATCCAAGGCGTTTGCTAGACCGCTGACATATCGCAGAAGCGTCAGTGGAGCTGGAAAACGATCATTCTGAGAGTGAAATTAACAAGGATTAGCACCCGATCCAATGAGAGCATTGAGCGCAAAAGAGAAATCACTTTTAACTGAAATAATAAAACTTTTAAATGCAGGGCAGGCATACTAGATCTGGGAGAAATTTGTCTTATGAGATTCACAGATTATGAAATAAATAAGAAACGGAATATGGAGTGACGAAAGAGTCGAATTTTTAATTGAATGCGCATCGTTAGTTTACATCTGTGATACATTAATAGGACAGCTTTTAGGAGGAAATAGCCTATAGGCATTCGCATTTGACAAAACGAAAAACGCTTAGGAGAGGTCTGTGCGAAGGACCCTTCTTTATTCCAGATCCAATCCCGGTACCCTTCCCACAGTGCAGAGGTTCTGTGCTTTGTATCGCGTCTCACGGTTTGATGTTCCATCTTTGTAATGGACACACATTTTCAGCACATCCTCTTGTTTGCCATTTATCTCCAGTGCCTTGAATAGTATCTAAGACAAAGTACGAGGCCAGGATGCAGATGCTGCTGCATTGATGGACGAATGGACAAATGCCTCCGTTTTAGATTTACCACGGGTTGAATCAGTTGCTCGTGCTGTTTAATGCACAGTGGAACAGAGTCAGATAATACCTGTCGGTCATCAAACAGTATGTGCGCAAAGCGGTGCCATATTGTGGGAGGATCGTGGACAAGGGAGTTGGAAGACTTCATGTCTACCATCCAAATCTGAGTTTTTTCATTTAACCATGATAATAAAACTTCATAGAGTTGTCGCGAGTATTTAAAAGTAACCTATAAAGTAACCTGACGATAATTTTTATTCATTAAATGTTCATTTAATTTGTATTTATGTGGACTTAGCTAAATGGCTTAACTCTCTATTACGGTGAGAATAATCACAGGTTAGCTGTCCTTTTTAATCTACTCTACCTCAAAAGCGAAGCAGCGAAGTCACGTAATTTAAACAAAGCGAAATCAGAGACTACTACTTTTTGGCACCATTTCCGTTTCCCTTTGCATTAACGCAAATTACTTACATTTATACATTTCTGGAATTAAGTGGAGGCCGTGGAATTTTAACAAGAATGTATCAGGAAATATTTATAACAGGTTTTTATCAAAATAAAAGTGTACGAGTATGCCAATTAATAACTGACTGCGGATAAGTTATAAGAAGACATAAGGGCCATTCGGGTAAAAATACTCAGTTGTAGAAAATGGTACCTTCACATACAAAAAGGACAGTAACATTCTGAAAAAAAATTGAAACGCCATTCCAGCTTACCCATACATCTTTCCTTCCCGCTCTCCGCAGGCGAAATAACAAAGCCGACTGCCCTCCAGACGGTCAGAGGCAGGAGTTTGAAACTCTCCGCCGTCGTATTTCCTTGCGGGGCAATGACGGCGCCTTCGTTGTCTTGCAGATCTACTTACGGTTCTTGGACTACGAGATGCAGAACTCGAACGAGTGCAAGAGGAACTTCGTGGCGGTGTACGACGGCAGCAGCTCGGTGGAGGACCTGAAAGCCAAGTTCTGCAGCACGGTGGCCAACGACGTCATGCTGCGCACGGGCCTGGGGGTGATCCGCATGTGGGCCGACGAGGGCAGCCGCAGCAGCCGCTTCCAGATGCTCTTCACGTCCTTTCAAGAACGTAAGGTTCTGCGCGCGTGGCGCTCCCTCCCACGCGAGGCTCCTGCATGAGCGTGATGTTCTCCCCCGGCCCGGGCGCCTCGGGGGGTCGTGAAATCGAGCGAATTCGTTGTTCCGATCGCGGAGAGTTTCTTCCCTTCGCTTTGCTCCGGCGACAGGAGCGCCAGGTTCCACTCTGACGACTTGTTCTCGCGTAGGCATCGTAGCCTTGCTTAAGGCAGTTCCCACCATGCGCCTGGGAGATGATGAACTTGGTCTCCGGTTTAGCTCTCACGAAGCGTATGGGACTCATGCGGCCGCTTCTGGGGACGTTTGAGTTTAAATCTTAAAAACCTGCATACACATGTTTTGTAAGTTCTCATTAGCACGCTTCTCTTGCAGTCCCATTTATTTCAAATAAGTCTGGCTCTCTCTTTCCCATTCAAATAGGCAAAAGAGAGAATCGCTTGGGAATGGAGTAAATAGGAAAAGTTTCAGAAAATATTTGAAATTCACAATGGGCGATACTCAGACTTAGCGCAAAGCACAGCGATTTTATAAAATTATATTCTAACAAATAATGAGTCATATTAATAGATATGTATTTAGAAACCCTGAATAATTCATATTTAGTAAATTTATACAAATAGAAAATAATCCTGAGAAATTCACTTTTAATGAATCACTACCTTGTAATATGAAACTATACATTCTGAAATAGAAAAGACAAAATAGTTTTGAAATTTCAGGGATTTCTAAATGATGGGCACAGTAGCCAATAATTTTTCAACGCATAAATGCTGAATCTTTAAAATAGTCCTTTTATACAGTGAGTAAATAATTTTGGCCTTACATTTCTCTCTAATTACCCAGTTGGAGAATTCTAGGACACCAGAAGTACCGGATATCGGTCAGTCTTCCTAAATCTCGATACCATCACAGAGTGTGTTAGGTATCTCTTCCAGCAGTATTGTAGATTTAAACAGCAAGTCGCTATCTATGTCTTCATTTTAGTAGTTGTTCAAAATGTTAGAAGTAGTTCGTCTTTATTTAACAAGGTATTTGGAAAAAAAAAAATTCGTTATTTTCTTGACTAGAATATGAGGAAATTCAGGCTATAAGGTAGCACATTTGGTAGTTTCACTGCCAATTGCTCTACCATATCCAATAGATTGTGCCTTTGATAAGGGATTAGAGTATATGTTACCCAATATTCTTATTAGTCTTGGATAGTAACATATTGAGAACTCTTGTCTAATTTCAATGATGCAAATATGAAAGGACTAGCTAATATGTTACATGATATAATCAAGTTTTTAAAAATATCACAAAAAGCTGCAATTTTTATCAAAGCCACACCATAAAATGCAGTAGGGATTGATTAAAATATATATTCTCACATGTCAAATATTAAACGAACAACAGTAGTAAAAGGGAACCCGGACTCCTAGAACTTCCTGAGGTTTTATTTCATTAGACTCAATATAAGCCAGTTTTTTTATAATTGACAAAAACTATCTTATGCTTATTCTCAGTATTAGCTTATACTGGGAAAGTACAGTAAAGAACTCAAAGAAAGCTTCATGGGAAGCTGCACATTTGATAGCCTGTTCTTTTCTGGATGTTATCAGCGAGGAGAGGGAAATCGATTGAAGAGGCTGACAGGGTGCAGAAGCATCTAGAATTGTGAGGAAAAGCGAAAGGAGAGGGAATGTTTATCTTAGAGGTTTTTGTTGTCGTCGTTATTCAAAATGTGATAAGTACCTTAGACTTGTGTTGAGTGATATGGATTAATGCCTGAAAGGTAAGATTAATGTTTATTAATGATAGGGAATCAAGTTGAGTCTAATTCAGTCAAAAAATGTCTAGTCTTTGGAGCTGTGATATTCCAAAACTGAATGTGTGCCCACAGAGGATGTGGACTCTGAATACAGGGAAGATTGGGTCTGAAAATGGATGGTTATCTGGCATGAATGGTGCAGGGAAGTATTTTTCCTGCATAGAGGAAGGGACTGGGTCACCTCTCAGGTCCCTGTCAGCTCTGAGACTGATTAAGAGCTATGAGCCTTTAAAATTTTGCTCATATAGGAAATGGTGAATGATATCATACCGTGCATATAAAATTAGAAATACTTCTATTTGAGCTAATAGGTAAGAGTTTCCATGCATATAATTAAATGATCTCTGGAAATCAGTCAGTGGGTAGACTTTTCAATGACTAATCCACAAGACACGGGGTATTCTTCCTCCACAGGAAGAAAGCTGCCTACGCTTTCTGCTCCTACACAGTAGATAGGCGATTACTCTCATTTGGATAAGAGTATTACAATAGCATTCCCTTGAACATCTCATAAATTTACAGTAAGCTTCCACTGAAACAAATGTATTCTACATCTCATTGCCTATGTTGTTTTGTCATGTTTATCCAATAGAGATGGGCACACATATGGGCACCCCAAAAGAGACCTCGCACCTTTAAGTATTAAATTTCTCTTATATTCTTTAAGAAAGATAACTTATTTAACATTTAAATGTCCAAAACAAATGATAAAATTTACTGAACATCGTAACCGTACAATCTTTACTTAATCATCAGAAACACCAAAAGCTTACCATGTCAGTAACGAAAAGGTCCTTTCGAGAGGCTAATGTCACGCCTTACAGATCCTGTATCAAACTAGAGAGCTCCCAGGAGGATGTAGGCAGGGACGCTCAGCCATGTCAGCAGGATCCAGGGAGAGAGAAGGAATTGTCTCAAACGGATTTATGGGCATGACTTTTGTCTAAGAGAGCAAAACCCAGTGAATTTCAAGAAAGACCCACAAGGTTCTTGAGAAAAACATGTCAGCAGAAACCCTGTCGAATTGGACTGAACGGATCGGCAAGACCAAATAAACAGAGGATGTTGGAACCCCAAAATCGCAATGGCGTGAAGCAATCCGACAAAAGCGCTCAGCTGCAAACGTGTTATGTTTCATGAGAAGGAAAGTCTGACTCGGAGAACAGAACCAAGAGCCTGGAGGGCCAAGTCCTAGAACCGGAAACATAATTAAGAAAATCTGACATGTCTCCTGCTGGATTTCAAAACTGTTATGGACCAGCGACTCCTGCTGACTCTCCATTCTCTCTTTTGAGAGCCAGAATCTCTATACCTGTCATCCTATGCCTGTACCACCGCTGTGTGTGTGGAGTGTTAGGGCAGATAACTCGTCTCTCTGGTTTCATGAGTACATACATGGAGAGAAACTGTGCCCTGGGGAGTAAAGGTGAGGATCCTTCGGGACTGCTCCCGGGAGCCTCGTCCACACCATATTTAGATGATTTAGATGGTGAGCGTTTGGACTTTGAGCCGGTGAGATTTAGGTGAGATTTTAGACTTCGAGTTGATGCTATCATGGGGTGCTTCTCTCGTGAAACTTGGGAAAGGGTGAGGGGAAGCGAAGCATTAGGGGCCAGCAGGTGGACTATGAAAGGCGGAATTTTGTGATGACCTAAAGAGACCCCAATATCCACCCCCAAAATACAAGCCTTGTATATATCCCTCCCCTCGAATGCAAGAAAAATCAGTGAATATCATGGGGCGTCACTCCACAATCGTATTACAAGGATTTTGCATAAGTAATTAAGATCCCTAATCAGTTGACTTTGAATTAGTCAAAAAGAAGACTTTTCTGGTTGGTCCAACTATACACAAAAAATATCCATAATAATTGTGATGTCCTTTTAAAAGAAGGTCTAAAGGTCAGGATGGAAGAAGTCATAATTCTAAGCTGTAGCAGATACTCCCGTTGGCCTTAAAGGAACACATTGCCATGCTATAGAGAGGGCCATTCGGCAGAGAATGGCGGGTGGCCTTCAAAGCTGAGAATGTCCCCTGTTAACAGCCAGCAAGAAAGTAGGAACCTCAGTCCTATGACCTTCAGGGACCGAATCCTTCCGACAACCTGGATGAGCATTGAAGAAGCCTCCATGCCCCAGATGAGAACCCAATCCAGGCTGCTTCCTTGATTTTAACCTTGCAAGACCCTAAGGAGAGAATTCACCCAACCCGAACTTCTGCCCTATATAACGGTGAGATAATAAATGGGTGTCGTTTTAAGCCAGCAAGTTTGTAATAATTTATTAATCAGCAATAGAAAGCTAAAACATATTCATTTAATGCGATGGACAGAACAAATGTCAGCCTATCTATATTAACATTTTGCTTAAACATATTAATTAAGATATTACTATTCATAAATGTATTACTGTTTCTAAATTGAGCAGTTCAGGAGATGTGGCAAGACATGATTATAGGCAATCTAAGAAAAATAATCAGTCCAGCATCAGCTTGACCTTGAAAGTTGAGTATCTTCTAGTATTTTATTAACCTAGTCATTGGTAAGTCTGCGTCTCGATACTGTCTATATTCCTCCATTCATTCTTTTGTCCCTCCTAAGGTGCCACCACACTCATTCAAATTAAGTTCAAGTGTATGACTCACTTCGGAAAATGTTTGTTTGTATCCGGCTCTCTGTCCCACGCTCCCACCGCACATGTCCTCATTTGCTTGGTAAATTACGCGCTGAAGTATGGTATTCTCAGAAGGCCGATTCTCTCTGTGTAGAGTGTTTTTCCTCCAGCAGTTGTTTATGCGAGTTGTCTCTCTACTCTTCTGAGCTGTGATTCTTCTTTCTCCGCTCAGTATTATTACCTCTTCCTGTTTGGAACATTGTGTGAGCTGCCATCTGCCTCTGGTGCACACAATTTGCATTCTGTCCTGGAGAGTGCAAGTCCCTAATTCTATAATACGTGAAGAAAATTGCCATGGCACCTCAACTAAGTCGACTCAATGGAACCTAAAGGGGGAAAAATTTATATATATAGATTGTAATTTGATTATTAATGTAAAAATGCACAGAGTTCAGTAACACTGAGAATATACACCAAAAAATGTTGATCATAATCAACGTGCGGCAACAATACTTAGTTTTCTCACTAGAAAAAGCGAAACCAAACACGTTTACAAGTTTAGGGTAAGTGCTAAGATCAAAAGTCATTGTATTTAGTGTAGACATCATCATGGAAGAAAATATTATGCACTAGAGGAAGCAATGTGACCAGATATAACAGACCGAAATGTAAATTGACATTCTATTGAAATGCAATGGTTACGCCACGCCTCACGGTTATAAGTAGGTCTATCTTTAAAAGATTAAGACCATTTTATTAATAGAAACCATATTTACTTCTATATGTCATACAGTGGCATAAATACCAAATGGCATAGATTTAAATATCGACAATACACAAAATATGCTGGAGAAATTGTTGATTGTGTGTCCTTTTGGCACATCTTTCTAAAGTAGACATAAACAGTGTGGATAGAAGAAAATATCACTATATATAGATATACAAAATTTAAAATATGAGTTAGTGTAAAAACATAAATAAAATAAAAACAGGAAAAGCTGGGCTGGAGAATAATTGGTACCGTAAATGACAGGCCGTGAGTAAACAAACATTCTTATGCTCTAAATAATAAGGTTTGTAGAAGACAATAAGGAAAAGTTATATCAGTGTACTAATAGAAAACAGGGCAAATAAAATGAAAAAAAGAATCATAGAGAAGTACAAATGGCCCTTGGTAGAGGCAACAAACACCTCTACATATTAGTAAACAACAAGACATAAATTAAAATAAGAATGAGACATCATTCCCACCCATCAAATCGTTTAAAAATTAGCAATCGGAGTCCCGACTTTTGGAGATGGTGTGGTAAAATGAAAATATGCATGCTGATAGGAAAGCAAGTTTTCTCAAGGGCAATTGAGCACTATACATCACAATTCTAAAATAGAAAAAAAAAATAGGGTCTCACGCGTAGAACTAAAAATTTAACCTAATGATATACACGAGTAATGAGTGTGTTTAGAATCATTTAAAAAGTGGAAATTGCTTGAATGGCTTGGTTAAATGGTTCTTGGAACATGTATTTACTCTTAACTATTAATATGATATGTTAGACTGATACTTAATGACATTGAACTACGTTAAAAAATGAAATTATAAAAGGAAAGAAACAAAACACACATATATTACAAATATACTCTTGCAAATATATGCAATAAATATTTAATATACAGTATCTATTTTATTTGTAATATATGTGCATAGAAGGTGATGCAATTAATATATTAATAGTGATTATTTTTAGGTTGTGAGATTTTTTTTGCTTACCAGTATGTTCCGATTTTTCTACGTTGCATATTTATTATTTTGGTAAACAGTTTTTAAACGAATAAATGTATTTTGACAAGATCCCGAAGGGATTTATTAAATCTAAGAAAACAAAGGTAATATACTTTTTTATACTGGGATAATTAGGTTTCATCTATAACAATAGATGGGCGATAATTATGTCGAAAGTCGAGGGTACTGTACCGCTATCTATGACCTGTTCTTTTAAATTAAATAATCACCGCTGTCTACACTATGATGTCTCCACAATTCACCTCCAAGATACACTCAACTGATGGCTTATTTACTGCCTGACAAAGACTGGTAGCTGAGCCCACGTTTCTGCGGTTTCCTTAGCACACGGGAAGTAGTGCTGGCCCTTTTCTCTCCCAGGTGGCATGAGTGATTTTTTGAATTAGCTCAGATTGTTTAAATGATGTCAATAATTGGGTAATATGCTCTTGACACATTTCACAGCAAATCGTGACTCAGGAGTTGTCAGGGAGGGTGTCCTGGTTGAAAGCTGTCACTCTCCCACATCTGCCCTTTCCTGCCCCTGTCCCAGTATTGTGCAGCCGTAGCTGCACCTACAGGAGGTGAGCAAGCAAGGTTCCGGCCCTGAGAAACCTGCTACTAGGTATGAATAGGTATATTCGTTTCCTGTTGCTGCCGTAATGGATCATCACAAATTCAGCGCCTAAAGCAACACAAATAGATTGTCTGAAATAGGTTTCACTAGCTGAAACTGGGGTGTCAACAAGCCCGCTCCTCCTGGGGAGGCCGTAGGGGGAACACACTTCCTCACCTGTCCCAGGTCCTGAGCTGTGTTCCTTGGCTCATAGCATCTTCTCCATCTTCCAAGCCAGAATAATGACCCCTCAGCTCTCTGTGCTTCCTTGTTGTATCCCATTGTGTACCTTGGAGGGGTTGCCACCCTCTTTAAGGACCTCTGGGATGGCTTGTCCCCACCTGGATAATGCAAAGAATTTCCTCATCTTGAAATCCTTCGCTTAATCCCATCCACGAAGTCTCTTTTGTCATAGAAAGTGATATACATGAGTTCTGGGAATTAGGACTTTGGCCCTTTTATCTAGCCATCGTCCAGCTTATCATGGTCGGTGTGATATTTCGCTTGTTTTTTGTTTGTTTGTTTTTGTTAAACTGATGAACTCTTCATCTGAAATTATGAAAAAATAACTTGGTTGACCTGAAGATCAAAGGTGTACAATGACAGATGGTAATGGCGTATCTGTACTCATGTCCCTGTCAAACCCCACTGTTGAATAAATATTCTTCAATACAAAGAACATATTTAAAAATTAAAAATGTCATTACTATAGAAAATACAGAAAGGTAATGTATCACAAAGATATAGATACTTTTTGAAAGTATAGATGTTTGGAATTTTCAAATTAATGTTAAACAGTTTCAGAAACCATCGCAAATCATTCATTCGACGAAATTGTTTTGTTAAAAAAAATCTGAAATAGGACAAAAAAAGTATGTAAGAGTATGCATGTGGTAGGTACCAGCCCATTAATTCTGTCACTTTCTTACCTGTAACACCTTGACTTTAAGCTTCACACCCTTTTCCAAAAAAATGGGGAAATCATTACAGGGCAGCTGCAAGTTTTAAATATATATGTCTGGAGTGTGGCACACGGTCGGTGGGTGGTGGCTACAGCTGTGTCTTTTCATGGGGTAGCAGCATATTGAAACTTTTAGAGTTAGCAGTTTCTTGCTTTCAAATATAATTAGACTTTTGAACAAAGAAAAAAAACGATAGAAAATTATATAACCTGCCAGCAATTTCCCTGCCTCCCTCCCTCCCTCCCTTCCTTCTAAACATTCAGATGACTCCAAATGTACCATAAAGAAAGTAGCTGTCAAAAATATGCTAATATGTAAAATTAATTCTTGGACATTTATCACTGACTTGCTTATTTAATTCATAGCATTGAAAAAACTTATGCATATAGATTTATAGTTTAGTGTGATAGTTAAAATTTAAAGTCAGTTTCCTCAAGTAGATTTTTTAGACTAAAACAACCACCTTAATTTAAATAATTTTGGCTGCTACTCTGGGTGTTGAATTCCTTGGGAAATTTCGCGGAATGTCCATTGAACTGTCGAGGTGAACGTGGTCCTTGGGGAAGATTGTGGGCTCTGCCGGGGTCCCGCAGACAACGCAGGCGGCACATTCTTTGTAATTCTTGGTAGGATTCGCGGGTATAATATATACCAAACCCTTTGATTCTGGCCTTACAGCTACTGTCGTTGATGTCTGCCACTGAAAACAGGCACTATCCCGTAAGTCGTAAGTCACATGGAGATGGAAAACGATTATTCTGAATCCTTAGCCTTTGCACTAGCGGAATCGCCAGACCGAGGCTCTGGCGGTCCATTCACGCTGGGCTCCAGCCTTTATTTACTGCAAGCCTTCTTCTGGGTTGCTTGGCACATTCGGCCATGAAACCAGATAGAGAACTGTTTGTTAACAGAACAGCTCATCTAAACTAACAATGTTGCAGATAAGAGAATATCACTCATGAAAACAGCCGCATGTCCAAGTTCTAATTACAATAGGAGTGCAGACCCCCCCAAGAAATACAGTATCGTCTTTATTGCAGTGGTAGTCAAGTCTAATTGCACACAATGAATAAATCATGTAGCTGACCCAAGGCAGGCAGAATCATAGTATCAAAATGTGTAATAATTTCTTGGACTCAAATAGTAATGGTTCAATCATATGTGGTTCACTCCCGAGATGAGGTCTCTGTCTGTGGAATGTAATTTTCTCATGAAAGTGTTTCTCTTTTCTTAATATGATGTCTTTTGGAAGGTCAGGAATATGCACATTTAGCAGAAAGATGGGGGAGTCTAATGAGAGTGATATTAAATGGAAATTTGCGAATAGAATTTCTTGTATTAAAAAAGAGATTAAAATATATCTTAGTAATACTGGATATTTTGACTGATAACTCAGTCACATTGGAACATAGAGTTTTAGAAGCAGATATTGATTTTTCAAAAAAAAATATATCAAGATGATAAAGGAGATGAAGAGAAAATGCACAAATCTATTTTTGGCCTCAAATCTGGTCATCATTTTTCAAACGAAATGTCATTTCTTCTAATCGCATAGCCTGAGGGCCATTTGAAGTTCTAAGTATAATGGCAGAGGAAATTTTTCCATTTATTTTGGGAAAACCAAAACAAAACATGTGTTTTGGGGTTAATTCTGACCTCCAACTCTATTTAATTTTATTCGCATTTTCTTTTTCTGTAATTAGAATACCACTACTAAAAACGATCCTTAGCAGCAAGCTATGCATACTTAAAATAATTTCAAGCTTTGCTCCCATCTCTCAGGCAGAGAAAGTGATGGACCAAAGCACCTTGAGCACCAGAAAGTTTTAATAAATCAATGTCTTCGAAGCTGATAAAAGTCGAATTCGGGAAATGAAGGGAGGACGTGGAAATGTCCTCCAAGCTATTTTCTCGTCTTGCTGCTTCTCCACACATTTCTGTGACCGTTTCCATCCCAATTTCAAATTGGGGATATAGGAATAAAAGAACGAAAATAGGAGATCCAAGATGTGTGTGCACGCGCGTGTGTGTGCGAAGCTGCGCACACACAGGCCAGCGGACTGTGGGGGGTGGGGGAGTGAACTTTTGACAAATGAAAATTAAAGAAATTAAAAGGAAAGGTTTTGAAGAAAGTAGGAAGCAAAGAGAATGTGCGTGGAGAGATGATTCAGGTTGGGGGCTGGGAGGCTGGAGGCGGGGGTGGGGGAGCATCTGACCTTAAGTCTCGAGCTGTTGTTTAGACCATGTAATGATTTTAAAGGGAGATAGGATCAGACATCATTTCTATTTCTAAATTTTCTCGGGGAAGTAGGACGTTTTTTGACTTTGCACTAATCTGCCAGTGATAGATAGTTTTGTTAACCACAAAGCCCAGGTGTTTCAAAGATCGGTATTTCGGAGAGAAATCTGCCATTTTAATTTCTATTTGGTTTTACTATTTTCTGAATAGTACTCACTGGGTTTCCGAATTTAGAAAGATATAGGAGAGAGGAAAGAAGGAACTCTAAGAATTAGAATGAGCATTAGGAGCCTTCGTGTTCAGACGGCAATTATAAGTTAAAACCCTCCCGTTACGAATCGGAACAGTATTTATAAACATGCAGCGCAACGCTGAAAAATGCTGATCCATCATGGTTAGACCCGTAACCTCGCAGCCTGTGTTTTAT
>NW_011888913.1:1011577-1028078 GCF_000151845.1 Pteropus vampyrus | reverse complement strand
AAATTTTCTCGGGGAAGTAGGACGTTTTTTGACTTTGCACTAATCTGCCAGTGATAGATAGTTTTGTTAACCACAAAGCCCAGGTGTTTCAAAGATCGGTATTTCGGAGAGAAATCTGCCATTTTAATTTCTATTTGGTTTTACTATTTTCTGAATAGTACTCACTGGGTTTCCGAATTTAGAAAGATATAGGAGAGAGGAAAGAAGGAACTCTAAGAATTAGAATGAGCATTAGGAGCCTTCGTGTTCAGACGGCAATTATAAGTTAAAACCCTCCCGTTACGAATCGGAACAGTATTTATAAACATGCAGCGCAACGCTGAAAAATGCTGATCCATCATGGTTAGACCCGTAACCTCGCAGCCTGTGTTTTATGATTCTTTATTGAAATTATGAATAATCCTTCCGCTGTGCTGAGCGATGCGGCTGCCGTCCTTTCTCTCGTCCTCCCCCACCGAATTCGAACTTGCTCAAGGTTCCTTTGGTTCTCTCGCGCTGAAGTTTTTATTTCGTGAGAATCAAGGCTGTATCGATACAAACGTTGTTTATTCCAGATGCATTCATGGTTGAAGCATCATAATGGATTGAAAGGCTATTTCACCAAAGTACGGTGCATGCCGCCACCTGGCGGTAAGAACAGGGACATGTGAGGATTTAAAAATAGGACCCAGAGAAAGCAATGATGGTGAAGACAGCCTGGGCGAGGTGCTCCGAATTTGAAATAGTGCTCCCTTAGCTGCCACTTTATTATAAGGAAACCCTCACGTCGAGCTTATTCCCAGATAACTTTAGTACATACAGCGGCTGGTTTTTAAGAGGCAATAGCTTTTGATATGTGTACATCGAATTTCTAAGTAGAATAAGTCCTCCACCAGTTGGTAGGATATATGCTTTTTCAGCAACAGTAAGAGAGCAAAGGAACGATGCTGAGGTTTAGTTTCTGAGAAGATCGCAGTTTCTGTTGTATTCGAAACCCATGGCGCTGAAGGTTAATTTTCCACCAATAAACATGCCTGTCTGTCTCCTGCATTCAGATATGCAGCTTTGCCAGAGTTAAACTTCTGCTCAGTAAGGATTAATAAATTAAAAATATCTGTTGAATGTGTACTGCAAACCTAGAAGAGTTAAGCCACATAAGAGATTTAAAAATACACATTTTAAGAAGTCATGCCTCTAAGAACTCATCGGGAAAGGTAACATATACTGCACGCTAAACTCTTTTTTAAATTAAAACAGGATTCAGGAAAAAGATAATTGTCTGTTAGATTGGAATATTTCAAAGCTGCATTGATCATGCAGTTCTGATGCGATCTGGATAGCCCAGTGGAGAAGGGGGGGTTCAGGGGCAGACGGGGGAGGGGCATGGAGTGTGGCCACAGAGCCACAGACACGGGGACCGACCGTGCTGGGAGTGTGGGAAACGCTGAACATGTGCAGAGCGAACCCCAACGTCCTCGAAAGAGCAGTGAGAACCTTGCTCGGTTTGGGTGGTGGGAAGGTGCCATTTAATTTTTTTAGCAGGAGCTAGAAATGAGATTCTTTCATAAACCACTGCATATCTGCAATTATAGGAGAGAAATATTCAGACGTACAATATCGAGAAAATTCGGAATCTATTTTATGTTGGTATCTATGAAACAAAATTGATTTTTGTTCAAGGAGTGTAAGTTTTTATACATTTGTTTCTTAGCCATCACAAGATTTGCTTGTTTGTTTTGTTGTTTTTGTATTTATATCAATTCTGTATCTGTTGGCAAAAGTAAGGGGGACAGAGTGGAATAGTGGCTGGAATAATCATTTTAAAAATAGAGGATGATTCCGATTAACTGGCAGGTTTGATAATTATTTCTGTAAAGAACTATACTAGGAATGTGATTTCTTGATCTCCCTGGCCTACCTGTTACATTCTGAGTGTAGCCATCAATATTTAATGATAACTGATGCATGGACATTGATCGGAAGTTTAGGAGGCATTTTCACACCTACTAAGCAGCAGAAACTGAAACAAAAATCACATTTGGAGAATTTGGAATTCAAATCTCAGGCTCTTAGCAACAGCCTATTGTTTTTCACGCAAGGATAGGGTGCAAAGCCATGTGTACGTATGTGTTAATTTTTAAAAACTAACCAGTCCTATTAAGAATAATTATAATCATTTTTTCCCACTCATTCTGGAAGGTCAATAGATATTTATGCGCTTTTAAAGGTATTCTTTACTTCATGGATAGCTGTACTTTCAAAACCACTGCAATTTATTAGGTAATGTGTCTTTTGCATTTTTTATTAGAGCATTTTGCAGCCACTCTAATCTATGAGAAGAAAGCTACGTTTTGTTCTGCGTACACATTTTGACAACACTCATTATCTGCTAAACAGACCATATCAGTTCTGCAAAAGCCATTATGCTCGACTACAGAAATTCAACTCAGTTTCTTACGAAAAAGCAGATTTTTGCAACAATATATTGGGTCATTACATTTTACTTTATAAAAGGTTTATATGGTGCTTAACGAGTCACTAGCCCGATAAAATGTTAAGCAGAAGACTTTTTTCAAAATGACTACTGCACATTTTCTAGTCCTTAATCCTTCCCCCCGCCTGCCCCCTGCAAAAAATGACTGTTACATCTTTTTTACTCTTTAACCAGGGACCTAAAGCCAAACCAAACAGAGGCAAGAAGTAACTTCATTCTTCTAGAAGGGGCAGGGAGGGGGAAGGGCACAGAGAACCAGAAAGATTCACTTTGCTTGAGCTGGCTGTATCTGCCATACTATTTGATTTTTTGAGATTTGAGTGTTTTTTATTTTTATTTTTAAGGATTCCTCTAAGATGGTCTGAGTTGTCATATGCAAAGAATTTTCCTGAAAATTGTGATTACTATGGCAAAAACAGGTGACCCTTGAACAAGGCAGGGCTTCGGGACACCAACCATCTCCCCCTGTGTAATTTTGACTTTCCCCAAACTGAACTTACTCGTATAGCCCACTGTTGGATGGGAGCCTCGTCCGTAACGTAAACAGTTGGTCAGCACATGTTTTGTATGTTATGTGTATACATACTACATTCTTACAGTAAAGTCACCTGGAGAAAAGAGAATCGTAAGGAAGAAGAAATACATTTTCAGTTTTTATTGAAAAAAAAAAAACCCGTGTATAAGTAGACCCAGGCAGGGTCAGCTGGATATTTAAAGATTGTGGTAACTTTCGAAAGTACCTGCAACGTGTAGCTCGGAACGTGAAAAATCCATCGTAACGTGTCCGCAGTGTTCAGATAACACTGATCATTGATAAACCTTTACTGATTGATTAACCACTGTAAATTTCGAGTTGCATCTAATGTTTTCCTACAGTGCCTGTTCATACCAGGGTCACAAAACTATTATCGAAGAAGATAAACATTAAAAATGCATTTTTATGGGCTACGTGGGATGTTTTTACCTTTACACTGTCTATATACTATAATCCCTAAGGCGCTGTTACTCTAGAGACCTGATTATTCAAAATACCCCATTTCTCTAATGATGAAAGAAGTACATTTTTTCCTAATATTGAAGTCATACCTCACATTTTACTCTGCTGTATTTAACTCTTTACTATCTCTTATGTATATGTAGCCAAATTGTTCACTCCTTGGAGTTCTGAGTGACCTCCCAGCGCCCTCACTGTGCATGATGATCTGGAGGTCATGGACGCTGGTACCTAAAGTTACCAGAATGTGTGAAATGCACCACGGGAGGCTCTCTCATCATCATATGTCTATTTAATATTGATGGGAATAACATATATTTTTCTTATGTTGATTAGGATTAATTTTCTCCTGTCCTGAATTTCCGTGACATTGTTTGTTTGTTTGTTTGTTTTCATATGCTTAAGTAATGTTACAGGGTTTCGTTTAATGTATACCTTCTTCATTTGTATCTTGCAAGCATAAACTTTTCAAAAGTATTTCAATGTTTCAAGTAAGTCTTTTCGCACAGCACATCTAAATTTATACATACAGAATGGAAAGCATAACGATATGCACATGGTAGGCACTTAAGTTTTGCTAGACGAACGCACCAAGTTAAAAAAAAAGTATGGATCATGTACTTTGTTTTTATGAGGGAAAATTCCCATGCTCGTTTGATAAGCCACGCACCTCCAGAGGAACACCGGCTCTGTTAGACACACAAGAAGTAGCGACCGCCACGCCGACACGTCTGAGAATGCAAAGTCGTATCGTTAATCTCGGCTTGACGGTGCGTGGTGGCCGCCATCACCTTGCCTTGCGTTTGTGACGTGAACGGTTTGCTGCCGAGCGTCGGGTTTAACTTCTCTCTCCTTTTTCTTTTTGCCTGTAGCTCCCTGTGAAGGGAACACATTCTTCTGCCACAGTAACATGTGTATCAACAACACACTGGTGTGCAATGGACTCCAGAACTGTGTGTATCCTTGGGATGAAAACCATTGTAAAGGTAATGCGTGATCCGTCCTTGACCTTCGCAGAACCCCCCGCCTGGAGGTGGGGAGGACCTTCGTGCCAACGTTTATATGTATCAGGCGGTCTTAAAAATGGAGTGGAGAGTGGGGTTTATGAACTCCGCGTGCGTTTTTGTAATGGATTGGTCAGCCTTTTCCTTTGCCATCCCTCATTCTCATTTGTTAATGCTCAGTGGACCATCCTTAACCCTTGAACGCTCACTGACGGCATCTCCGTGTTAGACCCCACGGGGCCATGGAAAGGAAATGAGAGTTTTTAGCCAGTGCGTTGTTCCCTCTCAGACTTGGTGCCCCTGAGTCTGTGGTGACACCTGTCATAATTCCATTTCGTCATCATTGAACATGGCGTGCATGCTCTAGAGAGGAGGTGTATTGAAGGAACATTTATGCTTTTAAGTACTTTCGGCCGCTTAAACTCAACTCCAATGTGGTACCCAAATTATTTTCTTCCTTTCCAATGAAAATAGCTCCCCAAAGCCCTGCTCCCTCCTCTAGCCTGTGCACAAGAGTTTGTTTCTGTTGACAGCAATCCTTGGCTTGGTTATACACGTTGCATGTTTGAGTTAAACCGGATAATTCTTATTCGGATTTAATATTAACCAATTTGCAAGGGGAAGGAAACGAGGAGATCACTCATGCTCAAAGTCCAGTATTATCTATTAAAATGCCTTCTGTGGATAGGAGCAGAGAGGCAAGGCACGGCAGCCACGGTTCGTACGTGCAGTAAGAGAGGCAGATCTGGTCTGAAATATTCGCGGGCGGGATGTGAGCACTGCTGTTTCGTGTCTAAGGGATCACTTTGGACTGGGTGGGAAATTAAGTACTTTGTGAAGACTCAACACAGCACTGTTTATTCCTGTTGTCGCTGAGACTGCCTGGAACTGAGCGTCTGCAAGGCGGATGGGGAGGGGTGAGGGATGCTGGCAGCTTGCCCTCCCTGTAGCTGCAGGCTGGGTACCCTAGGGAGAGGAAGCCGGGTGTCATCGGAAGTGCCCCTGAGTCCAGCTGTTGTCAGGATGAAATGGGGGTGGCGGGAGCTTAAATGCCATAGACTCTCACTGTTCTTAAAGAAACATAGGAGATATTTTGGAATAACTGGACCTCCCTTTGCTGTATGCCATTAGGACAATTTCCCAGGCTTTAAACTGTTGGGGTTTTTTAAACATCGTGACCAGTTAGACTCGTTTTATTCGGGAAAAGGCCCACGGGCGCCGTCATGCTGCCATCCCAGAATGGCTGTCTGGAAGTTTAATTACCTTTTGGGTTCAGGGGATGGTTCTGGCTTCGGCTCCAGTTCTCCACGTCAGGGCTAAATAGGTTCAGGACAACGCAGGCCGTGTCCCAGCAGGCGGGGCGGGGAGACCGAGGGGAATCAACTGCTTTCGAACTCAGAGATCATTCCCAAATGCCAGTCAGGAGGCCTCATAAGACTTTCTGCAAACATTTCTTCACATTTAAAGCAGGGAGGGCTGTGGCTAAGGCTAGAACATAGGGTCCTTGTGAATAGTGCGCGTGGTCGTTGATTTAGAAAAATTCGTTTATGTTGCTCTAAGCCTGTAAGAATTCTGCGCTCAGCCTGTTTGGTCTTAAAGTTCTGCGTTTGCGCCTGTCCCATATTGACGCCTGGCGGGTTGTGTCTTGTCTTCCTCGTTGTTTTCACTCTCCTCGACCTGCAGAAAAGAGGAAAGCCAATCTCCTGGACCAGCTGACCAACACCAGCGGGGCTGTCATCGGCGTGACCTCCTGCGTGGTGATCGTCCTTATAATCGTTTCTGTCATTGTGCAGATCAAACAGCCTCGTAAAAAATATGTCCAGAGGAAGTCGGACTTTGACCAGACAGTTTTCCAGGAGGTGTCTGAGCCTCCGCACTATGAGCTGTGCACTCTGAGAGGGGCGGGCGTCACGGCGGACTTTGCCGACGTGGCCGAGGACCTGGAGAACTTCCACACGCTGCGGAGGTCCTCTTCCAAATGCGTGCACGACCATCACTGTGGCTCGCAGCTGTCGGGCACCAGGGGCAGCCGCAGCAACCTCAGCAGCCGAGACGCCTCGGTCCTGGCCGAGCTGCCGCCCGCGCCCGCCAAGCCCCTCGGCCCGGCCCCCGGCAGAAGAAGCATCCTCATCATGAAACACAGCTACTCGCAAGAAGCCGCAGAGGCCTGCGACATCGACGACGTGGAGGAGGTGCCCACCACGAGCCACAGGCTGTCCCGGCACGACAAAGCCGTCCAGCGGTCAGTATCCGTAGGTTTTTTGATGACACCTCTAACCTGAGGACGGAAAGCCTTCCAGGATGTTCCGTGTTGTCTCCCCGTTCCCGTCGCTCCTTTCGTTAACGGTTTAAGCCATGACGTCTCAACATTTTTTTTTTTTTTTTTTTGGTCTTCTTTTTCCGTCCTCTCGAAATCCCACAGGTGTACGTGTGTGTGGACACACGCAGACCGAAGATATGTTATTTATCTCTGCGCATAGATAATATTTATTTCTATAAAAATTAACGGTTTTAATAGATTTCGCAGATTTACATGGCTAATTTGCTTCCATGTGGTTACAGATGCCCCGATCAATATTTATAGTTTTTAATATCCGAGATGATAATTGGAAAGCGTTGCCTTACCAAGGTGGTTAACCCATCTTGTAAAATAATTTTAATGTAGAAATAGCATATTTTGCGATATAATGTATTATATTTTTGGTATGAAAATGAAAATACTTTTTTGCACATATCATAGAGTACTTGTATCACGAATTATATAGGATGGCATGGTGTGCTAAAATACTAAATATTTATATTTAAATGTAGCAAAGATTAGTAGGAATATTTGCTTCATTTTCCTTTTAACATAAAGACAGTATGATCTGTATTGTATTATTAGCCGTAAAATTAGTAAAAATTTTGAGGAAAGCAAATTTAAATTTAGGGAAATCATTATTTTAAATCCCCAAGTCCAATCCACTTACGTTTCGTTTTGCATATTTCCTGGCATTCAGTTTGTTCTATAAATGTCTGTCCTTTCTCAATTCATCATACCCCTTGGAAACCCAAAATATTTTAGTGGATTTAATATTTTCTGCATGCCGATGGCAAAAGTCTATTTCCATCGTTTTAGGAATTTTTACGAATGCTTTTAAGGAATTGTGTGCATGTTTATTTTTTGTGCAAATATCTGTTGAATGAAATAGCCGTAACATTCCAGGTTCTGCCTCATTGGGTCTCTAAGCAAACACGAATCCGAATACAATACAACTAGGGTCTAAAAGAAAGTTCAAGGTAAGCAAACGCCCTTGGCTCCTTCTCCTGCTTTGTTGTATTCTGTTCTGTTTTGTTTCGTTGCAATTGTCTGGTCGGTTTTTTTTTTTTTTGAGGGAATGAGCTACTTATTCATCACTTTCTGAGATACATGTTTCGTAACATTTCATAATGAAAAATATCATGGATTCAATGCTGGTGGAAGAATGACTCTTAATACATGTATCTTTAAAATAAATGTTAATATTTTTACCATCAAGCATTGTACTACGATGTTATTCAAAAGGATGTTCAATTGACAAGTTAAATTTTACATGTTTTAAGGTAAAGATACTAAAAATTAGTGACTTCTTCCATGTACTACCAGAAGAAAACCAAGGTTTTCATAATGAAAAAAAAATCGAATATTATCTCAATATAACTGAAGTCAGTATATACAATTGCTAATAATCTGATTGATTTAATTTGGCGATATTTTACTCCAGACTCATACACTACGTGTTTGGTGGTTCTCATACAATTTGTGCCCTCTTATTTTTGCATGCATATGTAGGTTATGTCATCAGAATTAAATGCAGCATGTTACGTTGAATGCTTGATAATGCGTATAAATACCACGTGTCTCTGTGTACATCTAATGTGTCACTGGATATCACAATGGCTGCCCTTTCAGCACTTGATAGTCTGTCTCTATTAGACTAATTCGTCTCCAATAAAATTCGCTTGACAGCTAATCGCTTAAACACTCTTCAGACCTATCAACTATTCTCGAATTAGGTGAATGCATTTCCACGCTCTCTATTACCTTGATAAATTGGTGTATTTGTATGCCTTTTTCACTGGGAGAAAATGTTTTAACTGTGTTTTATTTTCAGAGAAGAACTGTTTATACAAACATGGGGACTGTGAAAAGAAAATTCTATAGTGAATTGTGAAAAGTGGACATATTTCTAAATTCATTCCACTGCCTTTATCCAAACTTAAGAATTACAGACATTTGTCATTTCTTCGGCAAGACACCCCCGCTGCACAGTGATGTGTTCATTTCGTAATTTGGTTGCTGGCCACCAAGTGCTCCTTAGTATTTAAATACATTTTGAGATTTACTGGAAACTTGAAGAAGAAATTAGTTCCTGATTAAGACTATCCCAACTTTTTTTTTTTAATGTCAGTTTCACTTTGTCTCTATGTCGTTTTACGTCTCTGTTATATAATTGTACATTGTGTGATATGTGAAAAAAAAAAAAGAAAACACAGTTTTGGATGAACTTTGTGTTACATGTACATTGTTTTCATTATATAGACTGCTTGAGACTAGTGCGTTCCCGAGCGATTTGGAACATGCTACCGTGAAAAGCGAAAACGTGGACCGTGGGAACACCAGCTAGAGGTCTTACGGACTCTAAAAACACCTGTCGTCGCATTGTGATTAAACGCAGCCAAAAGGGACGAGTAAAAGTACTAGATTGCAATAAGAACAATCTCATTTTTTTGGGTTTTCCTAGGTACCCGTTTTTGTTTCCTATCAAAGGAAAATACCCAGTTTCAGAAATAGTTTTTGAAATCAGGTATTTTACCATTTATACCCTTCGATAGAGATGTTTTTCGGTTAAGCACTTAGCAATATGATTGAATTGACAGTTTGAGAAAGTAACTGCATGTCCGTTCTGGATATTTGAGTTGGAAAAATATCCTTTTTATTAGACACATTGTAAAAAGCATGCATTCTCGAATACTACTGTTACCCTTCCATCTCTTTGTGTCATATGCTTGCTACTTGTAACTTTTTATATAAAGATATATAAAATGTATAATAATTTCCTAACTTGAGTTAAGAGAAATGTTTTCTTCTATTAGAGTGATAAAAAACTGACTTACAGAAGTACACACTTTATATCAGCTCTTTCCACATTTTAGGCTATAGGATGTCCTTTAGCACTGAGGCCTAGGTCCCCAGAATTTTATGGATTATGTTCTTGTTTTAGAACAGGAAAGTCTTTTTTAAATGCTTTAAAATCACAGGCCGTTTTATGATCCAAATTACACCACCTGAGTTGTTCTTATCCTAAGGCACACACATGATACCTGAAATCTTACTAATTCAGATGTGTTTAATATAAATAAAATCATATATTTAATTGCTGTTGAATTATATGCACACTCTATAAGTTTGATTCAGTGATTGGGTACTTTTAAAATATTGAACGTGTATTTTTAGAAAATACATTTTAAAGACCAGAATTACTATTAATCTGCTTACCAATATTTCCAAAACTGCTGAATTCTCTAGAATTCTGTCATTCAAATAGCAAAGCAGTCTGATCTATCACAGTTCAAACCTCGTAAATCAAGCAGACTTTACAAACCCAATAGACGAATTACTAGCATATGCACACCGTTATGAATTCCATTTCCTATAAGTCATAAGAATAAATAAATGGAAAAGAAAATTTTGATGATAAAAACATTCAAGAATTATAACAATTCTCAATAGTCTTTATTGAAAAAGTGTCAAGCCACAGAAATAATCACTCCCATGAATTTGATGAACCAGTGACTAGAAAAAAAATATATTGAACATAATGAAGAAAGACCGGTTTTTTATTTTGCTATGTATTTTTATACACATTGCTTGCTTTAAAATTTAGCCTTTTTAAATTGACTCGACTGGCTTATTTATTAACATGCCTACTTTTAGGCCTTTTAATTCAAACTTAATGCCTCCAGAGATTATTTTTTGAAGCAATTAACCATATTTTATATTACTTTATTCAGAAATCTTCATAGGGACCTATACACTTTGAATGAATAATCTCAAAAAAAGTATGATATTCATGTCAAGACTCTCTATAAGAGCAGAAAGGCAGGTGGATAAATCAGGTGAAGCACTTACAGCCACGTCCCCTGGAGCCATTCGCAGGCTGTCCCTGAGCCCCAGCTCTTCCTAAGTATACAGAATTCTTCTGACTTGCTGCTTCGCTGCTCAGAAGATATTTGTACCAGAAATCCACTAATGGAGAGACTTTAAAAAAAAAAAAATCCAACTACATTAAGTATAATGATAAAGGTGGATGGATGGCTTACATATATTTAATATACAAAAACTCCATAGGAAAATACAAAGAAATATTTCAAATGAAGAATAGGCCTCCTTAGTGGTAATACTGAAAAATACTTAACAATGGGCCTTGACAAATCAGACAAGCGGATGGTGATGAGGCTGAGGCAGGGAGGGCCCTGGAGGGCTTCTGTGGTCCCTGCGCTAACTCTGGATGCCCGCTCTTAGGAGTGGGGGCCCAGCGTACCCAGCAGATGCTCTCTGGAGCCTCCTGGGGGACGCTCCTTAAAAGCCAGTATTGAAATCTATCCATATGTTTAAAAACTTTCTGTTTACGGACTGTACCAGATCATGTCACCTGAATATCATCAAACTTTGGGGTCCCTTCAGATGGGGAGATGCAGGGAGGCCAGGCATGAGATGTTTCAAGACTTGTGAAGTGTTTCGATATATTTCAAATCAAGCTATTTTAAGAAATAATTATATTTTTGATAAAGTGAATTCAAATATTACTTACATAAGTGCTTTATTAATGCCACAAGATGTTTTCCATGATGTAATTACACACTATGTTAGTTAACTCGAAAATAGCTGTTTTTTCATTTTGTTTCTCTCTGTTTGAATTCACTTTCAAAATCTGGGAGGCCTGCCATTTTATGTAATACCTACAAAGCCCCAAATACAGCTTTTTTACTTCTCTCCAGGTGCTTTTTAGTTGCCTAATTCAAGGTCGGTGAGCTGATCTGGAAATATGATTTTTTTTGTACCTGATTTTATCCACATGCCATTTTTATGCATCAGATTGTGCCACAGATATGTAATGTTTGGTTTGCCATAATTAACTTCCGTTTGGTTAGATAATTAAAACGAGGCTATAAACCTAATTGAAGATCAGTATCTTTGGACTTTTAAAGAACGGTCCACATTGTGGAGATGCTGCTTTTCTGTTTCACATTATTACTTTTTTCCCATTAAAAGTATTTCACTGGGTCTGATGCCATAAACTGTTATTCTTGGTGTTTAATAAAGTTAAGTCTTCAACATCATCTGAATAGTCACGTAAGCTAGTGCATTAAATTTTCCTACTTTTTTATCCCTTAGAAATTGGAATTTTCCTCAAATTTGATAGCTTTTTAAAAAATTCCACGGACGGATTTTCCTCAACCACAGACTATCACGATAAATTGCAAAATCTGATATCGGTTCCTGATACCTTTATTAAAGTAATAGCAAATGATTTTTTGGTGTTTCGGCGATAAACAATAGCATTTTATCTTCGTATGAAGTTTGTATGTTTTGATGATGAAAACGAGTCGGAATCCAGCTTGGGGGGCGGGGTTAAATAAACAAAAGCTTTAAAATCATCCGCATCCTAAACGTCTGTGCTTTGAAAACTGGGTTTCAGTTTCGTGTAACTTCCCCGAAGCGTGTTCGTTTTTTCGCCACGTCTGTTGCTCACCCGTCCCTGCCTTTGCTTATGTCTGTCTCACTCATGACATAGAGGCCCTTAACCATTTGTTACATAGATAAAAAAGATCAGAGATTCAATTAACTATTAATATCTTACCCATTTGATTAATATTTCCCATGCCTCTCTTAAAGTTTGAATAAAGTAGCAACATAAATGATATTGTTAAAATAGCGAAAGGTGTGTTTTTGTAAAAAAAAAAAAAACCTGTTTAATAAATAGGAGGCCCTTTGTTAATATAGCATTATCCTGATTAATTTTATTAATGAGTTTGCTTAAGCTGTATTACGGATTTTTTAAAAAACTGAATTATATCATTGAAATAAATAGGATAATGAAAGAAATACAGGTGATGGATGTCGGACACTCTTAACATCATTATTTTTCATCGTGTCCTCTGGTTCTGTGCTTCCTAGTGTGTTATTAAAGAATCACACTCTTCATATGTATTTAATTCCTCATGGGTGTGAATAAATGCAACATGCTTCGGACGTCTGGCATTTACTAGGGTTGATTTCTAGAAGGTTCTTATTCCTGCTCTAATAGGATCGTTTGATTAAACCACTCCTGAAACCCATGATCATTGTTCAGTCAACATGCTCTTACCTGTCCCCAACTCCTGCCGCCTCCGCAAGCTCTGAAGCATGTTGTTTTATTTTTTTATTTAAAAATTCATTTTTTTGCCCTCCTAGTAATAGTCACAGATATAGACACAAGATATACAATGGACCGGAAAACATAACATGTAAATTGTTTAAAAAACAACATTCCTATTATGTCACATTATACAATTTGTACTCTTCATTCACTTTCTCATAAGTTAAGTTTAATATCAACACAGTCAGCCTTTTTTTGAGCCCGTACGGTCTATATTGGCAGTCTGGAGGGGAACGGAGTTATGGAGCCTCATAGGAGAAAAGGTGCTTAGAGGAGCTGTATAAGGAAAATGAAGCCCAAAATTATTTGCTAAGTTTTCCATCTTGGAAAGCTAATTAGTTCCTTCCTTCTAATTTAGTATGGAAGATAAAAATATATTCGACTGTCAAGAGTATGTGATACAGATGATGTTTTATAATAAAAAAGTTAGCATACATATGGGGATAAGTATAAGTACTCAAGGGGACAAGGGACGCTTAATGAATAGTTGTGCTTCTAAGCTGGAAATCACCGTCGAGAAGAACGAGAAGTTTCTACCCAGAGAGACTTGACAGGGAGCCCCCTTGGGGGTGGGGGGGGCAGGGGGAGGAGCGTGCGTTTGAGCTGGGCTGGAGCCCAGGAGCAGACAAAAGCAGAGACAATAAGCATAGTTGGAAGAATAGGTTGACATGACACGTCATGATTTCTGAGCGCATGTAATGCCATCCGAAGGAATTCACCTTTTCTTCAGAGGAGACTATTTTAATGTCTCTTAGCAAAGTATGGGTTAAAAACTGTATTTTAAGTAGAATCCTTGGACAACGGTGAGTTTACTAAATTGAATGAGGCTAGAATAAGTAAAGGAATTCAAAACAATACAGAAAAAAAAAGACTAAAAATTGAATGCTATATGCTAAACACCATCTGAGTGTTTTACACGTAAGTATTTCCTTAGTCATTTTAGCAATTCTATGACTAATAATAATACTTGTTACAGTAGCGGTGGTTATTGTTATAATGCATTATACGTGAGAAGAGAGTTTGGGTAAGTTTTCTAAGATCGCACAACAGGGAGTGATAAACCCAGCTCTGAACCCAAGCGGTTAAGCCAGAGTCGGCCGGCAGCCCTGACCCTGTGCGACACGGCGCTTTGGTATTCAACATCGTATGTTTCGCCGGAAGAAGTTGGTACTTACTCTAGTGACCGCGAGTTTTCTGTTTCCTCATCTGTAAAAATATGTATTACAGCACCTTCTCTCCGCCCTATAGCCTTTGAGGTCAAAGGACAATTCACTGGAAGATATTTTTTATACTCTATACAACGTTGTAAATAAACCATTTTTCCTAAGTCATGCGTAAGCTTTATTTCGTGATTCACATGGAGCAAATGAATTGCCTGTGAAGAACAGAGGAGACGAGTGACTTACAAGGCCCAAAATGTCTCCCGAAGGACATTTCCTCCAGGGCTGGTTTCGTCATGTCATCTTCTGGAACAGCGTTGGACTCCGGAGCTCCGAAGTGACCCCAAATCCCTGCTCAGCAGGTGGATCCCGAAATAGAAGGAAGTCCTTTTCTTACTCCCAGATGCTTGTGTGGTGTGAATTCTGGAGATCGCGTGGTCGTGGATAAGCGAGCACGTAGAGGGGTTTGGAGAAGGTGCAGTCTCGTGACCATAACTACGACATCAAAATGTGCTGCAATGCAGTGAACGTCGCTCTTCCACGGGACCAGTTCCAATTCAGATTTAAGTTCACTTCCTGCTGTGTATCATGCTTTCAAAAACATTGCTGGAATCCTCTGTGAGCTTCATTTTCTCTTTCTGGCAAACGGAGAAGACCGTGTCCGTGAACAAACAATGGGAAATCGGTGGTTCCGACGTGGGGCCCTTGTCTTCACCTTTGGGGATTCCACGGAATCCCCACGGATTCAGAAAACATGAGAAAAGACCTCCTCTTTCCAAGGCACTAACCGGCTGGCGTCAGTTTGTGAGGGTTATTACGACAGGACTGAAGAGAAGGAACGTCGGGCTTAGCGGACCTGGTAGCTCTTGCCACGTCACCTCTGGGCACCAGTGAAGACACACCATGCCAGGCTGCTGTTAACGACGTGTAATTGAGACTTGCTAATTTCTAGCATAAACGTATTTGAAGATGGGCATCGGGACCGACCGATTTGGGCATCCTTCAAAATCACTGCTAAGTGCGTCGTCAATGTGGTTGGTAAATGGGCAAATGAGTAAAAAACCTTACATGTAAACAAATTAAATAAATAAATTCTTTATTTGTCACAGAAGCACTGTCCTGACCTGACACCAGGCTTTTATTTACTAGTCGTTCCTCGTAGAAGCTGCAGAACTAAGCCAGATTCTGAAGAAAGCCCAAATAAGTACTATTTAATAAGCCTGGTTATAGGAACATTATCTTTCTCTCTTTAAAAGAAATGTAATTTGCGGATTGTGTTTTCAAAACACACACACACACACACACACACACACAAAGAGTAATATTAAAGCACAAAAACTTAGAATAACATTTAAATAGAATTGTTTGCAGTACATATCAGCTCGGTATACTTAGAAACCATGGGTCATTCCAGATTTTTTGTTTCTCACATATGCTAACTCTACAAATGAGTGTCTTTTTTAAAAATTACTCTTTAAAAGGCAGCTTTTCCAAGTAGATCATTACTATTAAGCTATATCCTATGAATACGTTTTCATATAATATACTTGCCCATTTTTCTGAAAGGACAGACTTCATGTCTTAAAAGAAGATTAGTTAATGAACTGATTAATTGATTTTGATCATATTAAAGTATTTTATACAATTTTAAAGCATTTTCTCTCTCTCTTCCTTTTCTATAGCCAAGCTTTTTCTCCCAACGATACTGAGACCTTTATAAGCCATCTAGGTATTTCCTGAGCAGATGCTCACCCTTCCGTCACTGTAAATAGGCATGATTTTTTAAGAGACTGTGCCGGTTGGTAAGATATTATTTCTCATCTTCAAATCGACCCTGCTCTGAGTTACTAGGGCTGGGCCTCTGCAAACGGACTAGTCCTTTGCCAGCTGATTCCCATTCAGACCTAACAGGGCAGAAGAGGAAGACTGAAAGACACAGGAGGATGTAATCATAAGGGGCTCCCTATTCTGTTGCTCCCCGTCCCTGTCTGCATCATCTAAGAAAAGGCACGAGGATCCAACAGCAGCCTCCAGGTTCTTTAGCCCTTGGGGACCACGCCTCCTTGCACCCTGAGAGGCACCTACAGTAGCCACCTCCTCTGCTCTGAGCCCTGCCTCTGCATGACGCCTTCTCGATTCCAGATCCCGAAAACCCGTTTATTCCCACTGTTCCCTCGTCCCGAGGCTGGTCAGGCTTTGGAGAGCTTCTCATCTATGTGTCCCCTCCTTATTCCCCTCTGTTCTCCCGGCCCCCCGCCCCCCACACTGTGTAGCAGGCTCCCCTCATCTGTTCACGTAGTGGGTATGTTTTCTGTTTCACCGATCAGATGGATTTTAACTTACGTTCTTTGCTGAGGGCATTTGAAAATTTGCTCTGAAATTCTTTTGCTTAACTTCTGAAACTTTGCTAATTAAATTTCACCCTATAA
>NW_011888913.1:1007591-1011002 GCF_000151845.1 Pteropus vampyrus | reverse complement strand
ATTAATTGATTTTGATCATATTAAAGTATTTTATACAATTTTAAAGCATTTTCTCTCTCTCTTCCTTTTCTATAGCCAAGCTTTTTCTCCCAACGATACTGAGACCTTTATAAGCCATCTAGGTATTTCCTGAGCAGATGCTCACCCTTCCGTCACTGTAAATAGGCATGATTTTTTAAGAGACTGTGCCGGTTGGTAAGATAGTATTTCTCATCTTCAAATCGACCCTGCTCTGAGTTACTAGGGCTGGTCCTCTGCAAATGGACTAGTCCTTTGCCAGCTGATTCCCATTCAGACCTCCTAACAGGGCAGAAAAGGAAGATTGAAAGACACAGGAGGACGTAATCGTAAGGGGCTCCCTTTTCTGTTGCTCCCCGTCCCTGTCTGCATCATCTAAGAAAAGGCACGAGGATCCAACAGCAGCCTCCAGGTTCTTTAGCCCTTGGGGACCATGCCTTCTTGCACCCTGAGAGGCACCTACAGTAGCCACCTCCTCTGCTCTGAGCCCTGCCTCTGCATGACGCCTTCTCGATTCCAGATCCTGAAAACCCGTTTATTCCTACTGTTCCCTCGTCCCGAGGCTGGTCAGGCTTTGGAGAGCTTCTCATCTATGTGTCCCCTCCTTATTCCCCTCTGTTCTCCCAGCCCCCCGCCCCCCCACACTGTGTAGCAGGCTCCCCTTATCTGTTCACGTAGCGGGTATGTTTTCTGTTTCACTGATCAGATGGATTTTAACTTACGTTCTTTGCTGAGGGCATTTGAAAATTTGCTCTGAAATTCTTTTGCTTAACTTCTGAAACTTTGCTAATTAAATTTCACCCTATAAAAAAGCATCTGGCTCGGTGATTTCTGGAATATGATTTCTACAGCACGAGCTATTAAACGTGACATGGCCACAATACACATGTTCATAATGAACATGCATTCTCTTTCGTGGGGTGGGTATTTCTCAGTTCTCGTGGGGATCTAGATGGGACGTCGTTTATCTTAAAATGGCACCGAAATGAGAAAGCATCACAGATCCTCTTTGTGATTTGTATTTCTGAACTGGCCAACTCTGGACAACTTCTTAATTCATTTCCGTGGATCGTAACCATCTCCTGCAGATTTCTAAACTGTACTTTATTCTCTGTTTTCAGAATGGCAGGACAGTGTGACGCACTCCCGCCTTCAAGAGAGCCCAGTGCCCCTGCCTGTGTCCCTTAGCATTCCCCGGGGGCGTTAGCAGCTTCAATTCTAACCCATCAGCCATGGGCTTGGAAAGTTAACATCTTACGACTTCGGTTTTTCACAGGGAATGACTTCAGATCTGATCACCTGGTGATAAGAATTTTAATCTTTCTAAAGTCAGCCAGCATCACACTTTTATCTAAAGGGAACAGGGAGAGAAGGAGACGTGGCTGATAGGCGAAGGGAGTGATTTTGACTTTTCGTCGGTGAACCCAGCTGAACTGCACTATTTTGAGGAAGGGAATGTTTGTCTATTTTTTCTGTCATAAAAGTTTTCCAAGAATGAGGTGGATGCTATAAAGATTTTTTAAATATATATATCTTTTAAAACCTGGGGGCTGAAGCAGTACCCTCCAGGAGGAATAGCAGTGAATTTAAATTAAAAATGCTTCCATGAATAACTAAATTGTTAACGAATATTAATTATGGTAATGATAGTACTCCTTTATAGAGAGATGATTAGAGTATTAGAGGTGACCGTGGAAATATGTGGTTTTAGAAAGTAAACATTTAACGGGACAAGATGAGGCAAAACAGTAAGAATTGAATGTGGATGTTAGCGTATTTAAGTTATATTTCTCTGCTAACTTCTATTGTGTTCAACTCCTTAAATTATTAACATCATTTACTTTGTTTTCTGGCAACTTATTCTTGGAACAAATAAAACAGTAACAGACTTAAAGGATGCTACTTCTTTTTAGAAGGGCAGTGATCGCTCTTTTAATGAATTTCCATTCCTAAACACGGTACACTTCTGTTGACCACTTGTTATCATTTCTTTTCTCGCACTTTGTCCTCTGTGCCCATCACCCCCTCCCCTCCAACAGCAATGACAAAATGCTGCGCCCCAGGTCCCACACGCGCTGTTATGCAAACCGCACCTCCTATTACACGCATGCTGTATAGAGTGACCTGTTTTTTTGGTCCCTTATCAGGAATATTTCTTATTTGTGTACATTTACAAATAACTGGGGTGACCTTGTTGCTACAACTGCCAGCGAATGACTCTCATCAGCCACCATCGAGTCCGTGCTCGGCGTCAAGTCTAGATGTAAATTTACGTTTTCACGTCACTCGCGTGTCTCAGTCCTTGCCAGCATCTCCCTGCCTCCTCGGTCTTCTCTGGCAGTGACAATGACCAGAAGAAGAGGAGAGGCAGCTCCTTACCTCCTAATACAAGGGAACGATGCCGAACGATCTCCACAGCGGAATGTGGGCATGTCGCGAAGGGTACCAGGAGCATATAGAGAGTGTGCGAACTGAAAGTCATCCGAGAGGCAGCTCAGGCAAGCTGCTGGCTTTCGAGATGAGAGTTCCTGGCCAGAAAAGTCAAGTTACTTCCCCGAGAACACAGTTTCGTTCTTCTCATTGCTGGCGTGGTGTCGCTCGCGTGATGCCCCACGTGGTCTGCGACGTGAACTGTGTCAGGTGGAAACAGGACAGACCCCGGCACATCCGCCAGGCAGGTTTCATGTTCCAAGACCACGCATGTCATTCCATACTAACGAACTCTAAAAAGGGAGGATATTGTCTCTTTATAAAGAAAAACGAAGTACTAGGTCTCTTCGGTCGTAATGTTTTTAGAATTTCGTGCATGGGGACGCCGCAGCCCCTGTGGCTTCCAAGTCATCAATCAACTCAGAGCTTTAGGTGTCGACTTTGTCACAGCAGATAAACGTCCTTTTGGCTTGTGGAGATTTTGGAGTTTTTTCAAGAAACCAGATGGGTTCTAATTAATGCAGTCACTACACACAGCCTACCTCTTTTTATTCCTAATTGGCAGCCTGAGAGCCATTTGGGATATTCCCAAGGAGCCTCTTCTAGGAAACTGCCATTTGCATTAATTACCTGTGTGGTATGAGTGAGGGAGCAGGTAAGGGGCCGTTAGAAGTGAGGTGAGGATGACAAACTCAGTTCTCTGCACCTTTGGACTCTTCTGATGCACGAATGGTTTTGTTAAAAGGGGGTTGATACCCCAACGCCATCTAGACTCACTCACTGTTGTCGCTGTCTCAGCCTTTTCGTGACAGAATCTCAGTTTCATTTGGAGCCTCGGTGTGCCCGGCCAAGCGCTCACCTCCCCAGTTCTAGTCAACGATACATAAGTCAAGTCGGCTGAGTGCGGATTCTGCGAATGCCAGTTTTTGACACACACACACACACACACACACACACACACAC
>NW_011888913.1:994529-1006513 GCF_000151845.1 Pteropus vampyrus | reverse complement strand
GGGTTATGTCTAGTTTTATATTTCTAAAAATGTCTACATGGGCCTTAGTAATTAAAGTTCTACTTCAAAGGGTAGATGGAGCCTTTACATATGGCTCCAAAAATATCAATAGGATCTCAGAAGATTTTGAAGAGGGTCACCCAGTGGGAAATTCAGATGGTCTGGAAGGCACTTAGTTGATGTGCAATCATTTATATCTTTTTATGTCCCTGATTTTTCATCTATTAAACAAATAATAGCACTGTAGTCATTATATTAGCTTCGAATAATAATGAGGCTGTAAGTATCGGTCGTCTGAGACAAAGAAATTATATATAAGATGGCAGAGCTGTTGATTTTCTGTTGAGAAAGATGACAAATCTTCGTTTCTAGATTCATGGACTCTAACTTTTTAACCCAAACTAGATCTCATCATTTTAACCCAAACTAGATCTCATCTCAATTTCATCATTGCAATTCCCCTCCAATTTCCTTTCTCGGTATAGATTCCGCCGAGTATTAATTCAATAAACGAGCTTTTTATCCCAGGCAGTGATAATTACACCGTTCAGTTGCATCACTATATGGTGGTTCCTGCTAAACGGTAACACAGAATCGAGCTCTCCCAACGAACACCCCAAACAGAGCGTTCTCCTGTGAGGAACTCCTCAGGTAGTACGCCACCCCCAGCACACCAACGAGAGGGTGGCTTCGGAACGACTCATTTTAAAGTGATGCTCCCTTTCTCTGCAAGCGAAATCATCTGTGAATAGTTAGTTACGTGAGAGGAAACAAGAGAAAAGAGGTGATGAGTGACGGTTTGCAATGCAGCTGACGCTCGTTCACCTACATCGGCACCCAGCAGCCCACAGAGACGCCACACAGATAAAAGCAGGACAGCCCCCGACTCAGGTTTCAGAGTTTTTATACAGCCGTGAGCTCTGAGGACTGAACGTTTGCATTTTAGAATCGGAGTCGAGATTCTGTTTATAATCTAGAAAGGAGAAATGCGTTTGCTTCATTCTGTTTTTATTCCAGAAATGATAGACAATCAAATCAGTAGATACAATTAGGTAAAGGCTTTTCATGCTTTTCAATTTCCACAAGAAAGAAAACTCCAGCTTCGTCTTGAAATCCTTGTACGTTTCTCTGATGAGGTAAGTGAATTTTTTTACCTTTACTATCCAATTATTTTGGCATGAGACGTAGAGTCGTCTATATTTGAGGAATGCATATTGCTTTGGAAAACAATATGGGATCGAAAATGTTGGCCTTGATATAATAACGCATATCTCTGATCGTATCACTGTTTTTCTCATCACGCACGATGTTTCTTTCCAATCTTCGTAAAAAAAAACCCAAAAAACAAAAAACTTAAATTACAAAAACCATTTACTATTTTATGACTTATTTCTTTAATGATATGCTTTGTGGCCAAGTTCGGGCAGAAGCAGGTAAGTCAACATTGTGCAGATGCAATCGACCTCATGCAGAAGCAGAAATGCCTCGTGAAAGAAGTTTTACTAAAAATACTTTTGTAACACGTAAAACTAACACCGTGTGATAGTATAAAAAATGCACTGACTTTATTGATCTCTTTAAAGCGTTAGATTGAGACTTTCAGAGATTTTCGAGATAACCACATTATAAAGAGGGCTAGAACTGAGAGTCATTTTATGACTTACAGTACAGAATAGCATAATCAGTCCGATATTTTTATAGCTACTGCTTAAGTGCTTACAATATGCCAGGGGTGGTGCTGACCAAGTCCCAGGCATTGTCCTACGTGACCCTACGAAATAAGTATTATGATTTTGCCCATGTTAAAGATGAGAGTGTGAGGCTTAGAAAGACTCAGGATGTTGCCAGGTAACTCTGCTGGGGTTAGACACCCTCTGCTTAACGACAAAACTCATATTCTTAGCCACACGCTCGCTCTCCTGCAAGCCTGCCACTGAGTTGTTATTTCTTCTCAATACGAGACTTTTATCTCTGCGTTTCTGGTTAACACTCTTCTTAATGATTTTAAAAATGATCTCTGAAATTTATATGATAAGAGGGTGACATTTTAGAGTACTTCTGGGTTCAAACAAGGTAATTCTAAGGAGACACGTCCCGGCTCTGTTTGAGATGACATGCTTTGTAGGGACGTCACTGTGTTCTCGGTGTGACGAGGCTGACCCTCCTGCCGTAAATCCACGTGTGTCTGGTTGAAGAGAGACTCTCAGGGGATGGGTCTGTGATTGTCACTCTCCTCCCCTGACTGAAAAGCCATCCAGTGTCTGTGCCCAGCGGGCCGTGTGGCTGCTGCCTTTATTTCAGCTGATGATTCGGGGATCTGCCGTCTCGTAATTTCTCACGAAGTTCGCAAACCAAAAATTTAAGCTGGGCTTCAAAAGAGCTTCCCCCGGAGACTGCAGCCTATGGCTGACTCCAGTTCTCTATCTAGAAAACAGAAATGAGAATGCTTAGCGATACCGCGGTGGGATGTCGTGAATGATTAGTTACAAGGACGTGGCCCGTTAGCGTCGTAGGTCACTGCTAAGAATCCTTTAGCCTCTGCTGTGCTCTGCCAGGGGTCGGAGGCCTGAGCGTGGGCCTCCTCCGTTCTGAGTTCTGGAAAGAGTTGCAACCTCCGCATGACGGGTACAGGTCAGCCTGTCGCCCTCTGCACCGCCTTATTTTTGCCTAGTTATCATGATCCTTGGCAAAGTCTATTTGGTTGTTTATCCCCCGTCATCCCACGCTTTCCGGGTCAGCTGCGTGAGGGCCGGGCGTTTGCGTGCTTTGCTCACTGCTGTGTTCTCAACGCAGAAAGGCAGCTTGGGACTTAGTCAGCATTCACGGAACATGCTAAGTGCAGAGATAGGAGGTCGGCATCGCTACGTTAACCACCCGGAGATTCTTTCCCAAGCGCCTGCTTCTCAGAATCACCCACGTGGCCCACACGCGATTTTTGACATTTCTAAGGTAGAGAAAAATGTCGTCCTTCAGGAAGTCTTACCAAACAACTATAACTCAAGAAAACCAAGATCTAATTTGCCGCATAAAAACATCTGAATAGAAGGTGACAGAAATATATCTGTCCGATCTAGTATTAGTTTATTACGTAAGATCGTTCTGAGACATCTGGCAAATGGCACCTATGTTGCGTGCACAGTTTGTGTTAGCCATCTTTCTTCACAAAGCAAGGCATATACATTTTGATTTATCCAGGAAACCAGAACTGTTTCAAATCTCAAATCTTTTTCCTTCCAAAGCCTCGCTAAGTTGCCTCTGGACCCTTTGCAGATAAACTTGCTATTGATCAAGATTGTTTCTGATACCATTTCTGTCTTGTTTGTGGCCCAGCCTGGTTTTGTCTGTGTGAGTCTGTCTTACCTGTTGCAGAGTGTTTGGGAGACTCTACTGGGTGATATTTTAGAAACCTGCATTACTATCGCGTACTGTAACTCATTCTACAAATGCAGTGTACTATTATTATAATCAAAAGCCAATTGGTTTTTTAATTGATTATTGGCATCCCATGGCCATGGGGATAACGTGCCTTGATTCCATAAAATTTCAATGAATGACCGTGACAGGGTAGGCGTGATGTCTTATCGTATCAGCCACTTTCTGTGGGGTGTCACTTCCTGTCCAAGATTCCGTCATAGCTCATAGGAAGATACATGATACCCTGATTTCGCAGATTTAGGAATCAGATGTATAAACAACACACATCTATTGAATCAAACTCATTTTAAGGACTAGGAAACTAACACTCTAAGCGGGGTCTGGCTCGCCTGCTTAGTGACCATGCAAAGTCTAGAACTTAATTTGATGAGATTCGTGGTACGAACAGAGCAAGCAAAGAAGCCAGGATTTGCTTTGTCTCTTACGAGCTGCCTTATGCAGTCCTCCTTCTCGTCCTCCTCCTCATGCTATGCCTGCTGGGAACGCAAAGGCCTGGTGCGTGTCGCGTTTCCAGCCTGACGATGCGTTTCCTTGGTAGACGCAGGCTCCACACGTCCCCATGGCCAGGGGCCAGCACCTGTCCTCTCCCTGGCTCTGACAACATCCACCTGTCAGCGAGGTCTGCAGCCTGGCCCTGTGTCAGCCCAGGGAAGTGCGGTCCCGTGCATAAACCCCGAACGAACAAACCAGACTTCTCTTTGACACTGGCAGTTCCAGGACAGGGATAAACGGTCCGATCAGAAGTAAATTAAGAATTGACGGAAGCAGCTTCTACTACCAGCTCCGCTACGTACCGGCTGCGACTCTGAGTAAATCACTGAGCTCTGTGATGTCCCCCTGTGTAAAATTAAATTAAATAAAAAATAGATTTCAAAGGCCCCTTCCAGCTCTAAAATTTAGTTTATAAGTCAAATTGAAAGTGCCTGCCTAAGGCATTCATATATTGCTCACAGTTTCCCAATAAACTGCTTTCCAATAAATAAACTGCCCTAAGGCAATTTGAAAATGGCCTCTCTCTCCCCCTCTCTCTCTCTCTCTCTCTCTCCCTCTCCCTCCCTCCTTCTCTCCCTCTCCCTCCCTCCCTCTCGCTCATTCTCCGTCCCTCATTTTAGATTCAGAATATACTAATTATGGTTCTACACTAATTATCCTATCTGTTGCACTGATTCCGACTTGTCTCATCCTTTGCCTTTTTCTCTTATTGTCTGAATTAAGGTGAGCTTTCGCTCAGGGGCCGCGGGTGCAGGTGAGGAAGCGGCTGTCGCCCCTCACAGAGGGCTCCGGGGACAAGGCGCTTTGCCGGCATGGCTCCTGCTGGGACGCTGGAGTTGTCTTATCTGCGCCGAGCAGCTGGCGGCTGAAAGCTGCATGTCCTGCCGCTTGATCTCGCGTGTTCTGATGGGTGTTGACACCTGTCGGTGAGTTTCGTGCCCGCCCCACCCTTGCATTTAACAGCGGCAGCGTGAGGTGGAAACCACGGTGTTCATTTGCCATGAGGCAGAGCAGATGGCACTTTAATTTTTTTCTTATGTAACAGTCACTAGTGGGGTTTGAGGTGCTCATCGTATGAACTAATAAATCCCAGTGGGTTGGCGACGGTTACCCACAGACCGTCAATCCGCCAGGGCTTCGTCTTTTAAATGCAACAACCTCATCGTTTTCCCTCCCATATTACGTGCAAAAAAGACACCGACTGTAAATTTCTCTGTGATATTGTGATTTATAGTAAAGGTATGTTTGGTCTTTGTCTCCTTTCTGGCACAGAGCCCCTATAACCCTTGGGATTTCTTAGATGAAGACAGTAACCACATGTCTTTTCTTAGGTTAATGATGTGGCTTTTGGAACACACCTAAGGATGAAGCTGGTGGCCAGAGCAGCCGAGCTAGAGATGTTTGGACCATTCAGTCCCACTCCAGGAAGGGGAAAGGGCTGGAGGCTGAATCAATCTCCAGGAGCCAATGAGTTAATCGATCGGTTAATCGATCATGCCCTTGTAGTGAAGCCTTCATTGGAACGCAAAGGGACAACCCGCCTCCCCTTTTGCCAACAGCTTCCACGCTGGGAAGCCCGGACCCTCATGCCTGCCACCGTGCCAGGCCCCGACCCCCACGAGGATGCCAGACCCTTGATTCCCGGCCTCGCCCTGTGTCTCTCTCCCTCTCGCTGCTGATTCCTGTTGTTTAACGTCTTTCATGGTAAATTGGTAATCAAGTGAGTCATCCGGTTTCCTGCGAGCTGTTCTAGCAAATTAACCGAACCCAAGGAAGGGGTCTTGAGAACCTCTGCTTTGTGGCAGGTCAGTCAGAAGCGCAGGTAACAACCTGGCCTTGCGAGTGGCATCTGAAGCGGAGAGCAGTCTCATGGGACGGGGCTCTTTACCTGTGGGGTCCGAGGCTATGTTCAGGTAGACAGTGTCAAGGTGGAGAGGAACTGTCGGACACCCGAGGCATCTGAGTGTTGGGGAGCCTCCACATACACCTCGGAACTCTGGCCAGGAACGCGTTCACCTCCCCAAAATATTAACTCAGGGTTCTAAAATGTTTGTCAGACTTTTAGAAAGTACTTCGACTGTCTTCCTTTCCTCTTTGAAGCTAAATTGTAATCAGAGTTGCAGAAATTAAATCTGTCGTGTTCCTTCAAAAAAGGAGGCCACTCTGAGGTCATAGCTTATTACCTAGAATGGCTAATAAGAACTTGTAAGATGAATAACTTTTCTGAAGCACAGTAGTTATGTGTTGACTTTCCACTTACATTCTTCTGTATGCAGACGATAATAAAAATTCAAACCACCGCAAAAACTAGTACTCGACAATGATTATTAACACAACTTGCTGCAAGAAAGGATAATTAAAGACAGATGAATCACGTCAAAATTTTAAGAAACATGTTCTGTGGCAGAGACATGGGTTCAGCCTTAGCTTGCTGTGATGAATCTTAGTTCATTGACTCTCTTTTTCATCCTCTGAGAATCATTCTCTAAGTCCTATGAATACGTTCTGTTCGGTGGTGTCATTCCGATCCAGGCAGGCCTCTCTTCATTTCCCTGGACACTTCCTCTTTGACTGGTGGGTTATTTAGAAGGATATTTTTAGCTTCCAAGCATGGGGAGATTTTTCTGCTATCTTTCCGTTATTGATTTCTAGTTTCTTTTCACTCTATGTGACTTCAGTGGTTTTCAATTGACTGAGGTGTATTTCCTGACTCAGGTGTGGTCCATCTTGGAGAATGCGCCTTGGAGACTTGGAAAGGATGTGTCCCCTGCTGTTGCTGGACGTTTCTGACGATGGGTTAGATCTCGCTGGCTGGCAGCGTTGCTGAGTTCTCCATCCTTGCTGATTTTCTATCTAGTTGTTCTTTCGATCGTTGACATAAAAGTGCTAAAGTCTCCAATTTGTCTATTTCTTCTCTCAGTTCTACCTTCTTGCTTCGCTATCATATTTTGCAGGTGTGTGGCCCGGCACACACATGCTCGGGGGTGCTAGGACTACGTCCTGGCGGATCGTTATGCGATGCCCTTTTCCGTCCCCGTCATTTACTGTGCGATCCCTCCGATTTTAATGCCGCCCCTTCTGCATTCTTTTCAGTACCGTCCGCGTGGCATATCATTTTCCAACCCTTTATCGTCGCTCTCCCCACATCGTCGTATTTGATGGGAGTTCCTCATAAGCCTGCTGAGGGCAGGAATCTAAGCTCTGTGCTCCCTTCGCTGGCAGGGGTAGGGTGAGACCTCATTTTTTCCTGCGGGAAATGCTGACGTACAGAGATTATTGTCTGAAATGTTCTATGTTCCAGGACACCGCTTTCCAGACCTCTGGCCAGAGAGAGCAGACTTTGCTGGGCGTTTTTTTTTGCGTGCAGTCATGCTTCTGGGTGACGGGTGGATTTCCTTGGCTTTGAGTCTGGGATCTCTAAGGCAAAAGAAACCTCAGGAACCCAGTGGACTCCCTCCTAGAGTCTCAGCTGGTCTGGCGCTGTCTCTCCACATTTGGGGGTTCGTCTCATATTTGCAACGTTCGGAGTCGTATTCGCGCTTAGCAGGAGGAAAGGGGGAAAAGGTAGTTCAGCTCCATCTTTCCCAAAGCAGAAGTCCTCTATGCGGTTCTTTAAGAAAGATACCTACAAGGTATGACGTTCCCATTGATTTATTAGAAAGGTAAAATGTCCTGTCCATTGACAGTTGAAAAAAATGGTGGCGTCATCTCTCCCGTGGCCAGCAATGGGAGCGAGGGGATGAAGCCCTTCAGAGCCTGGGATTGTGTTGTTTTTAAGGGACGACAAGAGTTTACAGGAGTCAAGACCCAGAGAAAATGAGTTCGGGACCGGTGACATGTGACACAATAAGCGTACATCACTCCTGCACATAACCTAATACTTCATGACAGTCTATATGATGGATGTAAAACTGAGAAGTGTAGAAAATAATGCTTTTTTGACTGAGACGTTAATATAATTACGGCTCTTTCCCACTTGCCTCTGAACCCGATTTCAGTAATTTCAAGCGTCAGCAGCAAATGAAAATCGTACCTCTGTCGATGAGCCACCCGGTTTTCAGCGTCGCGGTAAATCACATTGTGCTGTGCTGTTCTCGCTGAGGTGACAATTCGTGCTGTGTCATTATTTAAGGAAAAACTGTACAGTTTGTTTAGCATAAAACTTTTAGTTCACTTCCTTTACTGAAGAAAACGGAATACAATTTGGAACCTTTAACACTGAAATGGGTACCTTCGGTATCATTTTATACTGGAGAGAGATTCGTTTTATAAAGGATAAAAGCTAAAATTTGGCTTCCGTGCATTAACTTTCAATATCCGTTATCTAGAGGCATGCGGTTCACTTGGGGTCCTACTGTTCCTTCTTATCACCTGAATAAAGATGTTTTAGTGGGCAGAATTGATCATTGAAGATGAGAAAGGCTTGCAAAGAAATACTCTTCTGTTTACCTAACTTAAAAGACGTACGATAAGTAAAATCTTAAAACCTTCCATGTTTTAGAGTTGCAGAAATCTTACGGGGTCCAAACCCTTTGTCCAAGATAAGACGGATTACTAATTCTGTCTTCATCTTCACTCCCCGAGAAGGTTAGTTCAAAAACTTAGCAGTAAAAAAAAAAGGTCTATTACATTCACGCTAAACTATTTAAGTGATCGTCATACAATTTACGTGATCGCTGAGCCCATGCATATGTGATGGGTAGTAGTACACACTATAAATAACTCAGAGAAGACAACCAGACTCATTCGGGGTCAGAGCAGAGTTCCTTCTGCAATGGAAGGAGGTCGACACGGAGCGATGCAGATTTCACTTTGAATTTCAAGTCCTAGATGTTGGGTTTTGATTCTCTCACGTAACTTCCATCCAGTTTGTTGCCTCTCTTATAAAATGGGGGGCTGGGGGGGAGGAGATTTATGAATTTTGCAGATTTGAGTGATTGGGGAAAACCTTCCTGTGGGGAAGAGCAATTCAAAGCATTTTTTCCCCCCACATCGTCGCACTCAACATTCAGTGGGAAAGAATGGAAAGGAAACAGCATTTCAAGAGAGCAACTTCCTACACAGCTCTCGAGACTCCTGTTACTGCATTCAAGGAAAATGCCAGCTGGCCCCCCGCAGCAGCTGCCAGATGCTGGCTGCCAAGTGAGCCAGCCGCCTGGGGTTCGGCGGAATCTGTTCTCCTGGGGCTTGGCAGGAGCGAACAGCCTGTGTCTGGAACACAGTGGATCTGCCCTCCGCCTTTTTAACGAAGTGGAAATAGAGATTACCGGTATCTGGGCAGGTAGAGCCTCTCTTTCCTACGCCTTCGGTCAGCATCAAGAATAACGATAAGCTCCTCCAGCCTTGGTGACCGTCCGAAGCATTCTCCAATTTTATTTAAAGTTATGTATAAACAGGAGGACGATATTTCCCTAATGATTTGAAAACACGAAGCTGAGGGAGTGGAACGTATCACTATCCATCCACAGAAAACGCTTTTAAAAAAAATCATTGCCACTATATGCACTAGACTCTTGAGAAAGTATACGAGAGACATCTGCTGGACAGAACAGGGAGTATCTTGTTATCAGACGAATTTTCCGTTTCAAACAAACAAACAAAAATAGCATAAGTGTATTTCCGTAGCCCTAAGATTTTATACCATACATTTCAAAGATCAACATGTGCCCAAATGATGAAGCTTTATTTATGAAAATGTGTGAACAGCACATGGTCAGTTGTCAGGAGGAGGCTAAGTGTGGTTCTAATACAGAGATCACTTAGGTAAATCTGACAAGTGTTGCTTATCTGAATGATACGGAAGGAAGACCGGCCAGGAGACACAGCTGACAATTGAACAATTTCCAGGATACAACAAGAAAGATGCTCCTCTGGGTCCAGCTTCCCCACTAACCTGAGTATCTGTGGATGAATTATTCCAAGTGATTGAGAGTCACATGAAACTTACCGGAAGCTCATCTGCACCAATGCTGCAATGAGTCCTGCTCTATGTAAAGAAGCTTTAAATAATTCTTCATGTGGGTCAGCCTGGCTGTGTGCTGAGGACACCGTCGATCTTATAGAGGTACAAAACACAACGTCGTCACGACACACTCACGGAAGCTGTGCTTTAGTGAGTTCCAGCTGCGTTTTAATCAGTTCTATCTGCTCTAACAGAAAGCCATCGCCTGGGGCTTGAACGATGACAGAAATGTATTTCTCACAGTTCCAAAGGCTGGAAGATCCAAGATCAAGGTGTCAGCCAATTCGGTGCCTGGTGGAGACACCTTGGTTTGCAAACAGAGACCTTTCTTGCCGCATCCTCATATAGTGGAGGGAAACAAATCTGTGTCTCTTCCTTTCTTATAAAGGCACTAATTCCATCAGGATGGCCTCGCCCTCCTGACTGAATCTTACCCTAACTACCTCCCAAATGCCCTTCCTACAAATACCATCACATTGGGGATCAGGATTTCAACGTAAATATTTGGGGCGGTGCCAGCCTTCAGTCCATGTATTCAGACATCACCCTCGTTGTTTGCTTTCAGCCAACTCACGCTGACAAGCCTGGCTCATGTACATGTGGAACGTAAATCTTTAGAACTACAATGAAGCCCACCTAGACGAACGTATCTGGGACTATGCTAACAGACCCTATTTTCTGTATTTTTAAATTGGAAATTATGTAAATACTGAGGTAGATAATAATCTTAAGGTGATAAAGCCTGTGATTTATTTAAATTCTTTGGCCTTCCGTAATGTACTTTCATTGATTTTCAATTGAAATTTTATTAAGATAATTGTAGAGTTACATGCAATTATAAGAAATAATCCAGACAATCTCTCGTATACTTTGTCCGGCTTCCCAAATGGTAGCATTTTACAAAACCAGATATATTTTCAGAGTCAGGATATTGACATTTATATAATCAACCAACGTTGTTCAGATTTCCCCAGTTATACTGGTACTCATTTACGTGTGTTTTAAGTTCTGCCCAATTATATCATCTTTGTAGGTTCATGTAGCCATTTACATTAATGGTGACACCAAACGAAGCCATCACAGAGCACACATATATCAATTTGCCATTTTTAAACATTTATTAAACATCAAACTCATTTATCTTGCCAAATGATAGATTTATCTTGCACGAGTTCACTCATATGAGATATGTCCAGTGGTCATACCCAGGGAAACGGAGCAGAATGATGCCATCAGGGCTGGGGGAGGGGAAAACGGGGAGCCCTTTGTCCGCGGGTGTGAGGTTTTGGTTGTGCAAGATGAGTTCTGGAGGCCTGCCAGGCAGCAGTGTGGTGACAGTCCATAATACTCTCGTTTGGCTCGAAACATTTGTCAAAAGAGTAAATCTCACATTAGCTATTCTTACCAAACACACACACACACACACACACACACACACACAAAGAGCGGCAGGAGGAAGCCCTTGGAAGTGATGAATACGCTTGTTGCCTTAACTGTGACGATGGTTTCACAGGGCTGTGAATATGTCCAAACTTGTCAGATTATGCTGCTTTTAGATACATGCTGCTTTTATCGACTATACCTCAATAAAGCCATCAATAAAAATGATACTGATTAAGGTTATTTAGAACAGAATGATAAAAAAAAAAAGCTTTAGGGTTTTAGAATACAAAGGAGTTGATGTAGAATAGATTTAATTGAAACGAAATTTCTTTTCTTCTCTGAAAAGTTTATTAGAATCCTTGATGTTGATATGAATGTTGTTAAAAACTTGAAGGATCTGAGATATTACCACTTGCAAGTCAACAAATTATCTTGGGATAGGTAGATGATAGGGAGATGGGTGGATGGATGGATGCGTGGATGGGTAGATGGATAGATGGATGGATGGGTAAATGGATGGATGGATGGATGGATGGATGGATGGATGGATGGATGGATGGATGGGTAAATGGATGGGTAGATGGATGGACGGATGAGTAGATGGATGGATGGATGGATAGAGGGATGGACGGATGGGTAGATGATAGAGAGTGTGATGATAGATATCAGTTGGATGTCTCTGAGAAGTAAAAGTGATTCTTGACCTTGTCCT
>NW_011888913.1:992256-993294 GCF_000151845.1 Pteropus vampyrus | reverse complement strand
TAGAGGGATGGACGGATGGGTAGATGATAGAGAGTGTGATGATAGATATCAGTTGGATGTCTCTGAGAAGTAAAAGTGATTCTTGACCTTGTCCTTGTCTTTTTCCCCCTATTTATTAATGACTTGAAAATTATATCAAGAGCCTAGTCATCCATTCCTCATTGAACTCAAAACAATATAAGATATGAGAGAAGAGACACAGCCCAACAGAATAAAAATGCCAAAAGCACTCAACAATTTGGAACAACAGAGTGAATTTTAAAGTATTAAATTTAACAGTCACGAAAGTAGCATTTAGCTTTGGGTGTAAAATGTCAGCTGCGTGAGGAGAGGGAAGGGGGTTCGCTTGCGAGGAGCCACGGCCGGCGACAGCAGCCAGCTGCGGCTGCAGGAGCATCCGACACAGCCTCGCGCTAAATTAGCAGGAGAGCGCGGTCTGTACAGAGCGTAACACACGGGCACCTGCTCTTCCCGTTGCGTGGTGTCTGGGGCAGCGCGCCCCTGCTGCAAGGCACACAGGTAAGCCATGCCATCCAGACGGGGGGAGGCGGAGGTCAGGGCAGAGTAAAACCCCGCGTCATACAGAGAACACGTGGCCGTGGGAGTGTAACCCGAAGGGCTCCCACATAAAGTGTTCATTTCTACATGAACAGAAATAGGAGTTGTGGAAGGAATAGGGTGAATCATTCAAGGTTTAAATAAATTATTTTCTGAAAAAATTGTTCCAAAAAAAAAAAGTAATTTCTTCCCTTGGAGGATACCAATGTTTCAATTCATGGGTATTAAATGTCTACCATCACATAAAATTTCTCATAAATTAGAATATCATGTCATTTTTCAATAAGTCCACTGCAGGATGTTCTCTTGAATAGTTTTGGGACGGACTCTGTCTGCCCAGTAGAGCACGAGTAAGTAATAAAAGCAAACACTGGGGTTGAGGGTTTGTCCTCTGTGGGTGCTTCTCTAAGTGTTCTATCTGTATTTATTTACTCCGTTAATGTGCACAACAGCCCTAGGTGTGTGTGCTCCTGCTTCCTG
>NW_011888913.1:987523-992206 GCF_000151845.1 Pteropus vampyrus | reverse complement strand
TGAACAGAAATAGGAGTTGTGGAAGGAATAGGGTGAATCATTCAAGGTTTAAATAAATTATTTTCTGAAAAAATTGTTCCAAAAAAAAAAAGTAATTTCTTCCCTTGGAGGATACCAATGTTTCAATTCATGGGTATTAAATGTCTACCATCACATAAAATTTCTCATAAATTAGAATATCATGTCATTTTTCAATAAGTCCACTGCAGGATGTTCTCTTGAATAGTTTTGGGACGGACTCTGTCTGCCCAGTAGAGCACGAGTAAGTAATAAAAGCAAACACTGGGGTTGAGGGTTTGTCCTCTGTGGGTGCTTCTCTAAGTGTTCTATCTGTATTTATTTACTCCGTTAATGTGCACAACAGCCCTAGGTGTGTGTGCTCCTGCTTCCTGTGGCCTCTTGCCCAACACTCCTTCGGTCTGTCTCCCTTTATCCACTTTGCAAAGAAAGATTTACCTCCGGGAATCCTGAATTTAACTGTTTGCATTGCCCATGGATATAAACGCATCTGTGCCTTAAATAAAGCAACATGTCCCAACATTGCTGTAGATGTTGAGAAAGTGAGTGGCTTTAAGGACTAAGGAACAAATTATTTTACCACTCAAATGAGTTCCGGTTAAATTTTTTAAAATACTGAAGGAGGACTGTTATGGAATTATTTAAAACAAAAGATAAAATCATGACTGTCACACAATTGTAAAATGAATGCATGTCAAAGATTTTAAAAAGCAAACAGTTAAAACTGGCTCAAAAAAATAATTCAAAGAGAGACATATATAAAAACAATTAGAAAAGCTGAACTTAACTGCTAATTGATTCGAAACTTGCCAATATCATATCACAGGACATAAACTGAATGTTCATAACCATCTATTCCACAGAGTAGAAATAAGTTATATTAAAAATTTTTATATTATATTAAATTTATGTAGCATTTATTTGTCACTTTGAATAAACGAGGGCAAAGCTCCATTAGTAGAGTTACAATCTAGTTATTAACACTGTCCATACATAGGAAAACATTTTACATTCGTACCATTTCTGACGTATGCACACATAGAAACAAAGTGTATATAGTGTTAGTCCTAAAACCTCTGCCAAGATCAAAAGTAAGCACAGAAAACAGTAAAAAAATCACCAGTTCAAATCTCAAAGATTTTCTCTTTCCTGGTGGGCTTCAAATTCTTAAGTGATTTGGGCTCAAAATAACAAATAGACAAAAAATTCTAAGACACTGGAGTCTCTGTTCTCTTATAAATAATTTCTATCATCTGTCGATAGTCACAACATATAATCAAATTCCCGGTCATTGCGCTACTAAGAGGAAACAATTCATTGGTCATGTGTGAGCCAGAAACGAACCAAACCCCAAAATGACATTAAAAACAAACAAACACCCTACAGAAACGGATTTAGATCTTCTGCTGCTTGAGAACCACTCTGGGGGCCAAGGCCTGCCTGGCCTTCATTTGCCCATGAGGTGACCTTGAGGAAAGCATGTGACCCTTTCTCTGGCTACCCATCTACCTGGCTCTGACGGATAGGTCAACTGGGCAGCTCCAGAACTCTTAGAGGCTGATTTTTAAGAAAGGTAAAACTGTGACTCTCTTCCAATTATAAAATAAACACGTGCCAAAGCTATCACCCGACTCATTAGTTAACGATGGGGCCAGTGCTCGGGAAAGCGTTTCCAGGAGCAGTGCAAAGGCGGACGCACCCGCCGAGCAATCAGGAACGCTGCAATGAGTTTGTAACAGATGCAAACCACTTGAGGCACGCAGTGTAACGCTGGGAGCATCTCTCTCAAGAGCGGGAACTAACTGAAGCTCCGCCTAACAAAAATGCCTTTGAATATCTCCGAAAAAGAATCATTTTCCTTACTCAGTTTTCTACAACTTGAAGAGTTAGAAAATAGTTCAGTCAAAATAATGAGAAGCTCAGAAGCCTATAAGATCAGATAACCCCTCCTCCCCAAGGTCTGCTGAGTTGAAAGAGCACAAAATAATTTTTCTGTCCATGTTAAAGTCTTTTAATTATTTTTCCTGACAGAACTTAATCAAGTTGTCATAGGGCAGACTATTAAAACTAATTTTGGATCATAGATTGCTCTGTGACATTTGGCATATATCTTGAATGGAGTTCAAAGAAAGTGATGACATTGTTGAAATGAGATTCATTCCATGCCTATCTGTCTGAATACAGGTTTTTTAAACACATCTGTAAAAACAATAAGATAGAAATAAAATTGGCTGCAATCTTACCACATCCTAGCGAGAAATAGTATTGATACACTGATATATGAGCCATTTTAAAAGAAAAAAGACCTCATCTGTCTCATTTAGAGACTCATTTCCGATTAAAATTTGCTTTTTACATCTAATAATGAAACATAGTAATTTGCTTTTTAAATACATTTTTGCTAATAATTATGGCAATAATAAGTTCACATAAAGTTTAATTCTAATGCCTTTTGGGCATAGGGGATTTTTAAGATTAAATGCATATGTTCAACTTTGTGGCACAGAGACGTGAGAGGTGGTCAGTATGACGAGCCGGCAGGCGTGGAAGTGGGGAGAGCACGCAGAATCAGGGGGGCACGTGCCCAGGCAGGGTCACTGGCTTTTAAAGAGAAGCCTCTTCAAGTTTTAAACAGTTAAGTGAGTATAAAATTGCCATAGTATTTACATTCTACCGGACATGTGTTTTGAAAGGATCGCGTGACAGTGTTATTTCGCATCGCCCAAATATACGACAGTGTCCATCATGATGAAAAATTATGTCTCTACTATGTCTATTTAGAAATACATGAGAGAGTCCATAGTATTTTTTTTTCTTTTTTAAGTAACAAGGAATAAAAGAACAACAAAAGAAAAGAAAAGAAAAGAAGAGAAAAAAACTACTGTCATCGATGCCGGCGATGTGGCTGCCACCTGTCAGTGTGACAGACGCTAAGCTGCCAGCCGACAGGTCGAGCTCGAAGGCCAGAGTGCACCTGACGAATTAACGCAGGTGTGCGGGAGGGGCGGGGCTCACACATACTCATCATCCCCGAGGAGCCCCGAAATCCCTTTATCACTAAGGAGCTGTGAGCAGACCTACATCCCCCACCCCCGTATGCATCACCCCTAGACTATAGTTTGTGGACGCTTAGGTTTTTCCAAGGTTTCTGTAGCGGCTCGGCATCTTCCCCTCAATACCCTGTTCCCCACCCTCCTCACCTACTAATTCCTCCAAAATGCAGCCAGAATAATTTTCTCAGTGCAGACGAAGAACACCGCTCCCTCCTCTCGCTTCCCAGGTCTCACCTGCCGACCTGGGCGCCCGGCAGCCGCCGGCCACTCCACGCTCCTCCTCCCTCCGCGTCTTGCCAGCCCACCGCTTCCTTTCAGATCCTTGAGCGGTCACACTGGCTCTCTCCTTAGGACCCGTGTGCAAGCTCCTCTCCTTCTCCTGCCCCCGCTTTGCTATTTGGCTCCTTCTCATCAAACCTCACATGGACCACGACAGCTCAGGTCTCGTCTAGCCAGACCAGACCAGGTTCCCAGCCTGCCTTCCCATCACGCCCTACACTGACCTTCACAGCCCTCAGCCATGTTTGTCATAATAACTGTAATCGTGGGATCATTTGATTAACTTTAATCTCTCACTAAACCGTAAGTCCCACGAAGGCACAAACCACCCATGTTGGCACGCCGAGCTGTACCGCACCTATAACGATGCCTAGAACGCAATAAGCATTCAGCATTGTATAAAATCCCATAAATGAACACTGCATCCAGCATGGTCCACACAGAGGAAGAAAGGCTATAGAGAGTTTGGAAATGTTTGAAGGGCAAAGTAGGCTTTGTTCCAAACTTTACTTCCTACAGATAGTTCGATGGCAAAAATGTGACCCGAAGATGCCAAGGAAGCAGTGTGGGGTGCACAGAGTGGGTGCCACAGGCCCGGCTACCGTCTGAGTTAAGGTTCTGGTCAGTTCCTTTCTGTCTCTGGTTCCCTCATGTGTAACATCACTGCTAGGCTGGTCTGTCCGATCTGCTTAAGTTCTGTGGTTTCGTAAAATAAGGGGTGTATGCTTTTAAGCTAATTTTTAACGATCGTGTAGCATTCAGATTGTCAGAAACAGGGATAATTGGCAGCGGATCGGGGTGCAGAAATCCTAGAATCTGGCTGCCTCCCAGGAGCAATAAGCCAGGACAGACAAGTTAAGATCAGGGAACACAACGTAGGGAGTAGCAAAGGTTTCGAAACCATGGTACTTGTTTCTCATTAAAAAAGAAGAGAGAGAGGATTCAAACTGGACACGTTAGGGCCAGTGTCAGGCAAATTGCCTAATGCAGCTTCTGTAAGTGTGAACAAAGCAAACGTAACAAAACAAAGACAAGCCAATCTATAAAAACTCAACTGGAAAACCAGCTATGACAATAGTGTCTGGAAAGTGATTCATTTTTTTCTCTTTGTTCCGGTAGGATTTTTTAGAGGTTAGATAGATTGGGAAACAACCTTTAAGCTCTGTCGTCTAAAAGATGTGTACATGTATATGTATATGTGTGAACACGCACATCACAGGCCACAGTGGCCTCGCTGAGTGACATGTCTCATTTCCACTATTCTTCCGGCAGCACTTCTAGCAGAATTTGTGTTGCTAGTTACCCTGGACAGCCTCGGAGGAAAAGCATGAGG
>NW_011888913.1:980849-984808 GCF_000151845.1 Pteropus vampyrus | reverse complement strand
AGGCTCAGGGCACGTGAAGACTTTCGGGAGGACGTGCGATCGTTCGCTGCAGCATTTTTAGGGCAGGTGTTCTAGAACCTTCCTCAGGTAGTTCCGATACCTGCGTCCTTTCGGTGCTGGATCTGTCGATTTTCATTTCTCATTCAGATCGTGATTTCCCTGCTTCTCGGTAGGATGCGTGACTTTTGAACTCACCCCAGGGGTGGCAGACGTGGTGTCACGTGGGACGCTGTGTCCTACCTCATTTTCGGTGGGCGCTCCACCTGCCACACTGCCCAGCGTCCTCCCGGTGCCCATGCAGCACCCCCCAAATGTGGACGGGCGGCAGGAAAGCTCAGCGACACTCTCGGCCTCACCCACTAGCCCCAGCTCATCGCCTCTGAGCTGGGCGTGAGCTCAGCTTCCTGTCAGGCCTCCTGACATCAGGGAATGAGAGAGGAGAGCAAAGTGTCAACTAGCCCTGCCTGGAGGCCCTGTCCCCCCGGGACCCTAAGCCGCAGCACTGGGGGCCGGCCCTCGCTCCGCCTGGTTCGGCCTCGGCGGTACAGGTGGGTGACAAGGTGAGCTCACAGTAGGACCCCTTCTGCTCCACCTCACTGGAGAATCAGAGGGCCACCTGCTTGCTCCAGGCAGGAGAGTGCTCTGCCACCGTCACCGCTGAGGGACGCCTCCGGGCGCTGGCGTCTGCTCCGCTGGGGGCGTCGGGGGAGGGGAGGGTCCACTCTCTGACGAGGAGGAGGATGGGGCGTTTCTGTTGGTGCAGGGTAGATGCAGTTAAAAAGATGTCCTGTTCTTAGGTCACCCTTTTCCCAGTCTTTTAGCCAGGGAAAGAGACTTCTAGAATTTTCTTTCCTCTGGCTCTCTTGGCCATTCTGGGTTGGCGCCTCCGCGGCGCCCTGTCTGGGCTGCACGGAGGCGAGAATGAAATTCAGGGACTCGCCCCCTGCCCAGTTCTCGGGTCTCGAGGTCTCTGCCTGTCCCTCTTTTTCTTCTCTCCTCTCAGAGTCGTCCTGCGCTGTTGGGCATCTGGGCAGCAGGATGTTTTGGTTGTAAGGACAGGAGCTGGGAGCCATGTGGCTGCTCCATCTTTGCCCAGACCGCTCAGTCCGCTTTTACAATACAATGATGCTCCATTTGTCTGTCGGGCTATCGAAAATTAGGTGCGCATTTTTAACAAGCAAAATCCAGTATCACGAAGGGAGTAGGTGACTTAATAAAACGACTTATGGCATAGCACAAATTATTTGAACTGACTCAGGACACATCACGGACTCCATTCCCCTGAGAAGCAGCGGTGAGCGCTCTTCCAGGCGGACCAGCCCCGCGTCTGTGCGTCCCAGTTTCTGTTCACTTACTGGGGGCTCTAACTTTGAGCCAAGTCTTTAGCTGAATCTCCCCCTGGGGCCGAGCTGCTGTCACACTGAGACATTGCGAGGATGTCTGCTAAGGGGGCAGTAAAACGAAAATGAAAAGCGACGGAAGATTTAAACCTGCGGGTGCAGCGAGGTAGCCGGTGCACGGGCCTCTCTCGTTCCCGGGAGAATCCCTAGTGACTCGTGAGGACATGAAACGGGTAGAGATCTGGGCGCCTCCAACGTGTGTGGGGTGGAGACAGCTGCTGAGGGGTGGCCACCGGCTTGTGGAGGCGCCGGAAGCACAGATCCTGGTCAGCGATACCTGGTCACTGCCTCGGTTTGCCACCTGGATGAAGGTGTCTTGCTGCTGATGCTGGATTATCTCGAACAGGAGAGCCTAGTGTTCAGACACGGAAAGGCAGATATCACCACTCATTCTTCTGGAATGAGCAAAGGCAGATTATAAAAGGCAGAGGTACAAGGTGCCGGCAGCGCCTTACCAAACCAACCCTGCACGACTGTGTTGAATGAGGTTAGTCCCGGGTGACAGTGAATCCTTTATGGAACAAGTAGCAGAAGACAAACCGCTCAGGCATCGACGGAGTCTGCTGCTGCCACCTTGTCCCTAAGCTTCCAGGAAAGTTAGGAATTAGACTGCTGGCTACATAAGTCAGGTGTGTACACGCATGTGTGTGCATGTGCGTGTGTGAGCTGAGGCTCCCCCAGCCCAGAACGCCCCCCACCCCAAACACCACATTTCTGGGAATATGTGGGCTTATCTGTCTATATGTTTGTGCAAAATGTATACTTATTGCCTTTATAGCCAATAGATATTTATTACATATTATACATCCATAAATAACTTGGCAGATAAAAGGAGAAAGGTCTTCACAACTGGCTAGAGACACCTGTGCCCTCGCTACCTTGTTTGCCTGTTTTGCTACCATGTAGCTTCTTTCTCATGAGTGTGAGTTTTCTCATGTGTCCCTAATCATTTCGTTTTTAATACTTCAGTCAATTACCGTCGATTTCTGTTGATCACGAACGAGGATTGTAACAGATAAACCATCCCAAACACACTCTCCAAACTTGCACAGAAAAATTTTCAGAGTTTTTCAATGATATCATATTAGAGAGAAGCCTTATTTATTTATTTATTTTTGCCCCCACCATACGTGAGTGACACAAGAAATAAGTGCTGCCATGTCGAGGGAGCACCCTAGGAGATTCGAGTTGCTCGGGCGTGGCTTTGAAGGCCATGGTTCTTGGCCAGTTCGTACCAATGGGGAACTTGGATCTGCAAAGGGGCGGGCGCCCGATCCGTCGGTGAGGTTGGATCCTGGATGAGGGACACGCTGCCAGTTCCTCCTTTTGGCCTCTCCACATTTCCGTACCTTGCCCGATTCGGCCATTTTTTTCTGAAGGCACATTTTTATCTATGAATGAGCCTCGCCCTGTCTTATAGATATTCAAAATAACTGATGCGTAAAATGTGATTTAACTTCTATGTGAAGGTCTGATAGCAAATCGGGGTAGCCAGATCCCCTGGGACCGGTGTACCTGTAATTCCCTCGTCAGTGAGGAAGGATCTCTCCTCAGTGGTGTCCTCCTGCCAGTGTGCGGGTCCCCAAGCTGCAAGGTCCCTTGCCCCTCACGTCCCCAGACTTTGTCACGTCCAGGGTCTCGCTTAATCATCACGGTGACTCTGTCAGATAAGTGAATTCCCACATCAGTGATGAGGACGCTGACGTGCTCTGAGGTTAATTCACTTGACCAAGGTCACCGGGTTGTAAATGAATTGACTGGGACTCAAAATCAAGTGTCTCTATCATAAATATCATTTGTCATCTGGAAGAACTTGCTGGATTCCTCACTGCGTGTTATTCTGCCGTGAACTCATGTCCGATTTGGAATGAGTTAAATTCAATTACATCGTGAATGAGATTTGGGGGAATACGTTCGATGACATAAATACAGACATCCTGCTTTTCCTGTAATTCCCTGTACCAAAAGCAAATTTATTTTTGCTTTCGAGAGATGATTAGACAGCAACGATTCATGAAAAAATGAAGTGAGGACCCCTTTTCCTCTTCCCTCTCTTTCTATACGCCGAACCGAAGTAGATGTGACAACTTCCTCAAACGATCTAGTAAGAACCATGTGAATGATGAAGAAACCCCCGCCAATGCTTTCAGAGCTCTGTTTGGATGGTAATTGTTCTATTTCGGACATGTTACGATGCAGAGAAGCATCTATCAAGACCCGACACTCATTTCTGAAATCCGCGGCTGCCTGAGTTTGCGCGGAGCTGGCCCCTGGTGTCTACCTGGACGTGCCGTGCCCTGCACACACCTGAATGTCACCGATGTCGCTCGCCAGACTGTCTGTCTGGCTAAGCTCTCTCGCACGTGTGTGGCGTGTGTGCTTCGCTCCTGCAAGCCCACAGGCACGGCATTCTCCACGCGGGCAGTCACCACGCGTCCCTGGCTAACCGCGGGAGGTAGGGAGGGCACAGGGGCCGCAGGTCAGGGTGAAGCTCGGCCTCATGCCCTTCCTGATGCACCAGGGGAAGTGTGGGTCGTCTGTGCCCTTTCTGGCTGTCAG
>NW_011888913.1:978560-980799 GCF_000151845.1 Pteropus vampyrus | reverse complement strand
ACCCCTTTTCCTCTTCCCTCTCTTTCTATACGCCGAACCGAAGTAGATGTGACAACTTCCTCAAACGATCTAGTAAGAACCATGTGAATGATGAAGAAACCCCCGCCAATGCTTTCAGAGCTCTGTTTGGATGGTAATTGTTCTATTTCGGACATGTTACGATGCAGAGAAGCATCTATCAAGACCTGACACGCATTTTTGAAATCCGCGGCTGCCTGAGTTTGCGCGGAGCTGGCCCCTGGTGTCTACCTGGACGTGCCGTGCCCTGCACACACCTGAATGTCACCGATGTCGCTCGCCAGACTGTCTGTCTGGCTAAGCTTTCTCGCACGTGTGTGGCGTGTGTGCTTCGCTCCTGCAAGCCCACAGGCACGGCACTCTCCACGCGGGCAGTCACCACGCGTCCCTGGCTAACCGCGGGAGGGAGGGAGGGCACAGGGGCCGCAGGTCAGGGTGAAGCTCGGCCTCATGCCCTTCCTGATGCACCAGGGGAAGTGTGGGTCGTCTGTGCCCTTTCTGGCTGTCAGTGCTCACGGGGGCCTTATATAATCTTCTGCTCGACTGGGTAGAAGCCAGCAGCGCGGGGCTGCTTGTCACACCGTGTCAGCCTCTTCGCTTCAGCGTCTTGAGATGGCTGCTGACACACTTCTGCTTCTGTGTCAGGGTTTGCTGGAGGTAACAGGGACTGAGCAGCCTTCAACCAAAAGCGTCCACCTGTCAAACGTCTCGGAGATGCAGACTCTTTAAGGGAACGTTATCCTTTGTATTAAAACTGGCATAACTATAAACCGCCCGGGAAAGTCTGAAGTAGGTTGCTGTCGTGCAGACAGAAACGTATTCTCGATTACTGCTTCACAGTGATTTCACAGTGTTGGAAAAAGCCCTGGAAATCCCAAGACCTTTTGAAAGGTGAAGGTGGTAATACCTCCAAGATGCCACCAGAGGGGGCGAGCGACCTTCACATGGACTATCGTCTCTCAAGCCGAAAAAAATGAGGAAACTTCCTATAAACGCAGAGGTTCTAAAATCTTACTCGGATGCTGGAGCTCATCCAGCGAACTAAAATTCTAACACTGTGTACCGACTTTTAAAACTTCATAAGGTCTAGTTAAGCAAATTGGCTTTATTCGGTAATTTCAACATCATAATTTCATGTCACAGAAAAATAAAGCTATGGACAGAGACTCCCTAGCTATGTGTGTTTCTGTAGTTTTAATTCCTTTTTATGGAAAGAGAACTCGGTATTTATGTAATACATACACCAATATTTATATCCTGTGAATGTTTTCCGGATGCAGATATAATTGTCCAAAAATTCTAGAACAACAACAACAGCAACACAGAAAAGTTTCCAAGGTCAGATACATCAGAGACGATAGGGCATGGGACCACCATCCCACGATTTCGGATCCCGCTGACCCTTATGCCCAGAGACGTCTGGGTCGTGCTGCTTCGCGAGCATCCTGCAGAATTGGAGGTCACGCCTCCCTGCTCTGGAACACGCTCTGTCCGCCCTCAGCATGATGCGAGTGTTCGCCGATGTGCAAACGTCAAGGCTCTGCTGCCTGGGGCCACAGGGCTAATTGTGCAAACATGAGTGTGTAGCCATCAGAGGCGATGGGGCTCCGCCTGTCACATGCTGTCTCGTCATTCAGAGCTCGCTGCAAGAGACTGGGGAGCCGTCGGGACCGATGTTAGTGCTGGGCTGATCTGTGTGTGTCGGTCTCCCCCGTGACTCTGAAGTGGATCCCCAAGGATTTGGATGCCCCATCCTTCCAGGAACCGAGGCCCAGAAGCGGGGAGCTTTAATAGTTTCTCCGAAGTGGGAAGCCACTCGCACAGTAGAATCAGTTAGTTCCAAGGTAATGGCTCGTTCTCAGGAATCCCTTTAGATTTTATCCAGTGCTTTAAAGAAAGTTCAGCCCTTGACCTCAGGTGGGTCGTGTGAATCCAAGTTCAGAATCTAAAGACTGTTGTTTTCTCTGAGTCACTGCAGGCATCTGGAGAGCTGAACTACAGCTAGAAAAGCGGAGTTATTTTGAAGCCGTTTTCATAGTGATTGTAAACGCCCGAGTGTGGGACTCGCCAAGGGAGGAAGATGCGGGGAGGGGACAGCTGGGGCAGGCTCGACGAAAAGTCTTCGTTTGTATCGAATTCCCAGTGAAATAAGCTGTGGCTTACTTGGCCGAGATTTCCTACGAATTTTAAAATAAGTGGGTACCATGCGCGACGCGATGGC
>NW_011888913.1:951637-977775 GCF_000151845.1 Pteropus vampyrus | reverse complement strand
AGACTGGGGAGCGGTCGGGACCGATGTTAGTGCTGGGCTGATCTGTGTGTGTCGGTCTCCCCCGTGACTCTGAAGTGGATCCCCAAGGATTTGGATGCCCCATCCTTCCAGGAACCGAGGCCCAGAAGCGGGGAGCTTTAATAGTTTCTCCGAAGTGGGAAGCCACTCGCACAGTAGAATCAGTTAGCTCCAAGGTAATGGCTCTTTCTCGGGAATCCCTTTAGATTTTATCCAGTGCTTTAAAGAAAGTTCAGCCCTTGACCTCTAGGTGGGTCGTGTGAATCCAAGTTCAGAATCCAAAGACTGTTGTTTTCTCTGAGTCACTGCAGGGATCTGGAGAGCTAAACTACAGCTAGAAAAGCGGAGTTATTTTGAAGCCGTTTTCAGAGTGATTGTAAATGCCCGAGTGTGGGACTCGCCAAGGGAGGAAGATGCGGGGAGGGGACAGCTGGGGCAGGCTCGACGAAAAGTCTTCGTTTGTATCGAATTCCCAGTGAAATAAGCTTTGGCTTACTTGGCCGAGATTTCCTACGAATTTTAAAATAAGTGGGTATCATGCGCGACGCGATGGCGAGACGGCTTCGTGGTCACCGAAGCCCATCTCGCGGCCCAGAAGCTCGCAGAGGCCCGCGCCGAGGGCTGGCCGGACGGCGAGGCACGAGGAGGGTCGCAGACAGGGCGGCGACGCTGGCAGGTGGCCGCGTGCGGTCAGAATAAGGCCCCCGTTCCACAAAGTGGGGACGGGAGACGCGCGGAGGGGAGCGACGCGTTTCACGTTGGGGAGCTCCGGAGGGGGGGCTCGTTCTGCACCCACAGTCCGCCCGGATCCTCCGCGGGAGAGAGGATAAAGCCGCTTCCTAGGCCCGGGCGTCTGGGGACAAGGGGTGCGCCCGCTCCTGCTGGAGAACACCCGGGGAGAAGGCGGGTCCCCACCACGCAGCCCGTGGTGGCCCGGGCATCAGGCGTGGGACAGCTGCTCAGAGTCGGGGTGCGCCCCGGGATGCCGCCGTGTGGTCCCCGGGATGCCGCCGTGTGGCCTCCGGGATGCCGTCGTGTGGCCCGCCCAGCCGGGAGAGGTGGGGCAGCCACATGACGCTCTGCAGCCCCTGAGTGAGGACTGGGGGGGACTGGAGACAGGACGGGGCACGGAGATGACACCGAGAAACTGTCACCTCCCAGGAAGCCCCTCCCTCGGTGCCCGGAACCCGTGGGACGAAGCGCGTCTCCAAAGGTTCAAGGTTACGGTTCTGATGACCTAGCGAATGAGTCATTAGAAAGCGGATGACGAACGAGGACATCAGCGCTGAGCTTCCGTGCACCGAGTCTGCGATCTGACACCCGCGTTCACGATGCGTGTCATTAGGTGGAATAGGAAATCGTGCGTGAGCCCACGGGGAAACCTGTCTTGCCTGAGTCAGCCTCCCGGCTCGTCCGTCTTAAGCCAGAAACCAAGCTCGAGGAAGTGTCGTCAGCCGAGGACCGAGGGGGACCGTGCTCTCTGGTGAATGGGGAGCGTGTGGAAAGCCGGCCGGGTCCGGGGACTGGGGACAGAGGGAGACCGCTCCGGGCAGGGGCAGCGCCAGCAGCCCAGCTGAAGACACAGGCCGGCGGAGGCCAGGTCCCCGAGGCCCGCGGGTGGCAGCAGAGAGCCCGGCTTTGCCTTAGGTGAATCCTGCTGGGGACCTGAGCAGGGGAGTGACCGGCTCAGATTTACGTGGTAAGAATCCTCACCTGCTGCATGGCAGGTAGACTGGAATTATCGTGGAAGAATTAAATCAGGGAAACTTGTCAGCAGGCCGATAACATAGTGGCTTTGAAATGACAGTGGCTTTGCTCGGCCCTCTCTACTCAAGGCCAGCTGGGACTTGGTGGGGCGCTGTGAGCAGGTAACTGAGATGCTGGTCGGCTGGAGCAGGGGCGAGTGTAGAGCAGCTGTGTTGAGATGGGAGATGGGGAGGCTGCAGGGGTGCCGAGCAAAGTGAGGGGGCTGCAGGCCAGACTTCCCATCGGGCGGATTAAGTGCGAGGTGGCTGTGCATCAGGAGTGACTGGATCTGTAGCCAGGGATGGGGTTTCTATCTGTGGGACACCGACAATCATCGGACTATCCAGCACTCGCTTTTATGTGTGTTCCTCCGCCCGGGGCTATGTTTGCTTTGGAAATTAGCAGTATTTATCCATGCAACTATGAAAAACACTGTTTTTCTTTTCAGTGAATGAATAGATCAATCCACCAATAGAAGCCCTCAATTTTCTTTTTAACTTATGACTAGCACAACCTTTTAAACTCATATTTATCTATGTACGTTTGGGTGTTTGAGTATTTCGTTCAGAGGCTTTGTCAGAGAATCATCACGTCAAGGTTTGGGATGCCCCATCCGTGCTGTTGGTCCTTGCTGGGGCCTGCTCCGTTAGGGAGACCCCCCCCCCAACCCCATGCCTACGACGTGGTCTCTGTGATTCTGTGGCACGTACTCCTTGTTGTCTTGGCCCTTGGGACATAACTAGACCGCTGCGCTGGTCACTGCATTCTCATTGGTGACTATAATTATTGGCGAAGAGTTTTGTCTCCGTGAAGTGACTTGAAGTTCTTCAGATCACACACTATTTTATCGATTTTTTGTTGGGACCTGAGCAGCATGTCTATCGTGTTGAACTGACCCATTTTTCAGATCGCCTTTGTCCTAAGTGGGGAGGACAGTGTAAGAATCCACAGGTGTTGGGAGAAATGTTAGAAATTCTCTTAATATTAATTTTCAATCTCTAAATTTCTTTAAAATTTCTATTTCAAATATGTTTTAATATAAAATATATCTAAATACACGTATTTAGCTTGTAATTTATAAATGCGTATTTCGAGAGTGGTAGTTTGATCCTTTTTTTTCTGATAGGGATATGAACATGATTGAAATGTCCGGAGGCTGCTAGAATAGATTACTACAAAGATTGTGCACAGTGGGTCAGGATAGGGTGGGGGTTCCCCAAATGTATAACAAATTACAAGAGCTGGACTCTGGCTGGCTTCGGCGGTGGATCTCATTTCCCTTCTCTACCTTTTAAATGCGTCTCTTAGTTTCTCTGTGCGCCTCTGGACAGTCCAGGAGATGCTCATCCGTGTTGGGTACCATATGTCCGTGCACAATCTCTCCTGCCATCTCCCGCAGGCCAGGGTTCACTGTGCCCAAGGCTGAGTTTTAGACCCTATTCTTGCCGTTGCTTGTTCTCAGAGGCCCCAGACAACCTGCTAAAGTTTCTCTCAGTGGAAGATCCAACCGCAATGCATTCTGGGGAGTCAGGTGCATCTTGGCTTTTGCATGGACATGTGGAGATGGGCCCACAGCAGAGACCCCCTACCCTCCGCCGCATATGTCCTCCGCTCTGTCCTCCACAGCACCATGGGATAGCTACCGTCCCTGTTCCTCTGCAAACAGATGTGAACACGTGACTAAGTTTTAACTAATGAAATGCAAGTGAAAGCATTATTGGTGACATCAGGAAAGATGAGATTCGAAGATGCTAAATCATCTGAGCGGTCTAGCTCTTTTTGCCCTCTTTCTTTCTCATCCCTAAATCTTGGAATAGAGTTATAAAGGCTGGAACTACAGCAGCCATACTGTGCCATGAGCTGATCTGAAGGACGAAAACAAACGCTGGGTTGGCTGAATGGAAGAGTCACAGCCTGGACCCGAATGAGATGTGGGAACCTCTGAACTAGCCATTGAATGCTAACCTCTGGGTTTACCTCACGTGAGAGGTAAACATTTCTCTTACATTGAGCCACTTGATTGTATTTTTTTTTTTCTGTTAAATGCAACGAAATTAGGCTAATTTGTGCTAACCATCTCCCCAATGTTCTGAATACCAGGTTTGAAAAACACATCACATACCTACTCTCAAATATCTCTTTATAAACCCGGCCCATTCAGCTTTTTGTCTTGTCCCTAATTTCCTGAAGGCCACTCAAGCTGCTTCCCACGTTTGCCATATCTTTCCCAGAGACACTCGGCTCTGCAAAAAACAAGCAAACATTGGGGCATAGGGAGAGTTCAGTTCATGCATTGTGCAGAGACAAAGTCTGGGAACCAGCTCTAGGGAGAGAAAAGGGGGATGGGGAGACAAGGGGGGGGAGGGAGAGGGGAGGAAGGGAGAAAGGAGGGGAGAAAAAAAGAATTTAACAACTTATTTTACTAACTGACATGCGCGCACATGTGTGTGTTTGCTGAAAATTCCATGTCTAGATAAAGAAAATGGTAGCAGTTCAGAAATTGAGAAAGTGTAGCAAGCAAGCAAAGTACATAGCGACGAGAGTTTTGTTAGTTGTTGGCTTTGGGTCCGGGCTTTTCATTTGGTTTGGTGCACGTTTCTATTTTAGAAGCTGCTCCTTCATCATCCAGTTTCTTAAACCGTCGGGCAGAGCATCGGAATGGTCGCCATGCTGTAATACTGCTCCGAGTGTGGAGGAAGGACGACGTTTTTTCCCCATTAGTCATTGGCAGAAGTGAAGAGAGAAACATTTTTCGAACGACCATACGGGGGCTCCTTGTGTTAAATTTTGGAAAGTGTTTATTTATATTTGACCATGTTATAAAAACTATTGGCAAGATGGATCCAGCCGGCGAGAGAGCAAATGTGAAGGAAGTTATCTCGCTCATGCCTCCGTGTGTTAGGGAAGAGACGGAGTAAACGCAGGTCACCCCGCCGACACACTGGGGGAGCGGCTGTGTTGGAGAAGAGGCTGTTTTCACACTTCCAGAGGGTTAAAGCAGAAGTGGGCTTTAAACATTTTTGAAAATGCGTCTCTTTAAAACACTGCAAGATTTAGACAGAAAGCAGAAACCACCAGAGTGTCTGTCAACTGGTGAATGAATACACGGAACGTGGTCTACCCACAGGATGGGGTACGAGTCAGAGTAAAAAAGATGAGGTACTGAGTCACGTGTTGACATGGATGAGCCGTGAAAACGTGCCAAGTGATGGACGCAAGACGCGAGATCCTATAATGCTGTGTATTCCACTTATCTCAAGTGTCCGGGACAGGCCGGAGATGGCACGTGGACGACCAGGTCATGTCGGGCTGAGGCTCTGAGGGGCGGGTGGTGATGGCTGTGAATAGAGGTTTCTTTTTGAAGTGATAAAAATGTGAACAACTTGGATCGTTTGATGGCTGTACTGTTCGGTGAAGATGCGAACAAAATCATGAAATTGCACATTTTTAAGTGGGTGAATTTTATGGGATGTGAATTATTTCTCAACAAAGATATTCAAAATAGGGAAAAAGTAGATGGGAAACGTTTTTAAATAATGTAAGACTAACTTCTTGAAATAAAAGTCTACTTCCTCCCGAATTGCCTCATATTTGTTGTTTGAAGCTTGTATCACGTGACTATAAAGCAATAATATTTTTGACCACGTTTAACCATCTAAATTATGCAATCTGGCTAAATCCATGATTGCAAGATTACACAGCAAATATTTTCCTGTGGAATAACATGTGTGTTTTAAAATAACGCACAGACGCTTAATTTAATGAGTGTCTTTTAAGGGATAAGAATCAAAACCCAACTTAACTTCAATATGCACAATACGGCAAAAAAAGAAATATATTTATGTAAGTTACATATGAATTATTCAGTGTTCAGACACCAGTCTTATTTCACATTAAATTACATTGATAGAGGCCATGTGATCTGGACACAAATTAAACATTTGCAGAGTCCGATCCTCTCTTCCTTCTCGGCTCTGCATATGGGGATCGGGGACAAACTTCATTATACACAGTTGGTTTCTTCAATTTTTCCAAAAATGGCAGGTAATACACCCTGCCAGAGGCTATTACTTTAGAAGCCACCGACTGTGTGTCACCATGCATATCTGTGAGACACTCTTGTGGGCGCCGTGGGAGGTAAACAGAAGCCCAACTTCCTGCCTTCAAAGGGCTTCATTTCTAATTGGAGAAGTGAATAAAACGATTATAAAGGACAGCCCGCTAGATAATACCCATGCGCATCTCTGAGGCACCTTGACATTTATCACAGGATTAAAAATATCCTGAGAACATACAGAAGATGTTAACGCTCGAGTAAGATTTAAATACAGTCAGGACATCAGCGATGCACAGGTGTTACCTTGCACAGGTCACGGCTTCTGCCGTTTTGCTGTTTTATCTCTATTTTTAAGTTGCTATGGCTCTTATTTCGGCCCCGAGGAACCGAGAAGTCCTTTTAGGGGCTGATTTCCCCTATTCTTCCACTCTCCAGTTCGGGATTCACTTACCGTCCTTCTGCTCCTCACTGTAGACTTGGTCTCAGAAAAAAAATACTTGAGGAGGCTGCAAGGAAGGCAGCCTGAGGAAGAAACGGTGATGTGTCATTTTGTCACACCCCAAATAGTATCTGTACCAGATAAGGATGCATAAAACGTATTCCTCCTCCTGGGAGAGCTTTGGAGCTATTTCTAGATGCAAGAAACAAAGAAAAACACACTGAAAGCTCCTCATATTGTTAGTTTCCAAGTGAGTGATCAAACGGGGCTCGCCTACTCAACGAGTGAGGTCGTTTGGCATTGGAGCTTTAATTAAAGACAGTTTCAGGATGATGGGACCAGTGGTGGAGGGGTGTCCGGGTAAAGGGAGCAAGATGAGCAGAGACATAGCATCGGGAAAGCAAGGGTCCTGCGTGGCTGACCTTGAGAGACGTGCTTGTTGCATGTCCAAGGCACTGATTACAGGAGAATTAGAGCTGTGAGTGGCAGTGGGTTGAGTCAGTGGCTGAGGAATTTGAGCGTTATCCTTTTGGGTGTAACTGGGATCTTGGAAAAGAGTTTTAAGCAGGGAGATGACCAGGTCTGCACGGTAATTTAGGAATATAATTCTGCCACTACTATATGAGTCAGAGTTGTCGACATGCTATGAAAATCCAGGAGATGGAGACTGGGAAGCTTAAGACATACTGTGGCAGGTGGTAATTGTTCAATTAATATTAATTATTATCAATATTATCATTTTTATTCTGGAACGAAGAGGGAAGTCGTAGTCTTAAAAATAATGATAATGAATCTGGCTTTGAGAGGATGACTAGAATTTGACAAGTAGACACCTATCTCTATTAGGAAAAAGAAGTAGCAAAAAAAAAAATGGAAACAAGAAAGTGAAGTGACTGTTGAGAATCTCTTTGGGGTCAGTTTGGTTAAAATATAGATTAGGGGTGCTCAAATTAAAAATTTTGTTTGGAAACAGATCACCAGATGCCTTCAATATTCTGCTAAATAATTTATAAAATAATAGCTTAATATATGCCATGTACTATACTAAACTTTACATTTTCCCCATGTAATCCTCACAATAAACCAAAGGATAAGAAATGCTATTAAATCTGTATCACAAATGATGGGACTGAGTCACAAATCAAAAAGGTGGTACATTTAGGATTCAAACCTGGCTCTGTCTGACTGAGCCCGAGTTTTAATTATTCTCTTTATATTGCTTTCGGTTTTAGTAAGTCCAAGGGGAGCCAATAAAGGCTTTAGAGCAGGAATGTAATATGAATAGAACTGTAATTTAGGAAGATTCTGCTGGCTCTAGTGCTTTAGGTAGATTGATTGGATAGAAATTAGAAGCTGGAGCCCAATGAAGAGGAATATTGCACTATTCTGTGCAAGTATCGAAGACTCGAGCCATGATTGAAATCATGGGATTAGAAATATGTCAAGGGCAGATATGAACAGGGGACGAAAAATCAAAGACAGCGGTGATATTTCAAAGCACAAGAAGGTGCTGATGATATTAAAAAAAATACGGTTGGCAGATACGGATTGTCGGAGCCTGGGAAAGGAGATGGGGGGTTGGAGGACAACGGCGACTTAATTTTGATTGTGCTTTAGTTTAAATTGTTATTAATGACGACGTGGTAGAAATGTGCCAAAAGTCACGTAAATAAATAGTCTGGAGCTCGAAAGATAGAAATGAGAGCGATCTGTACATAGAGCCTTTGAAAACGTCTGGGGGGCACTTGGGTTAAAGTGAAAACGTCTGGCTTCGGACTGAAAAAATCAACACTAAAGGGGCGACGTGAGCTGTTTCCATAACGACCTCTTCGGTAACCCTCTTAGAAGTGACCGTTCGTGTTCTGAGAACAGGACGGGGTAGTGTTCTGAGTCTCAGGGAGGGGTCCGATGCGTCTTCTTTTAAGAGCATCTCGATTCCGAACGTGACGAAATTACCGTCGATCTCAGTACCTGGCCCCGGGAACAGGTCTGGCGCCAGGAAGCGTGATAAGGATGAACACCGACCAGGTGGGCGGCAGGAAACCCCGAATCGAGAGATTAGATTCTGAAGATTTGCCAGTATCTCTCCTGCCCTCTGGCAGAAAGGAAGTTCTCTGATGCCCATGATCAGTCTTGATTATCTAGATAAAAATCAACGTAAAATAGAAATGCCATTCACCCATCTACTACAATAGCTCGATATTTCTCTTAAGGGTCATTATATGGCCGTTTCTCTTTGTTCTAACAGCCTCCTCCGAGTCATTATTTTGGTCCCACTGGGCGGTAGTGGTATTGTTGGTCACTCGGCTCTCAACGACCTTGTGAATCCACAAGGAAGGACTCTTCCATGGGTTGCTCTTATCTCTGGGAAATGGATAAAAATATGTATGAAAAATATCAACACGGCAGACCAGGTGCTGGAGTTAAAATGACTCCATCAAGAGGCAAATGCCTCTTGAGGCAAATCCTTAAAAGATCGGCCATCTCCTCTTGTAGCTTTTTCTTAAAACCTAACATAGACATCATAGAGTCCAATCTCTGTGAGATATCCGATCGTCAATGGTGTTTGGTCAAATTATCGAGAGAGAGAGAAATGTAGTTAACGTGTATATCCTTGGAAAAGGCCGGAAATATAAGGAGGTGGAATTGGGCTGGGATCTGTTCCAGGACAGAGAGAAAGTACAGTTAGAGAGGAGAACAAGACAGCAATCGCATCCCAGCAGCCAGGGCTAGGACTGGTTCAGTGCTGCAGGGGATAACGTTACATGAGGAAAAATAAAATCCATTGAATTTGATGAATAGATGGTTAGGAAAATCATAAAGAATGGTTTGAGTAGAGGGTCAGAGGCATACGCCAGATTTAAAAGCTGTGTAGGGAGCTGAGGACATAAAGAATTGTGGTGGCAGTCGACTGTTGTTCAGAAGTTTGCGGTGTAGAATTAGGTGGAGTGGGTGATGGCGGCTTGTGGCTAGAGAATGGGTTTTGTAAGCTCCGGTGGAGGCGTAGACACATGCAGCCGTCAGCAGGGCAGGCGTGCAGAGCACAGGTTGCTTCTTTTCCCTGGGGTGGGTGTCCACATTGCTTCCTCAACGAGAAACTGTGCTTTACATCTGGGGCTGTCGCAGGAGATATCCTTATTCTGGAAAACTGCTTCTTAAAATTGCATTTTTAAAAGTAGATACCTATAAATTGTTATGACAACTTCTGGAACAAATGTCACATTTCGAACTTTCACAGGCCGTGTTCACATTTCCACGATCGTCCCAGTGTCAGGATACTTCATTTTCGCCCATTCTGCATTGCAGGGAATGGAGTGACAAATGCCAGTTTCTTAAGGGTATTGAACGGATTCTCCACCTGGCTCAGTTGCACTGCAGATGACAGCGTGAGTCCTTAACAACGGCTTATCATGAAAGTCCTGGATCGTTTGAGTGGCAGCCGCGGGTTTTACAAATAACAGATCAATTCAAGTGCCTGTTCCCCAATCTTTGTTTTTCTTGACAGCTCCGCATTACCTGACGCTCTTCATGAGTCTGTCCTCCTCCAACACACCTGTCCTAGGAATTTCACTTGCTCACTAGCCGACTCCATCTCTTGCCCTCAATCTGAAAAGCTCCGTTTTATATTCCTCTATTGGCTCCTCCCCTCGCTTATCCCCTGTTTAAGATTTGTGCCAACTTCACCCTATTTTCTCTTTTCCCTCTAGATATGGTCCCTCGGTAGCTCATCCAATCTGGTAGCCGCCATATTTCTATGACTCGCTCTTATGTTTTATCAGTATATTTCTGGGGTTTTATTTCGTACAACTTTCTAAATTTTATTGCAGTCTAAATTCGCTTCGAGATACATGCGTGTGAAATTCAAATGTATCATCTTTTCTAACACGAGAGGACAAGAAAAAAGTACATGTTTGACCACATTAAAAAGTGTAATATATTTGAACACAGGACAAATTAGAAAAAATATTTTTATTAAAAATTATCAAAAAAGAATTCATTCTTAAGAAGCTCTTAGAAATATATTTTTACCAAAGGCCCAGTAAAAAGTAATGGACACAAACTTACAGTGTATGAAAGAAAAATGTAAATGGCATTAAACAAATAAAAAATGATAAATACAAATAACAGATCAATTCAAGTGCCTGTTCCCCAATCTTTAGTAATAAAAAAATCATTAGTAATAAAAATACATGATTTATGAAATCATGATTTATGAAATCATGATTTATGAAATCATGAAACTATATGAAAGAAATTACTTTCACCAAATAAAGGTAAAGATGAATTAAAATACTCAATCTGATCAAAATTACAAAGGAACACTATTCTTTAATATAAAATGTGGAATTAGTGTAAATTTTCTGAAGAAAATCTATATCGAGACTTAAAAATGTTTATAATTGTTGACTCAGTATTTCTACTTCGAGGTTTCTACTCTAGAGAATTAAATCATATATTTGCATCAAGACTCAGACACAACGAATCAGTAAGAACCATCCCTCCAAACGCCACGTGTACCGTGATCTCATCAGAAACGCTAAGTGGCCAAGGCTTACTGCCCGCACAGTTTCACGTGCCCCAACGCTACAATAGCTTTTCTGGGTCCTATTCATTCCACAGGAGGCATAAAGTTGCCCTTTTGGGTAAATGTGTGGTAACTGTCCAAAACCCTACCTTCTACCTGCTCCTAGGTGACGTGGCGAGCCCTCTGTCTCCATCCCAGCCTCGACGGAGCTGCGAGATCTGTACTGACATAGATAAACGTGTCTACATTCTGTAGAAATAACAGGAATAACGACGAGAGGACATGCAAATGTCTGATTATTCCAGAAAATTCTGTGTTGGTGCCATAGCTTTGAAATATCGGGTCTCTCAAATGAAGCCAGTAGGAGCCTATTCAACCGTTCGTCCACTTGTGTTCTTCTCGTTCTGTAGGATCGGCTCGTAGCCTCATAGCATCGTCACTAGTGTGTGGTCTGCTGTAGACGTCATCCAGTGGGTATTAGGCTATGCTTTTCTCCTATTCCTCTGAAGACACCCTTTAACACACACGCACGCGCACGCACACACACACACACACACATACAAGACAATATAAACTAAAGATTACGAAAGCACTAGTTGAGCTCCAAGTAGCACTTCTCTAATTAAAATCACTTTACCTTAAATAAAAATTGCAAACTGACTTTCTTATGTGACAAGGTAATGCCACGATGCCTTTCTTAAAACTTTCATTCCCGAAAACTTACTTGTCGAATAGCAATGTCTACAGATAATGAGCTGAGCTGGAAAGTAAAGCTTCAAAATGGAAATGCGGTCCCTTGAAATTCCCACAGTCTGGTCCGAACCGCGCTACGTTCCAGGTGGTCTGACAATGTGCGTCGATGCAGAGGAAACAGGAGTCATGATCTTGCCAGGAAACATCAATCAGATGTCACATGCTGAGGGAAGGTGCTCTCTCTCTCTCTCTCTCTCTCTCTCTCTCTCTCTCTCTCCCCCTCTCTCCCTCTCTTCCTCCCTCCCTTCCTCCCTCCTTCTCTCTCTCCCTTCCTCCCTCTCTCCTTTTCAAAATTCTCAAAATACCACTGAGTTTTAGTTGCTGGCGTACACCGGCGCCTGCTGCTGGATGGTGTGGTACCCCGTTACCCAGGAAGCACAGGTGCTTCCGATGACAGCACTGGATGATGCTTTGACAGGAAAAGGGTCCAGCATTTCCTGTGGTGGCACAGGAGATTAGGTGGCGTATGTCATTTGAAGAAAGCGCTGCTAGAACAACGTATTTCAGAACTGCTTTTCACTTGGCAAGTCTAAAATAGATCTGTGGGAAGCAGCAGATGAATCATGGGCCTCTTGAGATACAGTCATCGGCCTGAATGTGCTAAGAGTGTCCAACAGGTGTTTGCGTCCATCGGCAAGGACCGCAGACCTGTAAAGCGAGCTCATCCTCAGCGAAATCAGATATAGAATTGCAATAAATTGAATTTACTTAGCAACTCTTCTCCAGATCTTCCGGGGTATATTTTGGCTTTCTGAAAGTACTGGTGTAGGGTGGGGGTGGGGTGCGTGATGGTACTTGAGGCCAGAGGGAGGGAATGTAAGCCTTTTTTTTTTTGCACATTTGCAAGTATTTATTGAACTATTTGAACTTTGTTGCAAGTATTCATTGCACTATTTGAAAAATGATTGGGGGAACAATTTTCTCTTTTATCGTACTGCTTTGGATTTATTTATTTTTTAATTACTTAATCAATTTTTTTATGGTGACATTGGTTAATGCAATCCAGTAAGTTACATCCGTACACTTTACCAGTAAGGCATATGTGTATTTACACTGCGTAAGCCTTTTATCTTAGAAAAAGCCAGCTCCCGGAGAGTGTGCAACGCACGAAAAGGGGGTGTAATAAATAATTAAGACTAAATGTCGTCCAAAGTACTTCTCTGTGTTTTCTTAATAATGCGCGTTCCTTTAGAACTTAGTGAACGCTGCAGACTTTGCAGATGGGTTTATTTCAGAGGTCACAATCGGTTATTTTGCTTATAGATACAGTACATATTAGGCCCGTGGCAACCTGAACTTGAGTTTTCCCAAGCCGTCTAGGGCTTGCTCTCACACAGAGCCTGGCTGTGGTGTCCCTGTGCTCGTGGCCCTGTCCTCAGACGCCACAGGCACCCCATCTACCCTCGTGGCTGCCCCGCTGCGTGGTCAGTGCGTTCCATGGCTGCTTTCTCTCTGCCCCTTTTCCCGTTTGCTTCCTTGATAGCATGAAGCATGGTTCCCAATTGTCTCACGCATGGGTCTGGTTTCCGTTCCACGCCTCTCTCCCCATCTCTCCCAGGAACGGAAGCCCCCTGCAGAGAAGACCTGAGTCTTCCCTTCGCATGGCGTGGGGTGGTGGGCACTTAACCAATACATATGTCGACTTCGCCGAATGAACTCTGCTTATCAGGTACCAATTTCCCTCCAGGGGGAAGTGACACGGGCTCTCACAGAGCCATGGTGATCGTGTTGACAAGGAAAGCCTTCCTGTCTTGGTAGCTGTTCACTCAAATGTGACAAGCAGCACACGGCTGTCGCATTCTATTTCCACCAGCCCGGGTGCCCAAAAGAACCATCCGCTGCTGGGGTTTTGGGGCTGTGGCTCGGCTCAGGAAATGTCATCAGAGTCTCAGAAGTTTTCATTTGCTGTCATCAAACTAATGGCTTCGCTATCCGATTCTTTGCAAACTTATTTTTCAGAGATGGTCACTGGTAACCAGATCATACAATATAGACACCCGAGGACCATTTTTTATTCTATGGCGCAAGGACTTTGTGTTGGCTACGAGTATTTGCTCTTGATCACGAAGCGATGTTTGTCATCCCGAAAATAGGAACACGTGGGACGTGTGATAGTCACAATTGCTTGTCAGAATGGCCAAGTTTCACGTTCAGTGGGGCAGGGGACACATCCCTCGTCTCTCCTCCCCTAGCTCTTTGCGGTTTCAGTCAAGCCCTCATGGCCATGGGTTTATTGTGGTTTTGTTTTCCCTAAGCTGAGCTTAAGGAAATTATAATCATAATGTATTCACTTATATATAAAGGTTAAAGACTTTTTTTCCATACGGATAGCCCTCTGCATGACCGAAACTGAAACCGTAAATGTGAAAATTCAAGGCCAATTTTCTTGTCTAGTAAGAATGATAAGCATTATAAAATTTCAAGTGGCTCTTTCTTGGCAGGATCTTACGAATGTACCTTTCCTCCGCTTGACGCAAGGCTCGTGGTTCTATTTTGCCTTTCCTTCTAAACATTCTATTTTGCATTTCCTTCTAAACACGGATTTCCTTCTAAACACTCTTCTTAACTGCGTACAGTTTCTCAAACTAAATACAAAAGCAGAGCTGTGTGTTTTCTACTACTTTTTGAGGGAATGAGAAGACGGGCTATGCAAAGAGCTGGTATTTACCACAGGAAAGGGAGGCCGCTGGGGGGAGTTGCTATGCAAATAACTGCCTATTGGGGATGCTGAGAGAATATTTCTTCCTGCCCTGTTAAAAGAAACAGCCCCGATTAGATGGATACAAGTCACTCAGGATACAAGTCACTCAGGGAAACACGCGGAAAGGCACCTGTGTTGATCACTGTGCCCTGTGGGACAGAATCACTTTTCTGGCACTTAATGATTCATTTCATTTGTCATCGTATTGACCACATTACATTATCTTATTGTGTTATGACTCATTACATAATCAATTCTGCTGTGTTGTATGACATGTACAGAGTCAAGAAAAAGAAAAACCCTACTTACGCAAAAATAACAGAAGAATACGTGATCTTTTGAGAACTAATAACCTTGAACGCTTTAGAAGTTTGAACACTTGGAAGGATGTATTTGTTAGTAATGTTCTACCGTGCAACGGAATAAATAAATTTGAGTTTAGAAAGTGTAAGTGATATAACTATCACTTGATAGTTATATCTGACGTGAGCTGTTTATTTGGAAACTTCTAAAATGGAGAAAAGGGTGATTTTTGCTTTTTAAACAGTGGGCATCAAACTTTAAAAATAAATAACTCGTTTGACTCAAGATAAATCTATAAATCTATTTATCTTTCTCCTCATTCGGACTTTAAAATAATGTGCAAGTATAGAGATATTGTCATCTTTTATAGAGATATTTATGCTTTCTCGTTTACTTTTTTTTTTTTTTACTTTCTCATTGATATACATGCATAGAAAAGTAAATGATTACTGGTGTATTTTCTGATAGGACAGGATCGAGCATGGTTTGGGGATGCTGTTTGTTATAAACGATAACCTTGCAGATTTATTTTGAATAGGGCCTTTACATCCAACCAGGTTGGACTTTTGAAAGCTAGATGAGTCTCTTGAGTTTTGAATCATTGCGTTGTCTTGTCCTCTCTAAACTTTTTGCCTGTTTGCTGATTTGTAAATAATTAAGGTTGATAATTTTCCTGAAAATATCTGCCATATATTCTTATATAAAATATTATTAGAAAACCAGCTGGCCTAAGAAATCGAGACAAAAAATAATGGAAAGAAAACCATACTATGCTAAACGATGGATCCGCAAGTTCACTTTGAAAGGTCTAAAAGTGGCTGCCATGTCATCCCGACTCGCCACACTCCGAGTCACGCCCATCTGCTCATTAGCGGCGCCCTGTGCCCTCTTCCCTCCAGAATGAAGAAAAGAAAAACAGGGTTTTTTTTTCTCCTTTGATTCTGTACCCAGTAAATCGTTGCATAAATATGCGTTGGTCATAGCTGGGGGACTCGCTTTCGAGACACCAAGAGTGAGGAAGCCACCTAAGGGCATTGACGCTGGTTCTGCTTTGGGAACAGGATGAACGCTGCTTGAGTTCACTGTGCTTTTACTCATCTAACAATTTTCCAAGCGGCAACTCCGTTCAGGAAGAGACAGTGAATAGACAGAGATAATGTAGATCACTGAGACAACCCATACCCTGGAAAAAGCACACATGATAACAAACTAAACCACAAGAGAAATAGAAAAAAAGGAAACAAAAAATATCTTCGGTTAATATGATCAAGAAAGAACTGCTGTGTGGTCAGTCGGGCCTCGTCTGCTCAGCTGCATTCCTTGACTCTTCGAAAGCAAATGTCTAGATTAATAGAAGTGACAAAGAATAGGAGTTCCTCTGGGCTCCTTCTTCGGTCACTCCCTATATCCTAGAGTAAGAACACAATGGATATGAATAAGCTGTGCATTTTTATTTGAGAATAATGACACGCTATTACTTTGTAAAATATCTTGTGGCCACAGGAGGCCACTGTGACTGCAATTATGCATCCTTGATAACAGCCCGCCTTGCAAAAGAGCATAGAATACTTTTTACTATCCTGTTATGTCGCTCTTTCTCTGTGCTCCTAAAATACTTGTTTCTACGGCTTGTGTGACATTCCTCATGTTGTGTTATGAAATGCCATCTACTCCTCGTATTATACATCTCTTATGTCTTCTTTGTCCCCACCTTCCCAGCGACGATGTACTTTACACAGTGCTCGGCCAACATTAAATGGAATGAATGAGTGAATACATGAAGGACTCTACAAGAGAAAACCTTTTCTTCCTTTCTAGGTTCTTTGGCTAGAAACAATTGGCTTGACAATCGAAGTGGCATAAGATAGATTAACATGAGAAGAACAGATTTAATTTCTTATGCACAGCATAAAAAATTAAAAATAAAAAATAAAAAATGTGAGACTCCAAGGCAGTAGGCTTATCTGCCACCTTGAGCCAAGGAAAAGCAGGTAGGGATCTGGGTCCTCAAAAGGGTTGGAGACGATTCACAGGAAGATGAGGAGGGCGAATATTTGGTGAACAAATGTTTGCCCCGCTGTGCAGCTAAGTCTTCCTGATCTAAAACGTGATCTCTGCTAACGGCTCTCCCCGGTACAGGGCTCTGTGTAAACTCTTTCGGGCAGAGAGCTTTCGTGAGTCTCTGTGTGCTGCTTCCCTTCAGCTCAGAACAGTCCACCTGCCAGAGAAGCGTGTTTTGGGTGCTGTGTTCTCTCCCCCCCTCAACTGGCAAAAGGCAGGTGTTAAAAATTAGTTTCAATTAGGTTATAATTTTAATAATTATTGGGATCTTATCTAATTTACATGAGTATATTCTGTATCACAAATATCACATAGTAGACAAAGAATAAATGATATTTAATCGAGTTAAATTATATCATTGGCCATAACAGCAGGTTAGCAAAATAGATCGAAAAAGCAAGGGTGCTATTAAATCGTCTCTGACATATTTGTACTCATTGCTAGGATCCTGTCATAACTCGCTTCTCGTAAAATCACTGCATTCAATGCATCTTAAATCCCTTATATATTCAAGAATGATGAACTCAATCTACTACTCTAATTGTTAGTTCTAAAATCACAAAGATATACATTCTGTCTGAGTCTAAAGCCTTATGTATACATTCTGTCTGAGTCTAAAGCCTGAGTTTCTTCTTTTGCTATGTTTCATCTATTTATTAAGTCGTAGTTTCTAAATTAGGATCAGATCAGGATGATTAGATGATAGGAAAGAAGCAAATAGTCTCAACTGGAGGTCAATCTGATTTTAACTCATAAAGAAATATTTTAGTACTATTAAAATTATCAATCAGATGATGACTAATCTCTTAAAATCATGTGTAGATATTTGTAAGCTGCTGATTCCAACTGCATCCCCGGTGCATCGTACAATGTCTAAATTCCTACCAGCTTAAATTATATTTTCTGAATGAATTTCAGGCAGCTTTGTAGCTCTACCAATGGTGAGATATTCTGAAGAGAGCTGGTATAAGACAGGAGTGTCAGGCTTTATGAAGGGTGAACTTTGACAAACGATGATACCTTGATTCAAATTCTGACGTTTAACCCTGGATTTGCATAAATAAGCAAGCTGGGATGTGTCATTGTGACTTTCCATTTCCAAATTTCTTTGGTGACATTGATGTGGGGCTGGAGAGTCGTACATCCCACGGCCTGACATGTTTTCCAAGTACTGCATCATTCCAGAAAGTGCTTTCCAGATTTCAAGGAGGCTTTGAAATGAATAATTATGGTAGTTCAGATTAAGAAAAGAAGAAAAAGAGTGTTTAAAATATATACCAGAGTTTTCTATTTAATTACTACAGAATATTTACATGATCTGGTTTTAAATTTGTAATTCACAAACCCGAGAGAGTTGAACCGGGACCATAAAGTTTGAGCCAACACTTCAGGATCAAAACAAAATGATAATGTCCATCAGGTTATCGAGTTCCTTTTCTCCAAAGGTCAATTGCCATAAATAGCACCTGAGCTGATCTATTCTCATAAGGAAGCAGGTATAGATCAGTGTAGAACCTTCCAGTTGCTAGGAAACAGAAATGCCCACTAAAAAAAAAAAAAAAAAAGTCGAACAGTCTCTTCACCAAAGAAGTTTGCAAAGCATCTAATCTCCTTGTTAGTAAGTTGGTGTCAAAGGGGTCCTCCACAGGAAAGCATATTTTACCACTTTCTGTATCGAGAGGAGCAGTATCCTATTATTAAATAGGTAATAATTTTTCTTAGTTACTATAAAACTTTTAGTTTTAAGGTAGAAAGCGTTTTATTACTGCTGTTACTCTTTTGTGCTTAAGAATTCAATGAGGAGTATTTCCACACAGTATGCTTCTATGGCTTTATTAATTTTAGACTACGAATGGGTTCATTAGTATGTGTTTGAATAAAATAGAGAAATGTTCATGTATGGCTGTGTTCGAGTCTGCAGGAAGGAAAACAGCAAAAGGATTCAACACACATAAAAAAAGTTTGCAAAGGAAGATAGAGTTAGGGATGAACGATTCTGTCAAGTTTAAAATCTCCGTGTGGGAACCTATGGTGACAAGTTCTGCCTTCCTATACATCTAAAATCATATCATATAAGATTTTCTTTTCCCTTTTCAAACAATAGTGACCCGGCTGCAAATTTTACAATTTCTAATTGGATATCTTTTGGTCAAGAGACAGGCAGCTTAGTTCATATGGATTTCATGTATCTCTTAGTTCATATGGATTTCATGTCAATGATTGTGTTATCAGCACTGTTTGGAGATGTTTGGAGTTGTGTATTCTAAATACTAAGAATGATGAAACATCTCACCAATGATTATGTTCTTCCCATCTTCTGTTCAGTTTTATATGTTGTGACTGAAACAGCCTTTTACATAATCCTCAAGAAAAAGGGGTCAAGTTACCAGAAAAACCTGCTAGTTTTTGGGAGTCTCATTGAATTTGCAAACAATAAGATAATTTCGTTCTGTTTCAATTTTAAAGAATTCGAACTTAACCATACAGCAGGCAATCACCGATCCACAGTTAAAGTTAGATGCCTTCTTCCTGCCTCTCTTAGCATCTCTGGAAAGTTTTGAGAAAACAAAGAAATCTATTTTCTTTTTCCAACATCCAGGCACCAGGCCATCACTTGCTTACATTTTTAAAAATTATTTTATTATTGGTTTCAAGCATACAGGATACTGGTTAGACATTTATACAGTTTATAAAATGATCCCCCTAATTGCTCTTTCTCTCCGCTGGCTCTCCACCGAGCCATTATGTTAGTGCTGACTGCGTTCCCCATGCCGTGCTCCCCTTCCCCGTGACCATCTATCAACTACTGACCTGTACTTCTTTAACCCTTCACCCCAATCCCCTAGGCTCCCCACTCCCAGCCCCTCTGGCTGTCACCAGATTGTCTTCTATATTTGCGAATCTGTTTTTGGTTAGTTTGTTCTTTCTGTTCCTTAGAGTCTGTATATAAGTGAAATCATATGGTATTTATCTTTCTCTGACTTATTTCACTTAGTATAATAACCTCTGGGCCCATCCATGTCATTGCAAATGGTAGGATTTCATTTTTTTTTTTTTTAATGAATTTCCTTTGCTCATCTCTTTTGCTTTTCTTACCCTAATTTTCTTGACGTCCTCTTTACCCTAACAGAGGACATCGGTTAGATCCCAACACTGCCTAAGTTTTGCTGTTTTAGTTTCTGGTCTGTGCTTTTAAGTTTCTGATCGTGTGTGTGTGTGTGTGTGTGTGTGTAATGTTGTCTCTGATTTTATAAAGCGAATGAAAGTGGAATGATTATCTTGCTCATCAAATTGTGCTAATTTGTTTGCATAGTTAAAACACTTAAGTGATTATTGATTTGTTATTAATCGATAATGAGGAACTGATTTTGTTATACTAAAATGGATAGCCCACGGATTGTCTTCAAAATCTGCACTTCGTAAGCTCTGCTTATAAATACAGCAGATGGTTGAATGGCCTCGCTCCTCTGCTCCCGGGGAGCAGCCTAGTTCAGTAAAGCAAATGGGGTCATTTTCTTGGTCTAAGGAGCACATTAATGAGGTCAAGCTCATGGATTCGTTTCCACCTCCATTGGCCACGCCCTATTCCATTGCCATGGGCTGAATTTCTAAGTAGAGATTCTCATCTAACAAATCCCTGCATAGGCCGAAGAGGAAGGAATGAAGATGTCTGGGCGGATCCATAAAAGCTCCGCACAAGCAGAGGAAAAACCATTGTGGGATAGTGACTAGGAAATGGCTGAACAGGGAACAAACTGGCTGATGGCTGGTACCTAGAGGATGCTGGTGCCCACGTGTCTCAGGAGGTCAAGGGCCTGTTCATAAATGTAGAAGGCTGCGGGCAGCGAGATGAAGCCCGCCAGTGAAGGGCTGCGTTTCAGATGCGTGGCTGCCGCTGACATAGGTCTTTGGCTCTCAGTGTCTTCGAGTATTGTCTCAGCTGCAGGGGGAGTGGAGGGACAGCCCAGACCCCAGATCTGGTTATTAAAAGAGACATTGATCCAATGGCATGGCCATTGTAAGTTCAAGTCTAGATTTTTCCGAAGGGCCATTCTAGCTCCTGAGCTGTCTATGGGGACACTGGGGCTGTGGTTAGTCCTGGATGACGTTCGATTTCTCGCTCTGTCCAGTTTTGCTCCTTCCCCTCCCTCCCATAGATAGGTTCCCAAGGATATTCTTGAAGGAACATCCTGTGTCCTCACCCCGAGGGCAGAGCCCTCCTCCTGGGGAATCGGACTGGGTCAAGCACCTTCTCATTTTCCATCTATGTCAAGACTGCCTCTCTAATTTGCAGGTCTCAGTGTAAAATGGAAACACCGGGCACCTCCTTTAAAAAGTATGAAGGATTTCAAGACGCGATGCAGAGCATGAAACAGGTGTGGGGTCTCCTAAGGGATGGCTCAGGTCCCACACCTCAGGAGCCAGCCCTGGTGAAGCAGAAATGACTGCTTTTGTCAATAATTCAGAGACTAGAAAACCATACATTTGTTGATGTACAAAAACACACAAAAATAGATAATAAAGAGTATAAAGAATGTTGTAGTTTCAGATTCAGAAAGCTAATTCCTGTTAATAAATAACTGACCTTAGGCATTTCATAAAATATACTGACAAGAAACATAATTTCATTAATTTCTGTGAAAAATAGGCCAGCAATAGCTAAAGCGATATGTATGTGGAACAGAACAAGTAAAAAAAAAAAAAAATAACTTTGAACAATCGTAGCACAAAAGACAGGAAATCTCTTCAATTTCTAGAAAGTCTCTAATCTTCTGCCATCCAACACGATGATGATCCCTAAAATGCACAAGGCGTTTCCCATGGCTTTGCTCGTATTAATTCATTAGTTGCTATCCCACCTCCCACCCGGGCCCACAAAGTGTGATTCTAATTTTGCAGATGAAATAACGAGCCAGAGAAAGTATTTCAAAGTCACGCAAATCGGAAACAGTAGAGCTAGACTCACGGAGTTCTTGCTTCAGTGTTAGTCAAACACTCCACCGTACAAAAAGGAAAATCGCGCCCTGTGTTTAACTTGGACAAAAACAAAAGAAGAGACCGCACGCCAGAATTGTTTAGACATAGCTCTTAGGTTTATCCAGTTTCTAATGAATAAGGATTAGAACAGCCGAGCCTTAACTGTATCATGTTTTAATATGTTTTGAGCATATGAACACTCACAGACACCCACTCACAATCCCATGTTATGCTGAAGCCTCTTTGAAAAAAAAATATGAACACAAACTCTGTAGGGTTGTATTCCATGGGGCAGATTCACTTCTTCTAAGTTCATTATCTTATTATCAATATGGAGTCTTAAGTCAAAACACCCTCCCTTTGGCCTCATGGCTCCACTGACTGTTTACGTAATTTATGAGATTTAATGAACAACTGAAAATCAAAATCAAGATGCCAGTGTCTGAAGCAGTGGGCGAGACCCGGAGCCCAGCTCCCCAGGGCACAGGATTTGAGCAAGGCGGGTCCCGTCAGAGCCTAATATCACCTTCCTACAGAAGTGATGATAAACACTACAGTACTATCACAAATAATAACAATATTATGAAAGGCATGTAAATATAGATCTTTCCCTAACTCAATTTCTTTTTAAAAAATCTCCTAAAATAACATCCATAGTTTATGCTCTATACTATATTTGCTGAAGGAAAAAAAAAATCTAAAATAGTATTCAGAATATGTTTATTTATCCATTCAGCAACCGGTTGGCATTTGGGTTGATTATAGTTTGGATCCATTAGTGTTGCAATGAGTATTTTTGTACGTCATTTTTAGATGATCATGTGTATATATTTTTGAATATTCTATATTTTTACGCAATAGAATACAACGGTGAGATTAAGTCAACTCCAACTGCATGCAACGAGATGAGCGAATCTCAGAGAATAATGTCCAGTGTCAGAAGCCAGGCATGAGAGTACGTGCTGTATGAGTTCTTCATACAAAGTTTAAACATGGACAAACCTATGGTGTCGGAAGCTGGAGTGAAGTGACAAGCTGTTTGGGTCCTACCATGCTGGAGGCGTGAAGAGGGGGCCAGACGAGAGCCATCACTCAGTCTTGGGACCTCCTGAGGATGACTGGTCCTCAAAGCAAAGATGCCCTATTCTCAGATTTTCATTCTTACTGGCTCCTGTGGGTCGTGGGTGGGACTTCCTTATACACATCAAGGATCGATGACTACCTTTCCCACAAGTTTATGACTAAGGAAAATTTTGTTTGATATCCCCCAAATAACTCCCAACTAACTTGACTCAGATCTGAGCTTCTACCATTACCAATGTTGTGACTTCTCTGCTATCTGTGCTTTATTTACACATTAAAGTTATCTTGCAAGGATTGGTCAGGGTCAACATTTTGGCAAGAATAGTTTATAGGTGGTGTGATGCATTCGCTTCCCTTTAAATCACATCAGGATGCAACCAGAGTTCCGTTTTTAGTGATGCTCAGGTTGTTTTGTGAGTTCAAGTGGTGGCGGGCAGACCTCTTTCCTGTGAGGCCCAGTATCAGCTTTTCGCTTAATTGTCAGGATGGACTTTACATGACTCGATTTTTATTATGCTGCAAAATGACCATTTCCTAATTTCATTACTCCTTTCTTGTGCAATAGAAAGAATTCTACCGTAAAAAGCTTTCTCAAATAAATTATATCTATTTGGATATCATAAAATACAGTTTATACAGAAAGGGCTTAATTATTTTCTCCATCAATCACATTTTCAGAGGAAGATATAATTATTATTCCCAATGATGGCCAAAATGTTATTGCTACTTCTCTATAGGATTTCTCTCCCTGTCTTATCCAGGCACTCTTATGAGTTTGTAGGTATAAAATGCGTTTTAACAAATTGCATTTGTTCCTCTTTTGACATTTAATTCTTAAGATTTCGCTCGACGGGTGCATCATATGTTGGCTTCCATGTCTTTGGCACTACCCCTCGATCCTGTGTGTTTGCTTGATTTTCTGTCACCAGCGGTGTCTCCAGGGGCGTCTCGTGTGTGTCTTGCTCCACAGCCTAGATCAGCCATTCCTCGGAGGAGTTCTGGTTCTCGTCAGTGGGGAAGTTCTGGTTCTCCATCAGCTGACACCTGGGACAGATGCAAATAAATACGCACTCTCTGTATCATCTAAACTAACGAGAGACAAAATGTGTATATACTTAAAATTATACTTAGTAATTGATGTTTTAATATTCTATTCTACTTAGAAATGACCTCGGTGTCTAATAAATACGTGTTAATGAACTCCGTTTAGTATCAGTCTAAGGCGGGTGATTTCTTAATTCTGATCATTTTCCTGGAACATAGAACTCAGGTCAAGTTCAACATGACCAGGCACAACAGTGTTAGAAACAGAGAAAACTAAAAATGTAATTTTCCTAGAGATATTTTGGAAGGTTTTCCCCCGTTGAGAATCGCTAGAAATTCTTTGGACTAAAAAACAGGTCATGGGTTGGGGAGGAAGAGATTCAGAAATGTGGAAGATTTATTCTGCCAAGATATTTAAAAACTAGTAGACCCGGACCTTACCTTGCAGACGACAGCTTGATAGAGTCATCAGCCCCTGAAAGTGGTCCTTAGTCTCCTTATTTCTTTCTGGAATTATTAAATTGTAACATTTGTTACGCTGCAGAGAGTCACTTGGCATTATGAAATAAGTCAATTGGCTCTACTATTCACTTATCAGAGATAATCATCAAAAATAAAATAAGACAAAAAAAAACACTTAACATATACATTGGGTATGCGATCTTGTATTTCAATACCTAATAAAAAACTAAACAAAATAAGAATTCATTCTATACCTTCTAATCCATATTTTAAAAGACGTTCCTTCATTTCCTTGAGTTTTTAACTGACAAACAGAAAGACTATCTGTTTTATATGTCAAAATAATCAGACTTGGGCCAATATACATGCATTATGCTAAGAGGAAGAAATATCCTTGTAATGCGCAGCTATGTTAATTTGAACAGAGTCACGATTAATATAAAGTTGTTTAAAATCTAGCAGAAGAGACATATTTTTCTGAAACAACTTACGCGAGCTTGGTGAATGTATATTTTAGCTACCAAAAGAATCAGCCAACTCCATGTAAACGAATGAATTTAATAACATCTATTTAACTATGCAATAATTTGTCAAAGTCTCGAATGCACTTTATATTTAACTTCCTGTTAAATCAGTGATTTGTATTTTCAGTTGACAACCTAGAATTTTAGATAGGCTATATTCGAAAGCCAGTATTTAGGTTACTGTGGATGTGGTATCTGAATATTGTACATTTTAAAAGAAATCTTTGGCTCTTTCAAATGAGACACGCAATTCTCCAACTACCAAACTCAATGGTATAAGTTTTTCATTTTCCACATAGTTCGTTCTCTAATGAAATCTTAAGGTGTGCGTGTGGAGCGCGCGCGCGCGCGCACACACACACACACACACACACACAATCAAACCGCAGAATGAATAATATTACCTGATCAGCTCTAACAATCCAGCCTCATATTTCCATACTTGTGTTAAATTAATTGTTAGATGATATATTTGAAAAGAGACCACGAAATTTTTTAAACGTGTTATTTACTTCCACTTTGAGATTTAATTTATTTTAATTGATTTGTCCCTTATGAAAAAATCCATTAATAACTTTGGAGCTAAACGCATCTGTTCGTTTGCTTAAAGAGTTGCTTCTGGTGCCTGAAGGGTGTGGCTGTCACTTTCTGGGACTGCTCCGTCACGGTTGAGTCAGGTGAAAGTTTCTGGTGGCAGCGAATTGCGCAGCAAGCTGGCAGTTGTAACCGGAGCTGTTACAATTACGTAACAGGAACATGCGATGCCGAAGGCTATTTAGAAACGTTGTGGCAGGATGACAGGGAGTAACAGAAGACACAGCATCTCACGCAGGACTTCCCCAGCCCTCGGCGGGGGAATTCACTGTCTTATAGGACATTTCGAATATAAAGAGCATATACCCCAGGACACTGAAAAGGAAGACAATAATATGAATTCGAAAGGCAACAGTATATAAAAATACACCTGACACTTCACTTCTGGAGTCAACAAGCTTGGGCTCTAAGAGGCTTTCGAAGAAATGGATGGTTAGTCGCTCCAGGAAAACATGTAAATCAATGAGTCCCCAGAGCCCGCTGCGGTGACACTGTCCGGAGAGGCGATGCTCTGCATTCCGCTCAGACTTGCTGTCCGTGGAGCCGCATTTTCTCCGACTGCCCCTCCGACCTCTTTCGTGCTGGCCCCTTCAGCCAGCCTCTGCAGCCGCACGGGGCTTCAGGGTAAGGTCACTGTAGGAAGCGCAGCGTCGGAAAAAGAGGTGGCCCGGGACTGAGGAGCGCTCCCGACAGCTGGCAGACCCCAGAAGCAGGGGGAGCCCGGACACCGATTCTCCCCACGGAGGAACCAACCCACTGACACCTTGATGTTGGGCTGGCGGCCCCCAGAATGGCCAGAAAACAAACTTCTGTTACTTACGGCCCCCCGTTTGTGGCAGCCCTGGCAAACG
>NW_011888913.1:917308-951587 GCF_000151845.1 Pteropus vampyrus | reverse complement strand
CACACACACACACACACACAATCAAACCGCAGAATGAATAATATTACCTGATCAGCTCTAACAATCCAGCCTCATATTTCCATACTTGTGTTAAATTAATTGTTAGATGATATATTTGAAAAGAGACCACGAAATTTTTTAAACGTGTTATTTACTTCCACTTTGAGATTTAATTTATTTTAATTGATTTGTCCCTTATGAAAAAATCCATTAATAACTTTGGAGCTAAACGCATCTGTTCGTTTGCTTAAAGAGTTGCTTCTGGTGCCTGAAGGGTGTGGCTGTCACTTTCTGGGACTGCTCTGTCACGGTTGAGTCAGGTGAAAGTTTCTGGTGGCAGCGAATTGCGCAGCAAGCTGGCAGTTGTAACCGGAGCTGTTACAATTACGTAACAGGAACATGCGATGCCGAAGGCTATTTAGAAACGTTGTGGCAGGATGACAGGGAGTAACAGAAGACACAGCATCTCACGCAGGACTTCCCCAGCCCTCGGCGGGGGAATTCACTGTCTTATAGGACATTTCGAATATAAAGAGCATATACCCCAGGACACTGAAAAGGAAGACAATAATATGAATTCGAAAGGCAACAGTATATAAAAATACACCTGACACTTCACTTCTGGAGTCAACAAGCTTGGGCTCTAAGAGGCTTTCGAAGAAATGGATGGTTAGTCGCTCCAGGAAAACATGTAAATCAATGAGTCCCCAGAGCCCGCTGCGGTGACACTGTCCGGAGAGGCGATGCTCTGCATTCCGCTCAGACTTGCTGTCCGTGGAGCCGCATTTTCTCCGACTGCCCCTCCGACCTCTTTCGTGCTGGCCCCTTCAGCCAGCCTCTGCAGCCGCACGGGGCTTCGGGGTAAGGTCACTGTAGGAAGCGCAGCGTCGGAAAAAGAGGTGGCCCGGGACTGAGGAGCGCTCCCGACGGCTGGCAGACCCCAGAAGCAGGGGGAGCCCGGACACCGATTCTCCCCACGGAGGAACCAACCCACTGACACCTTGATGTTGGGCTGGCGGCCCCCAGAATGGCCAGAAAACAAACTTCTGTTACTTACGGCCCCCCGTTTGTGGCAGCCCTGGCAAACGCATGCAGAGCTCGACAGTTATTCTGGGAGGGAGCAGGTGTGAACACGCCCACCTGAGACACAAAATGAGAATGTGAACCACACGAGGACAAGCAAAATCGTACAGAGTTTTGACGTCCTGGGTCGGGGAAGGTGGGTGTCGCGGACCAGAAGAATCTCCGCAGAAAAGGGTGACATTTAAACTAAACCTTAAAGCAATTGACAGGATGAAGGCAGGTGAGGCAGGACGGTGTGGAGTGTGGGGAGGGGTTTTTTTGACTCCGGGAAGACGTCGAGGACAGAAAAACATCGAAAATGTGCCTCTCGACCAAGGGGGATGAGTCCCCAAAGGAAAACTACAGCCATTCGGCAAAGGCCTTTGAACGTCAGGCTGAGGGGTGTGCGTTTAACTTGGGGGCAGGGGGCTTTTACTGTTCTTTGACATGGCACGCGCACACACACGCAGACGTATGAATAAGCCGTTTGATCATTAAGTCAGATTCCCTGCCCCTGAGGTGTTTCTTGGAACTTTCAGGTGGGACTGCCATGGACGGGGCTCTGCCTGTCGACTGGTGTCCTCTGAAGCCTGACACGTTAGGCATCGTTTTGGGTGCTGGGGTTATAGCCGCGGGCAAAGCAGACGGACTTTGTTCCCTCGTGGAGTTTACAAAAATAGATACACGGATAAAGGATGTAACATCAGGTTGGGCAAATGCTACATAAAGAAAAATCTAGGTCAAGGAAAGATGAAAATGGGAATGAGTATTTTTTAGGTGAGATCATCAGGGAAGAGTCTAAGGGGAAGATGCTTGAGCACAGACCTACCGAAGGGAAGGGATGGAGCCACTGGTCTTTTCCAGCCATTGGTGTCCCAGGGAGCAGCTCATACACAGACCCTCCTGTGGGCACGTGCTTGGTGTTGGAGGAACATGCAGTGGCCCATGGTGGGCGGGGAGTTTGCTGAGGCACGGATGAAAAAAAGAATTCATCTCAGAAAAGCCACAGAAAGAAAAATCGGGGTGATGCTGGGGAGGGAGTCATTCCGGGGACAGCCGTTTCTTTGTGCCCCCCGTGACGGCACTGCACGGGCTTTGGGTGGGACTCGGCTGAGAGAGGTTGTCACGCAGCAGAGGTGTGGAACAGGGCCGTCCGTCCCTGGGGCCGTGTCGCTGAGCAGAGATGGCGGGCCAACCACGGGAGACACCCTTTTCTTTGTAGATAGCAGCTGTGAGCAAGGTCAACTGTTCCCGTGACACAATGACATGGAGAAGGGGGTAGCAGCTTCGTATTCCAGCTCGTGACGAGAGTCTCCAGGTAATAAGCAGACAGGCACAAAGTCAGCACACCCCAAGTTCTTTCTGGAAGGGGTTGAGTGAAGCCCGCTTGTCTCCATCCAGTTTACAGGGACGGACAGGTGTGCACCTGCGTACGGCCGTGGGAATCTCTCACATGAAACTGACCTGTGACTACTAAAGAGACATCGTCACCTGGCAGCTTCTGTCAGTGGCACGTGGACGCTCCGTACGCTGGCTTTCTGCGTCTGTCAGTCAGTCTAACCGCAGGCTGGGGCTTAGACAGCAGCAAGGCACAGTCTCTCAGTCCGCAGGCCGGGAGCCTGCGATCAAGGCTTCGGTCGGATTGTTTCTTCTAAGGCCGTCTCCTTGGCTTGCAGATGGCCACCTTCTCCCTATGTGCCTACCTGGCCGTCCCTCTGTGCGTGGCTCTGTCCTAATCTCTTATGGGACACCGGTCATCTCAGGTGAGGGCCCACCGTTGGGCTCCGTTTTACCCTGACTGCCTTTTAAACACACTGCCTCCAAACAGTCACATTCTAAGGTACTAGGGGTTTGGACTTCGATGTGTGAATTTGGTGGGGGCGGGGGGGGAGGGGCACAATTCAACCCATGACATTGTCTATTTATGAAAGTGCATCAGTGTCGTAACAATTATGAAAAAAAGTCAGCCAGCCTCCCTCACGGCCTGTGCTCGGGCACAGAACCTTCTCTCCATCCCTCCTGGTCTTCTTTCTGCCCCACGCCTGTGCCCGGGCACGTGTGAAGCAAACCGCTTCACAGCCCTCCGTGGCGCACAGGGCTCTTTACACAGGAACGTGGGGACAAGGGCCAGGTCCCTGCATCAAGGACCTGAGTCACTTTCAGGGACCGGTCACGGCGTGCTGACAGGACACTAATCAGGAACTTGGAGAAATGCGAGATGCATTAACTCGAGGCTTGTCAGAGTGGATCCTGTACCTCCCACTGCCGCTGGCACCTGGGGAGCATCGGAGCTGGGGACAAGCGGGAGAGGCAGGCGAGGGCTTCGGGAGGGAGCCGGGGTGCCTGCGGGCCTCAAAGGGAGGGTGGAGACTGCCCCTTCCTTCATTCACCCCACATAGGGCTCCTCAGGATGAAAGGAATCTGAGGTTAAAATGGAGATTTACACGGCGCTTCAGAAGCAAAGGAAAAGGATCCTCAGGAAGGATTTCTCTTTCCAGGATTTGTTTACGGGGAACAAAGCCGCTGCCCCATGAAAAGCATTGTGGGAACCGTTATTATAAATTCACCGAGGAACCGTTATTATAAACTCGCCAAGAAGGAGTCTGAGATATTCATACAGTCACATAAGCCTCAGGGAGAAGCATTGCCGATGTAGAGATGCAGAGACGGCTCATTTGGGAGCAAATAGCCAGATGAGAGGTTGCAGCCCGTAGAAGTTGGAGGGAGAGAGTCTCCCCCCGGCCGGCGCTAAACGCTGCTCTCTTTGGAAATCAAATAGCTGCCAGAAAGGTATCGATTAGACGACTGATGGACGTGGCTAGAAAAAATAACAACTTTGTAATATGGTTGATGCTTCCAATGAAAGTCGCAGCGTGACCAGGGAATGGGAGGCTGATGAGGGGGCTCGAGGAAAAAGACTGAATTCAAAGCCCGTGGTGAAGGGGGGGGGCATGTCGCCTCCTCAGACCTCTCCACTGAGAGCCCAGAAAGGTCCAGTAGCCCCGATGGCGCGGGGGCGGCCGGCGCTTCGTCCTGGCGACGCGGGTAGAACGAAGAGTCGGGAGCGTGGCCCGCGGGGAAGCGGCCTGGGTCGTCTGGGTCGGCATGGCGCGCGGTCAGGACTCAGGGGACCCGGAGACTCTTGGAGATTCGCGGTGGCTTCAGTGCAAAGGAAGCGGCCACAGGCGATCGCCAGGAGCGAGCGGACTCTTGCTGTCCCTCCTCCTCAGTAAAGGTGGTCGTCATCTGCGGAACCAGGAACAGAGCCAGGTGCATCCCCGGCGAGGCAGGTGTGTCCCCAAGGCCGCTGAAGCCAGGTGCGTCCCCTGCGAGGCAGGTGCGTCCCCCGCGAGGCGGGTGTGTCCCCATGGCCCATGGCCAGGAGCTGGGACGTGTCCCCAGGTGGCGTCAGCATGCTGGACGGAGTCTGAGGGCCCCGCGGCCTGGCCCTGGGAACGGCCTCTCTTGGTCCTGGGGCGCACGGCAAAAATAGGGTGCAGGCGGCCAGCTCTTCCCCAGGGCCGCAGGCAGATCCGATGCGCGCCCGCTGCTTCCTCACGGGGGCCGTGTCCATGTCCGCGCGGCCTCTCCCTGCCACTTGCCTGTGCCCATTTTCCCTTTCTACAGGGATGCCAGTCATGCTGGAGGGGGACCCCCTGTTGGATGAACCACCTTCTTCCACCCTGGTTTTCCCCCAAAAGGCCCTGTTCCCAGTCTGGCCACCTTCCGATGTGCGGGGCGCTGGCACCTCCAGCCCCGTGCCGCTCAGCCCTGCGCCACTAAGCGGCCCAAGCCACATCGGGGGACCCGACGTGTGCACGAAGGGGAGGTCCGTGTCCTCTTCGGACTCTGCAGATTTCTCCCCCGCCGCCCGGGGATGGGGGTGTCACAGCGCTCTGCCACCGGCTGCTTTCTCAAGCAGCTGTTTCTTTTGCGCCCAAATAGCAAGTCGTCTGCACCCACTGCCAAATGGACTCCAAGCAGCACCACCCTTTGATTCTGGTTTCTCTGGGGGATTTTAGATACTAGACTCAGATAGGAGTCCAAGGGACATAAAGTAGGGGGTGTGTCGATGTGCTCAGAATGGTCCCTCAACACATTCCGCCGTGGCCTCAGCCGCGACCAAATCCGTCTCTGTCTTACAGGTGACTACTACATCCTCCAAAGAAAAACAGAACAGATTACCATACGAGAAAATACGTCTTGCTATAAATTAATATTTTGGTCATGGATGACTAACCCACTCTGCATTCCTGATAAGAAAAGACACAGAATTGGTAACAGTGGCATCTATTGTATGGAAAAGGCGCAAAGTTAGTAGCCAAATAAAAACATGAAGATAAAACTGGACAGGGGCTTGAAAACATGCGAGAGAAAAATGGTAGAAGAAAACATAGTTTTTCTGTCCCAACGTATCCTAAGGACATATGAATCTTTCGCCTCTGGGAAGAATCTCAAGGACACAGCAAGAAAGTGACAGGCAGCATGGCTCCAAGACCGGTCGGTTAAGTCCACACAGCCTCCCGCATCAGAACTGGGGTGACGTGTTGCTTTAAAGCGAATCCAAAGATAACGAAACGGTGATATTCTTCAGATAGATTCGACCTACCTATAGCCGCGCATTCGCGTGCCGTTATACCGCCCAACAGTGCAGCAAACCGGTCCGTATGCACTGATGTGTGGATGAGGTGGAGATAAAAGTTAGCGCCGAGAAGCAGAGAGAGAGGGAAGACTGGGCAGTGACTTTAAAGGGACTTCGCTCTTTGGTTTTCTTGGTGTGACTTGAACCGAGAGGAAGCATGATAAGTTAGAAAACTCTTCACTGGTGCATGACAGTTCTTGTCACCACGTGTAACACGAACCTGAAGCAGTCCCAGACACGTAAGTATCGTCAGTGCCTTTAAATGACCCTTGCGAAACATTCCCTAAATTCCTATTGTATTTGACTCTTTTTTATGGTCACGGAGCAGTGACACAGAAGTGAGTATGACATGGCATCATCGGCATATAGTAAAAAAAAAAAAAAAAAAAAAAGTTTTACAAGAGTTACGAAAATCTATTAATAAAAATCGAGATTTCATGTTCAAACTATTTGCTGTGTTATCTCTGTGCGTTTATTGGGAGACGTGGGGAAAATGAGCAGAAGGCGGTTTAGTTCCGTTTCTCTGCTCGCCGGGCGTTGCTCACAGGGCAGTAATTCAGCCCCGCATCGTGTTAAAAAGGAACCGTGGGGCGTCTCTACCCAGAAGGGGAAGGAGGAGGGTGAGGCGCAGACTCATAAATCAAATACGAAGATGCCTGTATTTTCACGCCAGGTTCAAATGCCACTTTACGGCACAAAAAAAGACGTGGGTGTGAGGAAATGGGCAAAGCAATTACGTTTTGCTTAACTATGAATTAATTTTAATTAGAAAGTTCTTTTGAGAGAAGAGGAAGGAGATAGTGCTAATTCATTGTGAAAGGTAGGGTCAAGTATTCAGATGTGACAAGGACCTAATTAGATACAAAATGGAGTGGCATATTCTCCTAGAAATTGAATCTGCCAAATACCTTTCTTCCATGGCATGCTTAGGTCCAAAGGGATACCGTTTCCGACTGGTATTTGCCTTTCCTCCTGGTCTGGCTAGACTAGAAAGATGTCTAAAGAACGAATTGGACTGGTCGACTGCATGTCCCGTAAAACATATGTTTTCCACTTTACAAAGCTAGCTACTCAGGTAGCCAGGCAGACGTAAAATAAAGAGTTTGAATTATGCAAATCAGTGTCATAAAAACAGTACTCGATTAGGATATCGTTTACATTGTTGAAGAACGTAGACTCACTGGTCCTAATTTTGCAGGAAATAACGAAGAAATTATGGGAGGTGTTTGACTGAAACAAGCAGAGGAATACAACTGTGCTGTGATTACAGCAGGGGAGTAATCTGTGGGTCTTGTCGAAAAGCTGACTGTGCTTCAACAGGTCTTGGGTGGACCCGATATTCTGCAGCTCTGACATGGTTCCTAAGGAGGTGATGCCGTGCCACTGAACCACAGTTTGAGGACGAGTGGATCTGTGGAGATCACTGATTCTCAAATTTGCCTGTACCTTTTCAGAAATTCTGTCTCCTGGCGCCGTCTTCAAGATATGGATGTGGTTAGCATGGGACCAGCATCCACGAAGGATGTTTAACGCTTACTACGTGACTCTGTGTGCAGCCAAGTTTGAAGACTAGTGGTGTTGATAATATCATGCGCTTTAGAAAATAGCAAGGATTATTTTGCAGAGAAAGTGTGTTCCGGAGCCATTCTTTTTTTCCAATCGATGAGTCATTATTATACTTTTAAGCATTTTATGTCTTTTAGCTGTTTTGGGTTTCCCGTGGAACTATATTAAGTAAACGATAACTAAATTTGGTTTTATGATGATGCAGTGGATAGATCACGTGGGATGAGAAGTCTTAGCTAGTAAAACCTTTCACAGAGAACACAGCTAATAGCAAAGCGCTCAGACAGATGACTGGTAAAGAAGGCTACCCATGAACTTGAGGGAAGAAATGGGGCGTGTCTAGGGAAAAAAAGAATATACACTTTATTACCGAAAGTCCATTTTTCAGAACAAGTCCATGATTCTGAACAAATGCTTGAACTGGCAATTTAAAGAACTATGAACACTTTGAGTGGTTCAAGAATATGCATACCGATCTGCAGCTCGCCGCCATTTAGTGATTTAGAGCGTGACTCTTTTGTTTGAAAAAGAATTACTCATTAAATTAAAACCTGAAAAAAATGCTGTGGTTCAAAATTCTGACGACCTAAGTTATTTCAAGTGCTAATGGCCCCCTGCCATGGAAGAGGTCCTTCATTGGTCCTTCATTATTCACTGACGTAGGAGATTTAAATCAGGACGGTTTTTACACAATCTAAATACAAATGGTGAAGTATGTTACAGGGAGAGGAAGAACGTAAATAAGAAAGACAGGAGAGAAAGAAACGAATGCGTGCACTGAGATTGATCCTTGTGGCATGAAATATACGCACAATACCCCATCCAAGCCTCTCAGCAGGCCTCAGAGGTGGGCTTGATTATGCCAGTTTCATAGGTGATGAAATGAGTGTGTGCCCTGGCTCACCAGCACGTGCCCCGTCGCTGCTGGCTTCACCGCTCCATGGAGGGGAACGTATCAAGGTGTGTGTAGCAGTCAGGGTTCAACCAGAGTAGACAACTACCAGAAGGCAGAATTTCTGAGATCTGTTGCAGGGAATCGGTTTGTGTGAGGAGGGAGCCGGCCAGGCAAGTTTGAAATGCACGAGGCTGGCTGCAGGGCTGCAGAGCATGGCAGGCTTTGTCCCTCTGGGAGGCCTCAGCTCCCCTTGGGGGGTCTTTCCACCGATTGTATGTGGCCCTCCTAGATTATCTGGGATCATCTCATCTATATCAAGTCAGCTGATTGTGGGCTGTAATTAGATCTACAAAACGCCTCCACAGCAACACCCAGGTGATGGTTTGGTTGATCGATGGGGTCTGTAGTCTAGATAAGTTGACACAGAAAACTGACCATCATGGTGTATTAGAATGTGGGGACAGGGAGTAAAGGGTGGGGAGAGGAGAAAAGGAGCCTCAGTAAAAACTAGAAATAGAAAGAGATAGAAAAAAAGAGAAAAAAATTGAAAAAAAAACCAGTTAAAAAAAAAAAGGAAAATATTATTGGAACGGGGTAAATGAAGCACAGGGATGCGGGGCAGAAAGACACCCGTCCTCCCAGACCCAGCGCGCACAGCCACCTGGCGACCAGCCTCATAATCCGCCACCCACTCCCCCCGTCGCTGTCCTGTTCCAACTCAGAATGTACTTGAAGGAAGAAGTTCTCTAAACACTGCAGTGAATAATATTTGCATGAGATTGGAACTAAAATCTAGAAGTCTGACTAACTCCACTGGGGGCGGTGAGGTGTGAGAGTTGGTTTTACTTGTCCACCTCACTGGCCTGACGGAGGCCAGGCACTGACGTGTCAATTCTGAGTGTGCCTGGGAGCGTCCAGGAGAAGGTGGCCAGAATCAGTGATGTCAGCAAGGCCGATGGCCTCCCCTACCGTGGCTGGGCACCGGCCGATTGCTCGCGGACCCGGATGCAACAAACAAACAGGCCAAGGGAAGGCAAGTCCCCTCTCTAGTCTGGAGCAGGGACGTCCCTCGTTCCCTCCCCGTGGGTGTCAGAGCTCCTGCTTCCCAGGTCTTTCCACCTGGACTGAATTAACCCCCGTTCTCCAGCTCAGCGATGGCAGATCGTGTCAGGTCTCAGCTCCCAGGGTTGTGTGAGCCAATTCCCACCATAAATCGTCTCATATTTATCTGGATCCCCTGCTGGTTTTGCTTCTCTCCAGAACCCTAACTAATACTGGGCGACCCCAAAGGGGTATTCATTGTTCTTTCTCACACAAGGGCACAAGACACGTCAGCTGCAGTCAGCCAGCAGTCTGCCTTGCAAAGAACAGACTCGTGAAGGGGTAGGTCCAGGCAGGTGTAAGGCCTGGCATGCTCCGGGCATCCTCAGGCACAAAGGCTTCTGGAAAGCTCTGAACTGATGGCTCCCAGCGGAGGGCAAAGAGGGAGGGAGGGTCCAGCAAAGCTGGCTGAGCGCGGGCCGCCTCGAAGCTCCTCTTGGCCCTGGTATCCCCCGCGCGCGAGGCCCCCCCTTACCCTCTCCGGGGTGACCAATGTCCTTCCTGGAATAAGCGTTTCGTTGATGCGCTTACATTTTTCTCTCCGTGCAACCTTCTCATCCGTCCCCTGGGGACAGTCTGCCTTCCGGCGGAGGCCAGCGTGGGGACCTTCTAGGACATACCCCGCCCCCCTGCAGGAGGTACTCTGTGCCAACTGTCACCTTGGGGACCCTGGCCCGCCGGAACCGAGCATCCTCACCTCCACGGACTCTCCAGGGGCTGCGCGTGGACATCTTTTACGCTGGAGACCTTGGCCTCTAACAAACCACACTTAGTCTCGCCTTCTGGCCTGGCCATTCTCTTACTCCCAGAGCCCCCGATAGTGGCCCCTAGGCCTCAGAGGTCCTCGACTCTCGGCCCTCCACTTCCTCGCCGTCCACCACCGCTGCTTCCTAAATCCCAGCCCCTCCAGACCTCCGAGACGCCCCCATCGTGCACCCCCGCCCAGGGCCCCGCTGATGGCCTCCTTCCCCCTTCTCTGAGCCATTTTGGTGGCTAAACTTCATAAGCCCGAATGATCAATGTGTCGAAGCAGTAAAGACACACGTCACATTGCGACATTTGTTTTCCTAGCCCATCCCGACCCGAGGTCCAGGTTTCTGTGCAACACTGGAGAACAGGCATAGCCATGAGCCTTCGTGCAGGTGGCAAGTGGACAGTGCTGGCCTCAGGTGACCCTCGTACAGCTCAGGTCCCTCGGGAAGCCAAGGTCACTGCCCCTTGGAAAAAACAGACCGCCGAGTTCTCTCTCAGTGCCCTCTGTCATCGCACAGGAAGCAGTGTGTCCCCACGCCGACTAACACCTCTCATTAAAGCCTTAACTCTTTATCCTCACATGATTTCCAAGAGCTTGATGTATCCATTTTCGTTTCTTTCTCCAGCTTTCTTTCTACCTTCAGATGTTCTTTTTCCTACTGGCTCTTTCTCACAGCCTTGTAAAAATGGGCCCTGATGTGGACCTTCCTTGGAAAGCGCAAGAAGCTGGTTTTTTCCCTCACTTATGACTATCTAATTTGATTAATGAGTACATAATTAGGAAAAAAATACAAAACTATGCATAAACAGAAGTGGAAAGTTCCAATTTAAATTAAGAGACATCAAAAGAAGATTGTGTCTTTTAGATACACACATATATTTTATACTTGATCTTAGCCAAAGGCCAAGAAATGATGATATACATATATTTTAAAATTTTAAGTTAAATTTTAAGAGTTTCTCCTGTCAGGCTTTGCAATAGTAAAATCATAGATCAATGTGTTGACATCCTTATATTCAGCCCATGAACTTTTCTGCTGGGTGGTCCTAGAGCCATCCTTGTCCAATGATGTCTTTTAGATGTTTTAAAAATAAATTTAACTTAAAGAAAGAACATTTTTGTTTTCATATAGTGACAGAAATTTTAAGGAGTAAATTCATTTTAAAAAGCCACACTTTGCTAAAAAGTGGAAATTAATAATGACAGAGAATTTGACAACATCACCAGAACAAAGTACTAGATAGCTCTGAGTGTCAAAAAAGAAAAAAAAAAATTTATGCAAAGCAATAATTATATCAATAATGATTTTGATAGCTTTTTTTTGACATTTCTTTTTAATCTTTTGTTCTTTTCACAATGTAATATTTATCATTTTAAATTAATCGAGTCGGAGTGAGATATATAAACCAGTCAGTCACTGTACTTAGTGTTTGAATCTAGCTGAGTTGTCAGTATGTCAATTACATGACAAAAATTGATTTTAATCCCCTCTCTCCTAAAAATTCTGCTGAAGATCAAAGGCTTGTCTTACTGGCTTTTGGCATATTGATGGTCTGATTCCGAAAACACATCCTTTCAGCTAAAAATTGCCCAAATTTATCAAAGAGCTATCAAACAAAGCAGCATCCTTTGTCTTTAGCAATGGCAGGAAGACAGAGTAATCAATGATCAAACGGTGTTCTGTGGAGGAATAATCCGAATCATACAGGATAAATATGACAAACACAGTGATCTACTGGAATATCGTTTCCACACTTTTTAAAATTTTTTTATTTTATTTGGTCTTCATTACTCAGTTTTGCAGCTGCTTAGCCAATTAGAAATGAGACAGTTAGGACTTAAAATTATGATTCGCCCGAAGGAATCACTGATGTTATTATGTGCTACTTGATTGGATAATAAATGGGCGAGAATATTTATGGAATTTCAGTTACTCTGTTATCATGGTCGTCCTGTCCTAAATCAAAATCGTTGCACCAATGCCATCTTTCTCTAGCCAGGGACTTTTGTCACTGTTGCTTTAGTTTTATGTGACTTTTTCAAAAAGAAAATCTAGTCAATATTATAGTCAATTCTACTCAAATACAATTTCATTTATTTGTTAATGGCATATAAATTTCTCATGCATTTTCCTATTCATTTGCATGGCCAATACTTTTAAAACTTTTAAGTAACAAGCATCCAAATAATGCGCGGCCCTCACCAGCGTGGGTCCCAAAGTGGCTTTTTCTTTCCTATCTCATGCGTAGTTTTCCAGATCCTTGGATTATACCTCGTCTCTAACTCTTGACCTTAAATTCGTGTTCAATTCTTTGCATCTAAAATGCAAAACCTGTTCTGGTGGAGTCGCCAGTAGCATGCTCATGGCTACACGTTGCCGTTCAATCCTCATCTCACGACACCTCTAGGCTGTGTGTTTGCTTTCTGCGCAGTTACTGGTTCTGCGTTGACTCCTGGGGCTGCTCATCTACAGCTGCGGCTGAGTTTAACCGCGACCTCTATCTGCTGACCCACCGCCTGTCTCCCACCCCCAAACTCCAAGATCTCTCCACTAGGGCAAGCGTCTGCCCAGTCGATCAGACCAGAAGCCTGGGCACCATTCTTAACGTCTCTTTCTCAGCAGTCACACCTGATTGATCTCCTTGTTCTTCAGATTTTGCCCCTTATATGTTTCTTAAACACTCTCTTCCTGTCCCCACCCCTGCTCTCAGTCATCGATGGTGCCAGTCATGACTGCCATCGATGTCCTCGAGGCAGCCCTCGCCTCCACGTGCCCTGTTCCCCTTCACAAGCCACACTGAAACCAGATGATGCACTAACAATGGCAAGCCAGCCAGGACAGCCCGCCGGTTCTGTGGCTTTCACCGTGTGCCGAGCGAAGTTCTCTAGCTCCTTAGGGGCGCGTTCCCCAGAGGGGTTTCATCTTCTGCCCACGGTTCGGGACTTTGTCCTCCTGTGTTTCATGCATTGTGCAGTGGCTGTGCCCTAACGCACAGTGCTGTCCCAGGCACCAGTTCCTGGCTGTTCTGTCTGCCTGGAAAATGTTTCCTTCCCCTCCCAGCCATGGCTGTTTCCTCTTTCCAGTCCTCAGAGATCCAGTGAGATGTGACCGGCTTCGCTTCCGTGCAGGCTCTTACCTGGGAGAGACTGGTCTCCCAGCGGCTCAGGCCCCTGTACTCGCCTCTGCCTGGTGCTATCGCCGGGCGTAGACGATGCCCCTGTCTGTGTCTCGTCCTGCCCACGAGGTCGTGGGGTGCTTGAGCTCAGAAATGGTGTCCCCTCAGCCTCTTGTCAAGGCTTAGCACAGAACACAGTAGAAACTCCAACTGCGCAATGTTTTGGAACTAAGTGGAGGTGGTGGTTATAAACATGAATGTGCAACTGAATTATTCTCTTTAAAATGGTTAATTTGGGGTTGTGTGGATTTCACTTTAATAAAAGAAAAAGTAAAAAAATGCATTTCTCTAACCGCATTCAAAACACTGAGATTCAAAAAGTGAATAAAACTTGAATTCAGAAAGACGCTGGAGCGTTTTAGAAACATCAGAATCACCCGATTGAGTGTAGGGACTGTGTCCGGATACACGTCACCTCCTCACACTTGCCTGCATTTCCAGAGTCTGTGACAACAGACCCCCTCACAAACCTTAGGTCTAAGTAGCAGGACGGGAAACTTCCCATGCGAATTTGGTCAGGGTGACGTAACACGGAGAATGACTAAGCCTTGCATTTGCTTATAGCTAAATGTGCCAACTTACATAACGGCAATTTATAAACTCTAAAGTCCTGTTCAAACGCAACGTAATCTTTATGATGATGATTACGAGCATATCTGGTAAGGCCAAACGTTGTCTTGGATCCTATTTAGGGAGTCCGTACATTACATTAGCAGGCATAAGTATTTGTGGGAAAAGCATAAGTCATCCGCTTAAACAGTTGGCGATTACATCGTTATTTCAGAGGCGGCTTCGTACAGCGGCGAGAATGCAGGACTTGAAGCCTGAAGTCTTAGCTCTGAGTCTCAGTGGTGCCTCGTGTTTAACTCTAGGCTTTGACTGTCTTACACATGTTCATCGAGCCTTAGAGTCTTCACAGAGTTATTGTTTCACTCATGTTCATCCAGTTTGTAAAATGAGAAGCGCTATTCACATGCAAATCGACATCATTGAAAACAAAGTTGCAGTAGCCTGTATTTTCTACAATTATACCAAAATCATGGGATTTGTAAAGTGTAAACAACAGCAATTGGAAATTAAAAAAAAAAAAAAATTTCCCAAGTTGTCATAGTCTTTTTACCAGATGTGTCCATAGTTAAATATCCTTAATTCATTTTTTTTTTTCTCTTTTGGCTACAGAAAACATTTATTTGAGCATCCATGTAAATAGAATCAAATGTAACCGCAATAATTAACCCCATCTTCCTTTCCTTTTAAATTTTATTTTACTGTGGTAAGAAAATTCACTTTTTAGGTGACTAGAGTGAAGGTATGATTTACATCTCAGGTTACACCTTAAGTGAGGATGTTGGCTTCCATAGGACTCATGCTTAGAAGGCTTTATTTTTCTTTCATAGTTTCTATTTATCTTAAAAATGTTGCCACTTCGTGTCAAACTGATTTTTTTAAAGAATGCCTCTACAAATTTAAAAAATGGACAGAAAAATAAATTAAAGCCTTGAATTTTTTTGAGCTCATACACATTTTTTAAACCTCTGTAATACTCGTGTTGCGTGTTATTCGGATGCTGATGGTTTGCTCCTGTCACTCCGTATTAAACGAAATGTCTAGCACTGTATTCAATTTTGAACCTTTACACACATCGTAACTGGAGGGTGTACTATGTTCACAATTTTGCAGCTATAGTTTAGACATTTGAAAAATTTAACCTCTCGTTTGAGGTTGTTTTTTTTTTTTTTCCTGCTAGTGCAAGAAAAAAGAAATAGTGTTGAAATACCATTCCAATTTAAAATCCCACAAATGACACCCCAAAGACCTCCTTTACTTATTTAATGTTGGAGAGCTCTCTTAGATAGTTAATGTCTATTTATATGGTAATTGCTCCCCAATAAATGTCTACTTTTCCTCCTTTCTGCTGGATTCCATTTTCACCTAATAGCAGCAGTCACCAGCATACAGTCTGAGTACAAATGATCTTCGTGAATAGTGCTGAACAGATCGATACAACGTTCAAGTTTGGCTTAAGCCAAATGCTTAACAGTTCATGAATTAAAATGAGAGGAGAGAATACTCGTGAATAGTAGGTCATTACCTTCATTTCAGTGACCCTTTGGGAAGTCTGGCCTCCCGTGTGGCAGCGACGTCCCCTCTGCTTTGCCCGTGCTGGCTCCAGGGGGCCCCTGGGCTCTTTCTGAGAAGTTATGGAAATAGCAATGTTGGTAAAGAAATTCATGGCAATGTTCCCCACCTTCAGTTACTAAACTCAGATGGTTCACCTGCATCGTATAGTAACCTATAAGAAAAAAAGAAAAGTTCTAACAAAGAAATAATGAAACAAAGAAAAGGGAGAGAAAAAGCAAGAATACTTTAAGGTGTATGTTTTCGATTTTTATTTAACAAATACTTATTGAGCACTTGGTATGTCCCAAGTAGTCTTTTTTTTTTTTTTTTTCCTGGGGACATAGCAACACATGAGACAGATAACGCTTGACCTCCGATGACAAAGGTTGTACGAGTGGTTCACACGCGTGTAAATAAACACGAAGCAGAAGCTCGGAAGGGCCGGAGGGGACGGTGATGGAGGGGGGTTGGAGAGAGGTGATTGGCTGAATGAGAACGAAGCAGCTGCCGGGAAGATGAAATAATAAAATATTTTCAAAGCATATCTTATATGATATCGGACTAACGTCCATGATCCTTATTCTTTTCAAAATAGAAAAGAAAATATATTTATAATTATTTAACACTAGTTGAGCTTCGTGTAGGATTTAGTCCACCTTATTAAATAAGGTGTCTTTACACAAGAATACACATAAAACCAGGTTATGTATTAATCAGCTGGCAAAAATGCTGTGACCAGAGGCTCTTGGGAATGACTCGATATTCGCTCATTCAGTCTCTGTGGTGACTTTCTAGAATGTAACTACTAGGAATTATGAAAATCGGGTGAGCCTAGAAATATGTCCATCAAAAGATGCACAAAATGTCAGAAAAATGTAAAACAGTATTAAGGCAATTAAAATAGGCTTAATAATTTGAGAAATATACCATATTCATGTATTGTAAAATTCAACATTGCAAAAATGCCGCATCATCACAAATTATCTGTATAGTTAATAAAATCTCCATAGAAATAGCATTTTAAGTAGAGCTTGACAAGATGTTTCTAAAATTTACATGGAAATGCAAAGATCCAAAAATAGCCACAGCACTCTTGAAGGAAAAGAAAGTGGGAGGACTCGAACTGCCATATATAAAGCCAAATTCTTAAGCATATGGTCCTGATGCAAGGGGCTGGGGGGGGAGGGGAGAACCAAAAAAAAGCCTTCAAATAGCTCAATGCATAGACGGACACTTGATTCACGACATAAATGGCACATCAGAGCAGTCGAGGAGATGATGGGGGATGAGAACCTTCTCACAGATGAAAAAAAACTTCAACCACACTGCATATAATTCACAAAAAATAATTCCACAGGGATCGTAAGTATCGGTGCAATGCCTACATTTACACACCAACCAAGTAACCAACTAAACAAGCAGATAAGTACATTGAATTCAATTTATAGAATATTTTTATGATTTCAGAACAGAAAAATATTTAAACAGAATCCAAAAAAATACTCGCCAGAGAAAAACATTATAAACTGAATGGCATTAAACTTAAGATTTTTTTTATTCACCGATATCCAGGATTAAAAGAGAGAAAAAGAGATGTGCAACATATGTAATCGCCAAGCCAAGTGCTATTTCGAGAATATACAGAGAAATTCTACATTTCAATAAGAAAAAGACAGAAAACCCTTGAGAAAATGGGCTAACATCATGAGCGAGCATAAGCAAACATAAACGACCGTGAAGGGAGCCGTTCGAATGATTTAAATGGTCGGCGTACATGTGGAAAGGTGCTTAACCTCATTGGTGACCAGGGAAATATCCATCAAACGAGCAAAATTCACTATCCATCCTCGAGAATGGCTAAAATCGAAACCAGCAGGAGTTGGTGGGAACCTGCAGGTTTGCAGTGGAAGTGTGTGTTGTCATACCCATTGCAGAAACCGGGAAAGATGGGTTACGTCAGAGAGGCTGATGCTCCATGACGAGTCGACTCACTCTTCAGCGCACACTGACGGCTGCAGAGCAAGATTTTCTGACCCGTGCTGAAAGTCAGGAAGACCGTATTCGAGGCTATTGCAACAGGGGAGAGAGATCGGACTCAACTCCCAGTAAACACGGCTGGGGGTTGACAGCCGACGAGCAGTGAGGGGTCAGTAGATGGAAAATGACCAAGAAGAGATATCAGCGGATATCTGCTGCTAAACTGACCTAACAGGATTCTTGCTAAGACTGGGCTAGGAAGGCTGAACACAGGTTAGGGGGGTGGGCAAGGTCAAAGCCTAGAGGGCCTGGGGCTCAGAGGGCTGGCGGGGTGGGGAGGGGGTCTTTATCACACCCAGCAAAAACCTATGTGTACCAGGAAAGAGAGGTACGCACTTGAATGTTCATAGCATTATTATTCGAAATTTCCAAAATTCCCAAACAATCTAAATGTCAGTCAACAGTAGCAATATAAATGACTTGGGATATATTCACACAATGTAATTCTTCACAACTTTGAAATGAATAACCCGTAGTCACCCAAAAACATGAATCTTAAAAGCGTCGTCGTTAATGTGAGCAAACGGTGGCAGGTAAAAAAAAGAATACAGAGGTATGATTCCGTTTACATAAAATTAAAAAGCAGGCAAAGCTGGACAGGACTGTTTAGAGATATAAACTCGGGTAGTAAAAAGCAAAGCAATGAATTGCTGGCATAATATTCAGGGAAGGAGTTACTTTCAGGGGATGGGAAGGAGGTTGTGATTGGAACAAACCTGTGTGCGTGGCGGTTTCCTAGCAACGCCTGGTCCTTTCTCCAGGTGATGGTTACGTATGAATTCGCCAGGTAATAACTCAACCAGCTGAATATTTTCTTTAACGTACTGTTCTGTGCGAGTTTGTATTTCATAATGAAAAACGTTTAAAAATCTATCCAAATGTATTGTTAAGCAGTCTTAGCAAGTATACCATTTAAAACTGAGTTTTCTGAGAGCTTTTAAAAGAAACTTTATAGCCATTTTTCATATAAAAATCAGAGATATCATTAATTATAGTGTCCTCTGTATCAAATTGCTTTCTAATTTTTTCTTTTGTATATATTACACCACAACTTTTTAAATAATGATGTAGAAGAGAGAATGAAAATCTTTGGATTGAGTTCTTTCTGTAGTATAGTGCAGTAAGTTTCCAAAACTCCAGCCCCTTGACAATAAGGCTTTTAAAAATTAAAAACCAAAACGGTTTTAGTGGAAAACGTTAGAAAAGGCGACTAACATGTAAGCTTTCTCAGAAACAAACTTTATGAGCATGCTCAGTAGAAGAAGGAGGGGGCGGAAGTGTCCCAGTGAATAGGACGATGTCATTCAATGGTGTAGAAAGTGGTCCTTGCCTCCTCCTGTGCCTTGTGGAGTGACTTCAAACCAGGCTCCTCAGAGCTGTTCCATACCGTCTCCGTGTAAGGGGACACGCATACGACGGAGTGTGTACCCACCTCCTGTCATCCCTTAAAAAGATGTCAGTGTCTTTAAACATAGTAGTGATTCTTTTGCAAATACTAGTGAAGAGTAAATGAATCCCTAGCTCAGTGGGGTTATGTGAATTTTTAACATGGTAACACGTGCGATAACTTTGATATCCACATTTTAAACACTTTAAGATTACAACACAGTAGATGTTCCTATAATAATACTGCAGGTATTAAAGTCTCAGATTCACCAATGAGTAACTCAAAGCTCCAAAAAGCTAACCAAGCTGCTAAATAGCCAGTCACAGAAGACACAGAGCTGACATAGCAACACAGATCTGTCTGCCAGCAAAGCCTGCATGCTAACTGCAGGACTGTAATACCATAATTTGTGAAATTTGTGAAGCACAACACATCAGTGTGAATCAACAGTCAGATCTAAATGTGAACATGGTCTTAACCGGCTTTGTTTACGTGCTGTAACGTTGACCGTTATTTCTGAGGGGCTTTGCTGCAGTGATACAGAACAGATTCATCACAACTGATTTCATTTCCCTCTTGAAAGTGAACATTTAAAAAAGTCATCAAGACTTATGTTGTTCTCTTGATACAATGAAAACTTACAACGTATTCATCGTATGCTTCAGTTGTGATGAATCTCTTTGTATCATTGCAGCAAAGCCCCTCAGAAATAAAACGAACCCAGTGGGTGTCATGCTACCTGGGGAGTTGCAGGCTGGGCTCCGTCTCATGGAACATTTCATAGGTTAACGTACTTGAGAAATAACAAAGTGCTAATTTAATGAAATGCGATGGAGTCATTTGGATAGTGGATATTAATACAATTGTTTTTCCCTGCTGCCGAAGCTCAGATTCAAATGGGAGGTTTTGTCGTGGTGGAAAGAGGTCAGCGTGGGCTGAGGAAGGGTGTAGATGAGACTTTGCCCCAGCTACCATTGTTCATTTAGCTTCAGTCAAACCGAATGAGACCCTGGTTCAGTACAGATAGAGATGAAATTAAAGTAGAGCGATCTTCTGGGAAGACAGCTTCTGTTCTTACCTTCGTGCTTTTAAAACTATATGTTTTTATGATTCTAAAACTAATTTATGGCGATCGTAGGGTATCTTTTTTAAAAGAGAAAGTGTATATAAAATTCAAAATGCTCTAAAGGTAATTGCTAATATATTACTACTTTTCTTGTTCTCCTCTCTATAAATTTCCACAAATTTATATAATATTAAAACTGCATCTTTTTCAGCCAATATTTTATTATAAATGTTTTCGTTGCCATCGACACTCTGTTAATGTAATTTTTAATGACTGTAGCTTTTTATGAATTGAGCGTGATATGCCAAAGCAATTTCTTTCTGTTATTCCTATTTTAAAAAAATTATATACGTCTAATTCTGGGATAAAAATAATTGTATACCCAACTTACACTAATTTTTAAAAATTAACATGCTGGTAGTTAATACAGTCAGTGAGCTAGCAGAATAATTATCTTTGAAATTCTCAAAATACGTTTATGAGTGATATTCCAAAGTCCGGAAAGCTCTTCCAGGAAAAAAATAATACGGTATTAACCTTTCTTTCCTCATAAGTGACCACACTTATGAACTTGGAGTGTGGCTGCTTTGTGCGCTCTGAGCAAAGCATTCATGCCCGCTTGTTCTCATGAATAAGCACACATAGCAAGGCCGTTAGGAGTCTGTACGTGAATACTCCATGATCGTGCCAACTCAATCTTATTAAGTTTTAGTTTCAAGTGTCAATTTCAGTTTAGTTTGAGTTTTAAGTTAACACATTTTTACCTAGTTTATTCTCTAGTGTATACCGAGTTCTTGGCTTATCGTATATTCTCAGTAAATATTGTTGAATGAATAACGTTACTGACAGCCAAAAAAAAAAAAAAAAAATCCTGAGGATCTGGTTCAGATTTTGGGTGATGAGGGCCAGTGTACGCAACAACCCAAGAACAGACTGGTTTCTTCGTGGCTCAGCTCATCCGTTGTTATCCCATTGATCTGCTTTACGATTAATGGCTTCTACCACCTCAACCGGCCAATAAAATAAACCTTCTGGGATTGATGACAGGTCACCAGGTCACTGCACACCTCCTATTCTCTTTCCTTTTCTCACTCGTGCAAACCCCAAACCTTACCCCTGGCCCTCTGGAAATCCCACTCTGTTGTCAGCGAGACCACCTTGTCCCCCACCTGTTCGCAGGTTGGCCCTTCACCTCCTAGCTGCCCTGGGCTCTGCTGAGGACATGCCGAGGGCCCTGTCACCAGGGGAGGGAGGACTGGACCCCCTTTTTCCTCATGGCTGTTTCCAGACCATACGCCCTTCCCCCTCCCCCGAGTCTTCAGCTTCGAATCACATCTCAGCAGATGACATCGACCACTGTTCTTCATTCTCGCTGTCATACCCATATTCCCTGGAGATTCTCCCTCATTTTCTTGATGTTTTTAGCTCCTGACTCACTGCCATTCTGTCCAACATATTTCTGTCTTGTGTTTGGAGCAATTCGAATGTTCGTGTAGGCGCCCTTTCCAGCACCTTCGTCTCAAGCGATTTGAAATCCTTTCTTCTGAAGATCTGGACGTGCACCCTCCCAGGCGACTCACCCCCCGGCCATTCCCCGACTTGGCTGTCGCCGACGGCAGACCCTCGATTACCTCACAGTCACGCATCACAGTCCTGAGCATCAGTTCCAACTATAGCGGTTCAGCTTCAACCGTCCTTCAACCCACTGGGTATTCAATCTGTCGATCCTATGTCCCCAGGGGCCTTCTTTCTTGGACTCCCTACCTTCGGTCCCATGGCTCCACGACGAAGTCACCTCCACACACACCCTCTCAAGTCCCTCGCCCTGTCCTGCTCTATTATTCACTTGCGGACACCGCGAGCTCGGTCAAGCTTCCACCTCCTTGCTCGCACCTCCATGGCGAACACGGCTAAAAGAAACACACACAGCTCCACAGACTCAACTCGCCCTTGAAATCCGTCACCGGGGACTCCGAGCTGGCCCTCTGTGGCTCATCATGTCTACGCCCCTGGTCTCGTCTCCTCTTTCCCCAAACCCCAAACACCGCTTTTCCCGTTTTTATTCTTGGATTTCTCCTCACTGAGGAAATCAAGCTTCAGAATAGAAGCTGCAAACTCCCACTACCTCATCTTTCCACTTTCCGGCATCTGCACCCACATACTTTGAGTTCCTGCTGTTCCCCTCGATGAACAAGCCGTGATCCAGTCGGAGGCCAACCCCCTCCATCCGCGTACAGATTCCGGCACCTCCCACACACATGGGGATGCACTTCAACGATCCCCTGCTTTTGACATAATCACTGCGATTAATTTTGTTCCTGGCCTCCCTCTCCCCTCCAGCTACCACCACATTTCTTTGCTCCTTTGGTAGGAAAAGAAACAAAAAAATCTCAAAAGAAATGTCTAAACTCTAAAACTCCTGGACAATGAGATGAGAGAAAGTAGATGATATTGAGTTTGGTGACGACTTTTTAAGATACTATGCTGAAGGCATGATCTATGAGAATTCATGAAAATTAACAACAACAAAAAAATTCTGCTGGGAGAAACACTGTCCAAAAAAAAAAAAAATGAGAAAAGAAGCCCCAGACTGGGAGGAAATGTTTGCAAAAAGCGCATCTGATAAAGGACTATTATCCAGGACATACAAAGAACTTTAACGCTCGACAATAAGAAAATAAATTGTCTGATCTAAGAACAGGCAAAAGACCCGGACAGATTACTCACCAAACAAGATACACAGAAGGCAAATGCGCCCACGAAAAGATGCTCCTCAACACAGGTCATCAGGGAAATGCAGGTTAAAACAGTGACATACCGGGGCACACCTATGAGATGGCCCACATCCTCCATGCCTACAACGCTCAATGCCAGAGAATTCACTGCTGGTGGGAACGCAACATGGTGCAGCCACTTCAGAAGACAGTTTGGCTGTTTCTTCCAAAACTAAGCATGCTGTTACCATACGATCTAGCAAACGAGTTGAAAACTTATGTCCACACCAAAACTTGCACATGGGTGTTTATAGCAGCTTTATTCATAACTGCTGAAACTCAGAAGCAACCAAGATGTCCTTCCGGAGGTGAACGGATAAACTGTCACATAGTCAGGTAATAAAATATTACTCAGTGCTGAAAAGAACTGAACTATCAAGACACAAAAAAGACATAGAGGAAGCTCAAACGCATGTTACTAAGTGACACAAGCCATTCTGAAAGGCTGTGTACCGTAGGAGTCCAGCTACATCACATTCTGGAAAAGGAGAAACTATGGAGACAGTCAAACGATGAGCGGTTGCTAAGGTTTGGGGGAAGGGGAGGATGAAGAGGCAGAGCGAAGGGGGTTTCTAGGGCAACGGAACTGCTCTGTATGCTCCTTATACTGCGTAGCTTAATAGTTTGCTTTTGGCAGGATATCAGGTGTAAACGCTTGAAATGTACATTTCACTCATTCCAGATCATTCCTCTTCCCCTGCCTGGACAGTTCTTTTAAATAATATGGATTTCTTGCCAGATACCAGCAATCGTGCTTGGATCCCAGTTTCCAGCTGCTCCTGAAACTGCCCGGAACCATCTGAGTGGCTTTGAACGATGGGACCTTTGCAGGTGCGCTGTGTGGGTGCCCTGGGTGGCTCAGGAGCGTGCGCCTCTTTCTTGTGCTTTCATTATCCAATGATTTCTTGGAGATAAGTGTGGCCACTTCACTGAAGATCGCAAAGCCACAGAATAGAAAGTGTCTGGGTCTTTGAATGACCTCTCGTAGGAAAGCTTCTTTGCTGATCAAAAACATCTGTTTGGGACTTTATAGGAGAGAAAAATAAACGTTTTCCATGCTGAAGCCATTAGGCATTTTGGGGTTTCTTTATTAGAGTAGCTAGTATTGCTTCATCTAATAGATCGTTCTCTGTCAAAATCAGATGCGTAGATTACGAATGCTGACTAGCATTTCACGGAAGTTCTTACGTAAAAACTTTCCCATTTTCCATATAATCTTGTGAGTAGAAAAAAATGGATCGAGTTTGAAAATACTCATATCGTTTTATGCAAGTGAGTTGTGTGATTGTCAAAAATCACTCTTTCCTATTGTTTGGCATGCCGACATTCAGAAATGTTATTCCTCTTTTATGCTTCAAAAATAATTAAAAGGTTATATAATATATGCTTGTGTTTTATGTAAAATGTCTAAAATTTGCTAAATTTGAAAACTCTGATAGTGATGTTCTGATAACCAAGTGCTTTTTAAAATGGTATTTATTAGGTTTATCTCATTATAAACTATGAAATTATTCTAATTTGGGTTATCATCAATTCATCGATTACTGCCATGAACAAATTTGGTAATCATTCGGGAAGCAGGATAGATAAATTAACATTTAAAAATGCTTCAAAATTTATAGTCTGGTCAGGAATACTTTGCCTAATGCAATTCCAATTATTTTTCCATTTTGGAGTTTTCTAATTGTACTTTAAAACGTTCTACTCGTCATCTCTTACTGCATCGTGACTTTGAAATGCCCTGAAAATATATACATATTTGTGCACAAAACTCTTAATTTTTTTCTGACGTATCCTCAGTTCTCATAAGTGAGGACATTTCGGTCGAGCCACGTGCATGAAATAGCAATGATCAAAGGCAAAGGAACATATAATACAGAATGTGGGGAAAGCCTGCTGGAGTTTCTGAGTCTTGAGGCACCGTAGACAGATAGCTGATTTGACGATATTAGTGTAAAGGCCTCCATCCCAAGAGTTAGGGACCAACCTTCAGTGTTAAAATTAGCAACGTGCTTTCTAGCACATCATGTCGCCTCTTTGAAGGATCAAATAAAATACGAAGGATTCATCTTTTATGACATGGAAGGTAGTGTCTGGCTTTGATATTCTGTGGCCCTGTCATTCTTACAGTAAATGCATAAAATATTTTAGAAACACTGTCAGCCCTTTAAATTAGGAGGTCAGTGTTTTCTTTTACGTCAGGCACAGTTTTCCTACATTTCTCTCTCTGCATTTTGTCGGAAGAATCCATTGGGTTGACATTGTGCTACAATAAACGTAGATCTGTCCTGATATTTCTCTATGTATAACTGAACAAACGATTAGAATTTATGGTTTGATTTGCCGTTGTTCTATGAGGAATATTCAGAAACAACAGGGACATTGAGTAGTCGATATGCTTTCTTTCTCAGAATCAAACCTTACGATGGTCTTAGACGACCTATACCGAATTCGTCAAGGGAGCAATATACTTCCACGTATTTTATGCTTTGTAGGTTCTTCCTCTGCATTGAAGGGGTTACTTATTCGTTTACTTCCTGCATCAATTTCTCCATTTCTTTTCACCACTTCTGCCCTCTTCTGCCTACCACCTTCTCCATTTTATTGCCCCCCACTTTTTTCCAGGTTCTGTCACATTCCTAGGATTTATCCTCAATCAGCTTTCCCCTGAATCCATTTTTGGAACATATCCTTGGTTTTGGTCGAAGAACTGACCGATTACATTGCGCTTTCTTGAAACTTAATATGACTGATAATCAATTGTTTTGTAGTGCTCATGTGTTAAGACTTCTTTGTTAATATTTGTGATCAAAAATATTTCTGAAGTATTGATACTGCAGACTTTAAAATCCTGGGCATTCTGTATTAATTTGGGTAAACAACATCCTAGAAAACATGCTTTGCTTTTCAGGCAGCTATTTAAAAAATTAGAAGTACCCTGCTCTATTTAAAAAATTAGAAGTACCCTCTAATTATATACCTATATCATCTATACCTGTATCTATAATCAGTAATGAGATGACTCATAATTGAAATAACAATTCCACACCGGCGAGAATTTGGAAGAAGCGACTAGAACATGAGCTTCTAAAGAACACACAGAAATTTTAAGAAGCGCTTTGAACTTTCATAGAATGTGGAGTTAATTTTTTGGAGGGAATTCAGTTTTCGATCTCCAGAAGCAGAGATACCCTAGTTTAAATAAAGCCACACTTTTGACATCCCTCGTCTTCGTCTGTTCAGGCTGCTAACCACCATACGCTGAGCGTTTATAAACAACAAATGCTTATGTCTCACGGTTCTGGAGACCGAAGACCAGGATCAGGGCCCCAGCAGGTGCTGGTCTGGTGAGGGCTTCCAGGTTCGTAGACGGTGTCTTTCCCATGTCCTCACATGCGGGCGGGGGCTAGGGAGGTCTGGGGCACTGGTCTCCTTCACAAAGGCCCCTTCTTTATCACTAAACACCTCCCAAAGGCCTCATCTCCAGATATCATACCATCACATTGGGCATTAGAATTTCAACAAGCGAATTTGTGGGGGGCACCTTGGTTTAGAAAAATGTTCTAACCATCTTTTAGGGCCGATATAAGTAATGCAGATATCAACGACTCATTCATTGGCCTAGTTTGATGAAACTTGGAACATTCAATAGATTTCCTTTAATTTAATTGCGGAAATTTAATCTGGGCTTATTATATCATTTGTTTTTTTTTTTTCTTTTCATAATGTAAATTTGGTTTTATTCAATTGTAATTTAATCTCTGGATTCATGGTTCATGTTCATCATTTTCTAAAGCTGTGTGTGTGTGTGTGTGTGTGTGTGTGTGTGTGTGTCTGTGTGTGTGTGAGTGTAGTAATATGTCCATCTGTCTCTATCTAAATCTGTGTAACTATCTGTAGGGAGCGGATTTTAATGTGAGGCTTCTCTAAATATTAAAACAACAACATTATAATGACACCACTTACACGTTTTGAACACCATTTGCCAAGATAAAAAATTCTCAGTTCAACATCCTAGAAGCAACTGTTTTCAATTTTCTGTAGTTTAAAACCAGAATCTGCCAGCAGGTAGAACTAAGAACATGTCAACTGTCAGACAGTGTCAGAGAGATAAATAAAATCACTAAGGTAAGCTTCTCAAAACCCTATGAATCATGAAGGCATTTTCACATAACATCAAACCTAAATTATATTCGGAAGACTAAAATTTTAAACTGCCTCCTTGAAAGTAGAGTTGATTTTCCACTATTGTTTTTTTTCCAAAAGCTTCAAATATACCTTCAGCATTTGTGCTATATTGGTTTCTTTTTAAACCCCAAACAAACTAGGGAGATTAAGAAAATCTCACTATTTTTGTACCGAAGCTAATCAAAGAGTGGTGCCTAAATACATCTGTCCAACGAGGTCAAATGTATTCGTGCCATTTTGATAAGATAAATGATATCCCAAGAAATTATGATGAAATGGAAAATTTGGACCATATCTTTATCCCTGTAGAGAAAAAATATTCCATACAAATTCAAACGCTTTTTTTCTCCCGTCTGTATGATTTCCTTCCTCAGCTTGAGATAACTCTGTTCTCTTTGCGACCATCTCTCGATTATGTTTTTGTCCCTGTGTTTCCTAATTACCATTCTCTGTCCCACGCATGCTGCTCACACCTCTCACAATCCTCACCTCTCACACACATACGTGGCATTTCTCCGATGCACAGCTTGTTTCAGATATCCGTCATCCTGTGTAAAGGAAGTCCCACATGTGTGCATGGCTGACTGCTTCTGGAAGGCCGGTGGCAGGCGTGTAGCACAAGTGATGTACAGGGCTGTGAGTTATGTCTGTGTTTAATCAGTCATCACGGGCAGAAGGAACTGTGTGACCTGACGATGATTCTGTGACAACACTGCAGACTTCCTGCCAAAGTTTACCCAAATGCAGCTAGCGGGCTGGGAAACCTTTTATTTCTCTCCGATGGATGTAGAGTCGCAATTCCCAGGAGCCTCCAGAGCATTTTGAAATTAATGTCCACGGACGTTTCAGCTTCCATGCCGATGCACGAGTTACGGCTGTGGGGACAGAGGAGAAGTTGTGAGTGACCCAAGTGGTTTGTTTCAGTTACCATACCCAACTGACGGAAAAGGAGCGTCCCTTTTAAATGTTTTTATCTCTTATGGTCCGCTAAGAAGTAATACACATGACGGTGGCTCCATGATGTTTTTCTGCCGTTTACTGAAGCTTGCCAATTGCAAAATTACTCCTGATGCACGTTAATAAATAATGTATGCACTGTTAATAGATCCAAAATCTGAAGTTCCTATTAGAGAGAAAAATTGTGTCGAAGCATCAGAGAAGTGCTGTGTTACATTGGAGTGGGGAGGAGGGGGAGGGGGTGGGGGGCGGGAAGGGAGGGAGAGAGCGCGCTAAAGACATGTTTAAGTCATGGACACTATTTTTACTGTAAAGAACTAGAACTAATCCATTTTAAGCAGTCAGTAAATTTTGTTTCAAGCCTCAAATATTTTGATGTAATGCTGTCTTTTATTTCCATTCCAATTTGAAAATTAATTTTTCATATTCCCCATAACTTTATGAAAACTAACTTCGAAATTTTGTAGGTTTTTTTGTTTGTTTGTTTTGTTTTTGGTTTCCTGGGAGCGACTTCTAGTTTACTGCTTTTTAACTTAATGGAAATATACGCTATTATATATAGGACATAGACATATCTCTGTCTGTCTCTGTCTTTCATCTCAAGGTTATACACAGTAATTGATTGTGTTCTTTTTTCTTTTATACTCTCGTAACAATACTCACCTTCGTGCACGTGTTCATGTCTACAAACAAGGATCAGCAAACTTTTTCTATGGAGGACCAGATGGTAAATATTTTTGGCTTTGCAGCCTTGTCGCCTCCATCAGAGGGACTCAGCACTGCCACTGCGATGACACCAGAAGCAACACAGAATGGATCGGGAGGACAAGGCGCCACCCCGTATCCTAAGGGAAACTTAATTCAGAACAACGTTTATTCCAATTTTTTTTTTTTTTTTTCTGTAACCCCCCAGGTTAATGTAGCATTTTTGGAAGACTCTGGAAATCTCCATCGGCTGAAGTAGCATGTAACATGTTATACTTTCGAGGCGTGAAGACAGCCCAGCCCTCTCCCTGGAGCACCCGGATGGCTCATGTACCCCTGGAGCAGAACACAGCCTTTCCTCATGGGCACAGGTGGTCCATCTCCATCGCTTTCTGGGAGCCGGAGGGGGCCAGCTGCACCCCCACCGTCCTCTTCAGAGCAGGAAGGCGAGGAGGGGTGCTGACGTGTGTGCCCACAGCCTTCTGGCTTCTGAAGGACAATAGCTTCGTCAGTCCTGCCCCGAGCAGCCCGGAAAGAATGAAGAGCTGGGAGCTGGGGACGACGCTGCACCCTGCGCTGTGAATGGGACCCATCCTGGGCTCAGTGTGAAGAGGACTGAGGCTATTGTTCCCATGGAGAAAAGGGTCAAAATGATAGATATTTCATCAATGCATATATAAAAAATTAACAAATGCCACCAAAGAGACTGCCTTCGACGGACCACAAAATCAAGGTGCCTTTCATCTTTCTTTTAAGCACTTTTCAATGCCCTGTGTTTGGATCCAGCGTCCCCCAGAGACTGCATTTCGACACGGCTTTTTATCTCCTCAGCCATAGGAAGTGCCCTTTCAAAGTCTAAACAAAATAGTGTCCTCTGTGTCTGCGTGTCACCCGGCTTTGCATTATCCTCAAAAAAAGTCAAACGGATCTGCAAGCGGGCACAGGGCCCGGCTGGCGGCTGGCAAGGTGCTTTCTCCAGATCGCTTTTCGAACGCACTCACAGCCCACCTTGACCGAGGTGGAGGGCACATCCATCTTCCCTGCCGGCCTCTGCTGCAATTTCAACGAAGTATCTGTTCATACACATATTCGATGACCAGCTATGTTTTACATTAAAATGAAAGCAAACCCTAAACCCACAAACGTCATCAAATCCAGCTCAGCATGCCTAGGGAAGTGGTCGCAGCAGGCGGGGCACAGAGAGCCCCATTTCCCCTGGGCCACGCCTGACGCAGGGAAATCTCTTGTCCACCTGTGGAAAGCACATTAGCACGCTGCAGACAGAAATCGGTAGCTGCCCCACGGCCGAGGGTGTTGCAGCTCAGAAAATATCCCATCTATTGCTGTGTGGGCACCAGAGCCATCGTGTCAGACTCTGAACTGTGCCGGTCCAGGGGGCCCCAGAGGGCTGTGGGTGACGCACGGCTTCAGGTTGCACTTCACGCCTGTTCTTTCTAATGACATTTCAGAACTATATACATATATGCGCATGTGCACGTATATGAAACAGAGGAAGTATTCATTAGATCCCCACCGCCTGACTCCCGACCCGGGCGCAGTCTATGCTTCCAGATCTTTCCAGGACGCCGATGGGCTCCTGTGCTCCGTGTGCCTTCAGACCCCCGTACTGTCACAGTGTAGGGTTTGTGATGCGATAGGACAGACGGCTGGAGAAAAAGGCAGAATCTTCCCACATCCGCCCTGGAGAACGTCTGTGAGTTCGGGGGGTCCCCAAGATAACCCTGGGTTCAAGGATTCAGTCGGGCTCACAGTTGAGTTTATTACAGTTAAGGGATGTATGTGGGTCGCCATCGGCAGAGGGAGAACATGCCCGGGGCAGAGTTAGGACAGACCAGGCTCGGAGATCCCAGGCGTCCTCCCCCAGGGCAATGTTTGTACCTCCTGGCAGTGATGTGTGACAACACCCGTGGAGCATTGCCAACCAGGAACCCTCACGTACCCCAGGTGTTCAGAGATTCAGCCGGGGGTCAGGCGCACGTGGCTCACCGTAGTCTCCCACGGCTCCAGAGGCTGAGCTGACACCATGTGGCCCAAGGCCCCTGCGGGAAAACACTCAGTTAGCAAAGATCTTTTCTGGGAAGGCCCTGAGACTTGTTAGGCACCCTACGTGCCCCAGCAAAGTCCCGTAGGCTTACTCCTCTGTCACCCTCCCCACGGCATCCGTCACCGGCACATTTCTCGCCGCCTGCTCCTTCTCGCCATTGTGTCGCCCTCGACGCGCCCGTCCGTCCGCCCGCCGCCCCCATGTGCCGATTCCGGTCCTTACCTTTCCTATCGCTTCCACGTTCGGTTCGAATTTATTTTACGAGACCGTCAAAGACGTTCTATTTAAACATCGAATGAAAGGAAAACAGAGTGGCAAGCGCTCTAGCTGTAATAGTTTTACTCGCTTATATGGCAAACAAGACGTGTTGCTTTGGAAATATCACAGGAGAGGAACCGCGTCGCCTGCAAAGCACTGGCGCGTGGCAGGACGGAGCCTCCGCCGCCTCCCGTCTCCGGTAACTCCCGAGATGGTGACACAAGGACGGAAACATTTTCGGGGTTTCCGAGCGCGGCTGGGAGCGTCCACGCCGTTCGGTTCCTCTAGCCGATGTCCTTGACGGCTGCTCTGCTGGTTTTCAAGCTGATCCCTTCCTGAAGCCCTGTCACCGTCTCTGGTCTCTCACCTAAGTCTGCGCGGGCGGCTCCTGGGCGTCAGGGAGCGCTCGGGACCTGCCAGCCGTTCGCTGTGCTTTTCACTGTCTTCATTTCTTGTCCAGGACCTGAAGGAGCATCGTCCCTTCCGCTCGGTCCCACCGCCAGCGGTCTCGGCGGCAGTGGCTTCTGGGCGCTCCGTGGGCGACCACGATGCCAGAGGATCAAAACCAGAAAAACAAAGCAAAGCGAAACAAAACGCGGTCTTTACGCTGAGTAATTACTGCCTCTTCCTCGGACCACACCGAGCCCCACAGCAAATGGGCCTTGAAATCCTTCACGCAGGATCCTCTTGATTTTTTGAAAGATAACAGTAAATGAAATTCACGTTGGGCGGCTTCAGGGAGAGAGCTGCTGATCATGGTAACACCGGGTTTAGAGCGACAGGTCCCCCGGTGGCCAGAGACAGGTTTTCCTACCTACGTGTTTTCTGTTTCCTTCTTCGTGGGCATCGTTGCGGTCAGCGTGAGAAATCTGAATTTAGTAGTTTGTCGAAGGGAGTCGACGCGCAGATGTGTGTGCTCCAGCTGGGAGAGGCCGGGTGACGCCGTGATGTCCAGCAAGCCCCAAACCGTGGTGACTCACGACGGGGATCGGTTTCCCCCCCACGCAGCATGCACCTGGAGGTCGGTGAGGGGTTCGGCCCCGCATCTCCTCTCCAGGGCTCCAGGCTGATGGGGCGGCCGCCAAACCAGATGCTGCACGTTCGGGGGTGAGCGAGTAGCTGGGCCCCGGGGAGCTCGTTGCCAGTCCTAAGCCGCAGAAGCAGCACACGCTGCCACCCGCCGTAGAGCCCCTGTCGCTGTCACAGCTCCACGCGGGGCCCCAAAGCACATATGTAGCTTGGGGCTTCCACGACACTGACTCCGTCCCCAAGCACGATATTCACGCAGGACAGCGCTGAGCTCTCAGTGACCAGTCACTGGACTTTAGATGCCCCGCTGATCACTTTGCCCACGACCGCGGCGCCACGTCACCTGCCTGCGGTTCCTCTGTACAGAGAGGGATTTCTAAGTCGGTGCTGTTAATGTCCGAATGGAACTTAAATGACTTGCTAAAAATGTCCGTGATAAATTTAAAGGAGCAGATTTTAGAGCAGGTGACTAAACGTGGCGTGAAACGGGGTTCCGGATCTCGTAACATAGAATTCTACTCACACCCCCTCCACCCCGACGCACTGTGCACACTCACACTCGAAGTGCTCCTGGCGATCGTCTCTGATCTTTGTCAATCGGTTTTCTCCCCGCCCTCCCCCCAGAAATAGCTAGTTTCCTTCAGCTGAATGAGTTACACAGCAGAAAGTTTTGGTTTCCAGAATGAAGCGGTCGAGTGACAATCCGGAGTTCGCGCGGTGGCTGCCTAGGAACGGGACTTCTTCAGAGCAGAGCACCTGCCCGTGTGGCACACAGCGTCCGCCTTCTCCTCTTTGCCTACCTGGTAATGCAGGGTTGAGGGAAGGTGAATCCCATGTTTACTTTTTATTGTCTCTCTTTTTAATCGATATGGAGGAGGGATAAGCGGGAAACCCTTATTCCTTTTTTAAGTTGGCTTTTATTCAGGACTTTGCCTGACATGGGCTCAGACTATGCCAAGATCATATTTAAGGTCTCGTCACCGAAATTCTTTCGTCACTGAATTTCCTGTTGCTTTTCCCTTCGAAGGCATTTCATTTTGCTTAGTTGGTGACTTGTTAAGGTTCGAAAGTCCCTTATGCCGATCCTCTCATTTGCTCTACAGAGGTCAATCAGAACAACTGTTTAATATGTGCCACTTTTTGGTAGTAATTCTAAACTCCAGCCCTTAATTTCATTACCCGAAACTTAGAAAGAGGACAATGTCCCCACTTAAAATAACGTTAGAAAGCATCATTCTCAAGCACTTACCCCCACTCCCATCCCCATATTTTTTATTGCTTTGGTTTCGGCAGAAATTCAAAACACTGGCAAAGAGTTTATTTTCTCTTTGCAAAATTATTCCTGTCACATTCTTCCAAACATCTTCTAGGTAAATCAGGCACAATAGATTTCAAATTTTATAACACATTTCAAATGGACTGCCTTCGTCACGATCAAACCAAAATAAGAAGAGCATAATGAAAACAACAAATATTAATAGTCTTATGGTTTTCACTTCTCTTAACATTATTAGTCGTGCTATACTCTAAGGGTTATAAGAAATGAATTATAGAAGAGATTATGTGATTAGTTATTAATTCTTTCCTTGCAGGATTGAGAATCAAAGGGTGCGATAATATTTCTTCATTACAGAAATGTGCACTCCTCCAGTAATAGAATCAATTCGCACTGAGGCATGGTAATGAAGGGCAGGAAGAAAGCTGAAAAATGAATCTGACGGTTGTCTTCAAGTCTCATTTTAGGCAAATGTTTCAAAGTTCTCCCATCCACACCTCTTATGACAGTTTACAACATCAATCAGAATTAATAGTGTGATTTTTTTTTCTTTTGTCCATTTTTTTTTTTTTTTTTTGTCAGCTTTCTAGTCTTGAACTGCAGACAGCGACCTTGGTCTACCTTCGTCACCATCACGTCCCAGATTCCGTGACCCGGATTAGGTCGTTTTCTTGCAAGTTAAATTATAGATTCACCAAGTGGCAAATTAGCAGCTGTTACTGAAATTATTTAAATAAAGATTTACCTGAGCTTCATATCACTGAAGTACGTTCTATATTCATTTATTTTAAAATTACATTTTTATGAGTGAACCTTCCCTAAAACACACGCAGAGTATTATTTTATTATTTGTCCTGGGCTCTATTTCTTACTTGCTTCTTGACTCTAAAATGAAGTTCGTGGTTACTTCTTTCACTGCGTTGTTTCAGTTTTGAACCCCCTGAGGATAACGGGGGGTCCCTACTCTGTGCTCACACTTGCAGTTGTATTTCCCAAAGTCTTGAAGTCCATCCTGGTCTTTCCTAAGTGAAAAGGTAGGTCGCAGGGGTGAAGGCAGGGAGAGAGGGGTGCCGGGGACACACTTTCTCCCGTGGCCCCCTCGTCCCCTCCTATAAAGATGGCCTCCAGAATCCGATCTGTTCTCCTGGGCTCCACTTTGCACGTAGTTCAAATTCGCACTTATATCAGGTTATAGTACATTAAGAAAATGCATTTAGTGT
>NW_011888913.1:916949-917258 GCF_000151845.1 Pteropus vampyrus | reverse complement strand
GTAATTCTAAACTCCAGCCCTTAATTTCATTACCCGAAACTTAGAAAGAGGACAATGTCCCCACTTAAAATAACGTTAGAAAGCATCATTCTCAAGCACTTACCCCCACTCCCATCCCCATATTTTTTATTGCTTTGGTTTCGGCAGAAATTCAAAACACTGGCAAAGAGTTTATTTTCTCTTTGCAAAATTATTCCTGTCACATTCTTCCAAACATCTTCTAGGTAAATCAGGCACAATAGATTTCAAATTTTATAACACATTTCAAATGGACTGCCTTCGTCACGATCAAACCAAAATAAGAAGAGC
>NW_011888913.1:906249-916899 GCF_000151845.1 Pteropus vampyrus | reverse complement strand
ACCTGAGCTTCATATCACCGAAGTACGTTCTATATTCATTTATTTTAAAATTACATTTTTATGAGTGAACCTTCCCTAAAACACACGCAGAGTATTATTTTATTATTTGTCCTGGGCTCTATTTCTTACTTGCTTCTTGACTCTAAAATGAAGTTCGAGGCCACTTCTTTCACTGCGTTGTTTCAGTTTTGAACCCCCTGAGAATAACGGGGGGTCCCTACTCTGTGCTCACACTTGCAGTTGTATTTCCCAAAGTCTTGAGGTCCATCCCGGTCTTTCCTAAGTGAAAAGGTAGGTCGCAGGGGTGAAGGTGGGGAGAGAGGGGCGCCGGGGACACACTTTCTCCTGTGGCCCCCTCGTCCCCTCCTGTAAAGATGGCCTTCAGAATCCGATCTGTTCTCCTGGGCTCCACTTTGCACGTAGTTCAAATTCGCACTTATATCAGGTTATAGTACATTAAGAAAATGCATTTAGTGTCTTTTAATAAAAATGATTTCCAAAGTAATACACTCACATGGTAGTAAATTTAAAAAAAAAAATACAGAAGCACAAGGGGTTAATAATACTAAAAATGATATTAAGCCTAACACCTTCGTCATGCCTGTCATCATCTTTCTTAAAAACTGTTTTTTTTTGCATTCTTCCACTCCCCATTATTTTTCAAGTCTAAATTATACGATTTTATGTAGATTCGTAAACTTATCAACCATAGTCCATATCTGCTTAAAAGATGGGGAGTTAGCTCAGTAACACTAGACTACTTTATTGCTCTTTTCACCATTAATGTTTAAAAAATATCATTTTACATTTTCTCATTAGTTGCCTTTCTACTTGGAAACGATATATTCTTTCCCCATAATTTTAGCGAGCATCACATCTTTTATGGAAAAGAAGAACTTAAGCATCGCTGGCTCTCTCCCCCATTTTGTGAGTTTCACTTTAATTTTCCCATTATCAAATTGTCAGGATAGTATTATTAAAAAGCTTGTTTCAAACCGCACATTTAAGCAAAGAGTTTGTTGACTTTCGTATACATTTTGAAAAGAAATATAAAATATTAGATGGTTGTATGACAGCTTAATTTACCTTTTATTCTATTAAAAAATCCCTCTGATGGACATGTTAATCATCCATGAAATGCAGAAAACACTGACAGGCAGACATGACAGACGAAAGAGAAAGAAAAGGTGAAGAGAACACAGCAACTGGAAAACAAGCTCACTAAAAAATAACAAAGAACAATAGTTGACTATTTTACATGAAAAATCAGCACAATTGTACAATCATAAAATCCTAAAAGAGAAAGTTGAACTTTTCAGTTTAAAGCTTCAGCTGAGCTTCCACACCGCCTAAGGTGAGACAGGTCAGGGCCATTTATTTCATTCATGAAATAAAGAGCTGTGCTAATTAATATTAAACTATATAATTAATATGTTTTATACATACAGTGGAATGCATATAATTTCATATACATATCTGAAAAATCCTCCTTGTTGTTATCCTATTAATGGATTAATTCTTTGTTTCTTGCTTCTGTGAAACCATGGCCACACCTGTGTGTATGGGTAGAGACCCAAACATCAGTTCTGCTCTATGAACTGAAGACCCACCGAGCTTAGTGATGGCCTCAGTTTGAAGGGCATATGTAAGGAGAGGTCTTCCTTTTCTGAAGCCTTTGTGAAATTTGCAGTCTGCGTATTCTGTTCTCTTTTACTCAATTTTCTCTCAGGCAAGAGGCAAGAGTTAGACCTCAAAAGTCCAAATGCTGACAAATGTGCTCCAGCCTCTTGTGGCACATCGGTGTCTCCTGGAGCAGGCTAAAAAGTAATAATAAAAAAACACTCTAACAAAATCGAAATCTCTTCAATGTAACTTTTCTTGGTGGGTTAATTAAAAAAAATCTTATCTTAACTTCTGATTTTTTATTTTTGTTTACTTAAGTCATTTTGCCCATTAGGCATTTCCGAAAGTGTGTATGAAGACATATAATAGAAGTACTTAAAATTGCTGTTTAATGAGTAGCAGAATCAATTTTTCAATGTGCAAATGTAAGTAGAATGCTCAACAAACAAATGTGCATGTTAGATGTGTTGAAAAACAGCAAAATAAAGCCATAGTACATGTTTGCAAAGCACTCACAGTTTGTGGGTAGGCAAGACGAGAGTATAAGTAATCCTAACGCAGAGCTCACCATATGCACCATAACCCAGACGCAAACGAGACGACGTGAATATAAACATACATCACTTTAAAGAACTACTTAATGCGTAGAAATAAATCATGGAATATATTTGTATTAGCTTAACATTGAAAAACTATTCTGAGCAGCACATTTTAAAGAACATTATGAGTTAAACCAAAACGATCTAATTTTTAATATTCACCGAAAATTTCCTAGAGTTGCGTAAAGAATTTGAAAAAAATCTGTCGAGTGAGGCAGTTCATGCTATTCTATTTTTCATGATATGAACTTTTTATTTCAGTATTTTGAAAGCTAAATAAAAAATATTTCTCATTGCTTAAGGTCCAGAGTCTGGGAATTTTAAGATGAATATGCCTTCGCTAACGGAAGTGCTCACCTTACTTCCTCAAAGCCCACCTTGCCCATGACCCTAGCGTCAGCTCTCAGACTTGACTGACCGTCTCCAGACCCTCTGCTTCTCTGCACGAACGGTAAGTCAGCACTTGCCAAACTTTTTGCATTTTGATTTATCAACTGTCTTCCTTACCTCCTCGTACAGTTAGTTTCCTTTGGAGAAATGGAGGTACAACATCATGTGTGCCTCAATATATTAGAAATTTCACAAATATTTATGCTCATTGGAAATGGAGAGGACCCCGAAGGAAAAACAGACCCTTTCTTGTAGATGACCATGAGAACTCAGAACTACCATTTACCCAACAGAAATCTAGTCAACCTGCCAAGGGATGAATTTCATGCCATGTTTTGCTAATTTTAACGTTAAATTTTAACTCATGAACATTCTTGTAGTGAGTAAACAATGACCAAGTTTCATATAGAGAAGAAAAAATCCTTTAGTGTTACAACCAGGAGACAGTTTGCTCTTGCCTATGAGTACAGGTTCTTCGCGGATCCAAATATCAATGTCACGATCCCTTTACCTCTGCTGCTAGGAAGTGTGACGACTTTTGACTCAGCAGACAGAGGGATGCTGCACATCTTACAAAAACACATTGGAAAACTTCCAACCCTAGGTAGGAGGTGGCCTAGGGATATGCAAATGAACCGACACCCCTCTCAGGATCTTTATGGGCAACTCCTGATAGAACCATCTTATGTGGATAATAAACTGTCCCCAGGTGTCAATCAAAAATTTCTTTAGAAAGCTGTTTCTCTTGTTTGTTAGTCATCCTTAATTGGTCTTGCCAAAGTTGAGCTTTCAGAAAAGCAATAAATAAATAAATAAATGAATGAATGAATGAATGAATGAATAAAATAAAAAATAACATTTTGTATAAGATTTGAACACGAACATGACTACTTTCCTTTCGGAAATAATGTGTATAGACTACAGCACGTCGAACTTGAGAAAACAGCTTCGGTGGATGATAATGAAACAGAACTAGAGAATCATACTCTGGACAGTGGCTTCCGTGTATGATCCGTGCACCAGGCCGTTTCCTGATGGGAGTTTAACTTCTTTTAGGTAAGCACACTCTCCCCGTAAATGCCTCACCAATAAAGCCTCTGAATATTTTCAGGTGTTGAGTACATGTCCCATAAGAACAGAGGAATGGGTCTCTGCTTCTCAAAGTGAAGCCTGCAGACCAGCTGCATCGACTTCAGCCGCAAGTTTGTTAGGAGTGGAGTTTTGGTCCCAGCCCAGGCTTTCTGATTCAAAATTTACATTTTTAACAAGATTTCCAGGTGATTCAGGTGCTTATTACAGCTTGGGAATCATGGACATATAGGATCCCTTTCTCTCCTACATGAATCTGCTGTTAATATACATCCTCAAAGCCCAGCTGAGTTATGGGAAAGAAAGCAGATGAAGGAGGTAGGTCCTGGGCAGCCGTGGAGCGTAGATGCTGCATGGACATGATCAGAAAAAGAATTCAGCAGTTACCGGCTCGCTGCTCACTCAAATGACCAGGCAGCATATCATTCACTCTCAGGTAGAGAAACGTTTCTTAAATATATTTGTTCCTGCACTCTGATCTCTGCGCAGAGGATAACCATATTTCTCTTAAAAACTTCTGATCAGCGTAAAATGGCTCTTATAGTGCATTACATCACAAGAATGTCTCCTGCAGGTTAAGCAACTGTTCTTAGCTTGGGTAAGGCACAGCTCTGTGAAATGCTAGCCTCCAAATTTTCCAATTTTAAAACATAGCAGTCCTGTGAATGCTTACTTAATATTCCGTTAAGATTCTGTACCTCTAGAGAATAGTCTTGAGATCAGCAGTTAATACCGGCATGAAATAATGAGTTGGTGCTGCCCAGTAGCTTCTGAAACAGCACAGAGGTTGGATTCAGGCCTAGACAATGTCTGCGTTACATTTACTCTTGGACTAAAACATTCCCATCCACAGTCCAGTTTGCTGTAGCAACATGACAGAAATACTTCCTGATTCCCAGGTCACTAAGTCAATGGAAGAGAGCTTAGCTGGACCCAACTGGGAGATGGCGACAGAGAGGTCACTGAGGAACAGGCTGATTGTGATCACCAGCTCCAGGGACTAGTCTCACATTCAGGTGTCCTTCTTCAGACACAGAACCTAGCAGAAGGCTGTGCCTTAAACTCCCAACTTTTCACTCTTTTTAGGCACGGGACAAATAGCCTCTATGTTAAATGACAACTGGAAAATAAAACATATTCCAGAAAGCCACAAGGGTTATATGCCTGATATTCTTAAAAATGCTCACAGTAGCAACAAAATCTTTGGACTTAAAGTAGTCTTGGACAGTTAAAAATACTGCATGTCTTTATAATTTATTCTTACATGGGAACTTTTGAGAGGGAAACACACGTTGACCTATAACCTCAGAATATTTCCGAAAGTAAAAGAACTACTAGTTTTGTCTTTTTCTTAAATCTGCATGTTCTAACTTTGAAACTAGTTTCTAAGTAAAAAAAAAAATATATATATATATATATATGACTTATGTATATTACACATATTTAAAATATTCTGAATATACAGAAAACATACATATAGCTTATTCTAAAAAGAAGCTTACACAATTAGACTACAGGAAAGAGCATTTAAATAAAAATTCAGGAAATGCTTTAGCTACATGTTAATGATTCCTTACCCCGTTCTGGGCCACAAGAATTCTTTTAGCAAGAGCTTGCAAAAGGAAGTTTCATTTTGCGATAGGATCTAGCTTTTATTGAGAAATAAGAGTTGACAAATGGCATCCTCGTTTATAAAGACTTTTCTTTCGATAGGATTAAATGACTAACATTAGGCATTTGACCCAATTTGGTAAAGCAACAGAGACATTTCCTACCATAAAAATGAAGAAATTAAATATTAGGATTATATAAGACAATGAGACATAGCTGAAGAGAATAAAGATGAATTGTTTTTCTTCCAATCATTAGTTTCTATGTCTGTCAGAGTACCGTTTTTCAAATATTAGAAGTCCATTAAGTTAGTAATTTGCCTTGTATAATAATTTTAAGATATACCTTATTAAGAATCAAGCAGCATGAGACATTGAGGTAACAAGAAAATTCATAAAGTCTCATGAATCCTAATATTTACCCACAAATAGGTAACTAGACTTATCTTTTAAAGTTTAAAGAGCATTTGAGAACAAAAATTGCTCTTTTATAATGTATATGTTCATTTGAGAATATTATAGAGAGAATATGTTCCAGTCAAAGTTTGCTCTATATTTTATCAGTTTGCTAATAAAAGCAAAATAAAAGTGATATTTTAAAAGAATATTTATTAAATATAGGTTTATATCCCACATGATATGTATGTCAGAAACGATAGCTAGTATATGGTCTTTGAAAATAGTTCAGTATGCTCTTTCAATGATGGATGTAATTTTTTTTAGTGTAATGTGACTGCATAATTCAGTCTTACTTGGCTTGAATATAGCTAATCTGAAATTTTTAACTGTCAACACATTTTTAGCTGATTTGACCAGATTATTTTATAATTTAGTCATTTCAGTCAATAATTACAAATGAATTGTTTATACGGACAAACTTTTCTTGGTCTTTCTGCTGAACTAAATTAGAACTGGCTCCAATTTTTAAGGATGTTTTTTCTTATAGTGCTAATTCAGCAGATTATAGTGCTCACGTAGCACTCAGTATTTATTTCCTTCATTGCTGTTATACAACTTAAATTAATATGCGCTTCGATATGGTTTAATTACACTGAGGAATATAAACATGTATATTTAATAATTTAACATGTATAACTTAAGGGTATGCAATATTTAGAATGATTATTTTCTACATCTTAATCGTTCTATCGAATAGCATTACGTAACATTGAAAATATATTTATTAATAACTTTTTAAAAATTATATTTTCCCTAGAATAAAAACAAAATTATCGATCCAGCAATCCTACTACCAGGTACGTATTGAATGACATCATTAGCTCCAAGAGATATCTGCACCCCATGTTCATTGCAGCAAAATTCACTGTAACCAAGATATGCAAACAACTTAAATGTCCCTCAACAGATGAGTGGACAAAGAAACCGTGGTGTACATATACAATGGAATATCATTCAGCCATTCAAAAGAAAGAAATCCTGTCATTTGTGACAAATGGATGAATCTGAAAGGCCTTATGCTAAGAAACAAGCCGGAGAAAGAAAAAGGCAACTATTATATGATCTCACTTGTACGTGGAATCTAAAATCAATCACTCAATCGAGCTAATGTCTTAGAAACAGAGAAAATAGAACGGTATAGTTGCCAGGGGCTGGGGAAAGAGAAAATGAGGTGATGTAGGTCAAAAGGTACAGGGTGGGGGAAGGGGACAGGGGGTGACACAGGTGAAAGGGTACACATTTTCAGTTGTACCAAAAAGTTCTGAGTCTCTAATGTACCAGCATGGTGACTACAGTTAAACGATATTGCACACTTGAAAGCTGCTGAAGGTGAATTTTAAGCATTCTCACCAAATAATAAAAAAGAAAAAGTTAACTGTGTGAATAACGTGAGGCGATAGATGAATTAACCATTCCGATCTTGATAATCATTCGACAAAGAAGATGTATATCCAGTCATTACGATGTATCCTTTAAATATATACGATTATTTTTTTTCCTTCAGCTACCATATATTTGATCTCCTTTACTCACTTCGCCCTCCCACAACCCCCCTATTTTTGACCCCCTTTACCCTGTCTTCCTCTTCCCTCCTCCCCGACCTCCTACCCTCTGGTAACCACTAGTCCATTGTCCATGTCCCTGAGTCTCTGTTTGTCCTGTTCATTTGTTGCTTTTAGGTTTATAGCCCACATGATATCATGCGGCTTTCAACTTTTTCAGTCTGGCTTATTTCACTTAGAGGTCCATCCAGGTTGTCGCAAATGGCAGTATTTCATCTCTTCTTATGGCTGAGTAATATTCCATTGTATATATGTGCCACAGCTTCTTTAGCCAATCATCTATCGTAGGACACTTCGGTTGCTTCCATGTCCTGGCCACTGTGAATAATGCTGCTATGAACATCGGTGTGCAAATACGTTTTTGGATATGGGTTTTCAAGTCTTTGGGATAGATACCTAGTAGAGGGATTGCTGGATTATATGGTAGATCAATTCTTAGTGTTTTGAGGAGCCTCCATATTGTTTTCCATAGTGGCTGTGCCAATTTGCAGTCTCATCAGCCGTGTATGAAGGTTCTTTTTTCTCTGAATCCTCTCTAACATTTGTTATTACTTGTCCTGTTAATTATAGCTATTCTAATAGGTGTGAGATGGTCTCTCACTGTAGTTTTAATCTGCATAAAGATGTTGAGCATCTTTTTATATATTTATTGGCCATTTGTATGTCTTCTAGGGAGAAGTGTCTGTTCAGGTCTTCTGCCTATTTTTTGATTGGATCATTTGATTTTTTTGTTGTTATTGAGTCATATGAGTTCTTTGTATATTTTGCATATTAGGCCCTTATCGGAGGCATTGCTTGTGAATATATTTTCCCATACAGATAGTTGTCTCTTTACCTTGTCGATGATTTCTTTTGCTGAGCAGGAGCTTTTTAGTTTGATGTAGTCCCATTCATTTATTTTTGCTTTTACTTCTCTTGCCTTTGAGGTCAAATTCATAATAAATATATACAATTATATCTGTCAATTATTCTTCAATAATGTTATAGTTAAAATAAATTTATGTTTGCTTATTAGTGCTTACATGTTTAATTTTTTAAAGTATATATATGACATTCACATCCAAGAGTATAAAATATACAGCATATCGTATGTATCACATACTTAGAATAAAATCACGAATACAATATATCAGTTTAAAGCAGCACGAGAAGGCTATAATGCATGCTAAAGATGGATTTCAGTGATGAAATCCAAAGGAAATAAATTTATGCTCTATCAGAGATAAACACCTAGGATAAATGAAAGGAAGAGGACTTGAGTTAGCTCAGCCTCCTTTACCCACTTAAAAATACATTATTAGTCTACTTTCCTCTTAAGCTCTGTGTGACCATCTGTCTACCACAGGGTGGTCGTGGGTGTTAAACAGTGTGTTATAGCCTAGAAAGAGGAAATGGTGCAATGCGTGACACGTAACAGATGCTTAATAAACGGCTGACATTGTCACTGTCTATGAGGATGTGCCTACACCTAAGACAATAGTCTGCTACTATGGTTCTGGTCCCAATGACAGCAATGACTAGAAATGTGGAAATGGGACAGAAAAAGTAATCCGGGATAACTAGAAAACATTTTCACTCTGAAATTTATATTCTAAAATTTTTTCTAAGCATGTTTATGGACTAAAATTCTGTTCCGTGCTAAATTTCTCCTTATAGGTAGAACGATCAATTCATCGGTAGATAAATAGCGTTCCACTTCTGAGTCATTCTGCTCATTTTCACAATTACCAACTTCCTTCTAAAAATAATCTCGAGCCTCCATTTAAACCTAAGACGTGTTTTTCCCATTACATAAGAACACTTACTGTTCTAATTCCATGATCGAGTTCACTATATACATTAAAGTTTTCTTTATTTATAGCATTTAAACGTTTTTGTTGGTAGAGAGGTTTAGTTTCAGTACCCCAAAGGCGACGATAATCGTGTATGTGTATGTTTGCATTCTTATCAGTCAGAAGAAATGCTTATAGCACAACATTTAAGGCAGTTGCTTAAGAGACTTATTATTTAAAGATTTATAGATGTGTGAAAGGTATTGCTACTTAATTGGTATTTCCGAATCGGTCTAATGATCAGCCTGTGCTTCACGAATCCTTCACAGATCGAGTGCGCTTTGCTATTTATGCTTGCAGTCGAATCTGTACTCTGTGATGGAATGATAAGAGTCATGCTCATTGTGACAATAAGTGATTGTCACATTGATGCCATGTTGGAATAAAATAGAGATCTGAAAGTAAGTGTCAATGATCCCCACTGTGTTAAACTCACAGAAATGATAACGAAATGCGGTGGCCTTGAAAACGTTTCCTGGCAAGGTCCACCGCATATGACAATCATGGTATAAAAATGTCGAAGCAAAACGTTTAATTTTCAGCAAATATCCTTTGGAGGGTCATAGATTTGGGGGTTATTTTATATTTTGTACTACTTTGCATGTGAGGCAGGAAACTGTCGGTTCAGAAGTTCTTTTAATCAGATTTTTACAACCATACTAAACATTTATCTCGGGGAATACTATGCAGTTCTGTTTAAACCTTGCCCTGTCTTCCTAGATATCCATTTCGGTTGAACTGGTTTGAAAGGAACGTCATCTTGGGTGCTCGGAGACGAGGCCCTCACAGTTCTGAGCAGAGAGAAGAACCACGTGCGAGTCTATGGGAAACACGGAGTTGAAAACCCACTAACTGAAAAAGCCCCGGTCATAGGTGGAACAAGTCCCTGGCTGAAATGTTCAAACGGATGAGGGTGAAGGGTGAAGTCAGAAGAATAAGAAATACCTTCCCTCTCTTCTTATGAACAGCATTGGCCGATCTGTGGTTTATTTTTGATCGACCTATCAGCAAAGGGGCGGTATGCAAGTCACAGGATTAAGTCAATTTTTTACGATGTTTTTAAAAGTCAGGCTACAAGGAGAACACACACTTCAATACTGTCTTTGCGCGAGCCATGGAGCGTGCAGCCTGGTGTCTGCAAAAGGCTTGGCAGACAAAGACGTGGATGAGAACTTGGCTGCTGCATGTGTCATTGTGGCAGAACGGCCTGTTAGAGCAGCGAAGGGTCTGCAAAATCAAGAGCGCCACTTCACTCACGGGGGCGAGGGGACGGGAAAGGCCGTGTGTCGTTATATTTTTGCAGGGGCCAGGCCTGCTTTTGAGGGTCAGAGAAGCCCATCTGCAAACCCCATCCTCGTTCCTAGGACTTCCCCGCTCTTCCCCGGGGCTGTCGCCCGCAGTCTGTGGCAGGGAGACCCCAGCGCCCGTAGGTGGCGCCCCATGTCCGTGCTGGCGCTGGCGCTGCGCTCCGGGCTTAGCTCGGAAA
>NW_011888913.1:904519-905419 GCF_000151845.1 Pteropus vampyrus | reverse complement strand
GGGGGAGAAGGGTCGCGCCCGGTTCTCCTCCCGCCAGCTCTGCTCGTCCTCTCTGAGCAGAACTTCGCGGACCGCGGTGCTCGCTCATCATGGATGCTCCAGGTAACCAACCCGACCCCGCGCTCCGCGCCTTAATTGCATTCGTGCGTGTATTTTAATGGGGACCATCGCGAGTCTGCGTCTGGGCGTGTAGACAGAGGACATCGCAATCATTGTGTCTGGGGCTGAGGACGGAGGCTACTCATCGAGAAGGAACTCGATTTCTTAGACTATTGGACGAGTTGTTGGTGGCCGTAGGCAGTGAGGAGCGAGGCTTCCGTGCCTTCGACTCTGGACCGGGTATGGGAATGACCTGCGCGCTTTAGGGGAGCAGAGAGGCCCGGGGCGAAGTGCAGACCGTGTGTAAGTTCGCAGCAAGGCGCGGGGAGCCCCCAGCCCAGGAAGGGGGAGCCCGGGATCTGGAAACAGAAGCTGCACCATCAGCCCGGCCCCGGGCGCACGTCGCTGGCTCCTTGGGTCCGGCGCCAGGCAGGACTCGGAGGCGCTCTCCAGAGACGCTCGCTGCTGGCTGCCGGGTCGCGGAAGGGGCTGTTTGCTTGTAGGGTTCCCTCCCCTCTTTCTCTTACTCTTATTCACCCTAAGGAGCTTCCTGGGGCTTTGGGCTTTGGGTGGGAAATGGATAGGGTCCTTACTAAGTAGCCTGCTTTGGAAACATCTCCAGGATGGAAAGACCGAGTGTGGTTTTCAGAAGACGCCTGTGAAACGAAGGCGACAGCGCATTCGCGGATTTTTTTCTTTGCCTGCGACCTGAGCCCCCTGCACCTTTGGCTGAATGAGCCTGGGGTGGGGGTGGCGTTGACGAGTCCCCGAGGGTCACCGACTCTGGCTTAGTGTCCTGCA
>NW_011888913.1:901730-904469 GCF_000151845.1 Pteropus vampyrus | reverse complement strand
CGACACGGAGCCCATCGTGCTGGAGGGCAAGTGCCTGGTGGTCTGCGACTCGAGCCCGTCGGCGGACGGCGCCGTCACCTCCTCGCTGGGCATCTCCGTGCGCTCCGGCAGCGCCAAGGTGGCCTTCTCCGCCACGCGGAGCACCAACCACGAGCCGTCCGAGATGAGCAACCGCACGATGACCATCTACTTCGACCAGGTCAGCGGCCCGCCAGCCACCGCTCCCGCCGCCGGGGAGGTCGGGGTGGGGGGTCGAGGGGGGCCTGGGCGCGCGGGGGGCGAGGGCTTCGGTTCCAGACTCTTCCCTCCTGCCTCCCCGGCCCTGCCCTTCCCCTTCCCCGCCTCGCGTTTTCCAGAACGCTTCCCTTTTGCACACTGTGGCTCCCGTCAGCTCAGCTGGCACTCGGAACTCTGACAGCCCCATAAAGCTAAGAGATCTGAACTGTATTTCCCAAAAGGAAACTTCACGCTTTACTTTTCGCTGGAGTGGGGGCTGTCGTTTGTGGCGGGCAGGCTTCAGTCACCCGGGTGGCCAATGTAGGGACTGAGCGGGTTTAAACTTCTCCACGCTGCAGAAAGGGGGTCCTCTGGGGTCTCAGCCGGTGCCCGGAAAAGATGCACTGATTGCCTGTTTTGGAAGGGACTGGAGAGAGAGTGTTCATCTGAAAAGAAGAATAAGTGGCCAAGAGTGAGAGAAAAATCACAGAATGGTTATATAAATACGAAACAAAATAAAGAGTGTGGTTATAGAAACGCAGAATGTAGTGAAAACCGTATACTCAGCATAGCACACGAATGCAGTATGTACAATATATTAATACACAGTGTGGTTATATTACAAACAAAAACAGAAACAAAGATGGATGACTTTCTTTGCCAGAACCCAAGTAACTTCTCCGGTCTGGGTCAAAGCTAGAGGGTCAGTGACACACTCCCTTTGGCAATCCCTTCTCTTCGTCATTCCTGCTCTTTTTCAGAAACAACTTGACAACATTATAATGGTTTCCAAACTTGAACTCATCAGTCCCTTTCCTTTGCCAGAATGCTCCCCACAGAAGGAGTGATGGTGTCTGACAGCACAGGGGCTGACTGTGCACACTTGACTGACTTCCTTGCTCTGCGTTCACCAGCTCTCACACCCGAGAAACCTGCACTCACACACTTGCCTCATTTCAGGGCAGAGTGTTCATCTATTTTAATTCTTGTTAAGGAATATGTACGTAGTTGAAGTTTGGGTTTTTTGCGGGGAGGGACTCTCTTTAATCTGCTTGGATTTATAAGACATAAAAATATTTATTTTTATTATGCCCAAATAAAGGAGACAGCAAGAAATAGGCATTGGTAACTGTTTACTGAATCAGTAAGTTCCGTGTTCTGTGTTCGTTACTCATCTTCCAGCGTCCTACAGATAGTTTCACAGTGTTTTTCCATACATCGTTGCATGTGGGTGTCCAGGCAATGGACATGGGTAGGCTCAGTGGTAGTGTTATTCTCATTATATAGATGAGGCAACTTTGGCAGGGCAGGCTGAGTGATGTCCCCCAGTTAGGGGGGTAACTGAAATTCGCTTTTCTGAGCTGGCTGAGTGTTCTTGTGTCTACAGCAGAACCCTGAGCTGACCAGTTTCTGAATTTAAAATGGAGGGGAAAGGTTGGAGGTAGAGAGTTGGAAGAAGCAGCTCCAAGGGGTTGAGTGGAGGACCTTTATTCTTTTTCAAAGCTTCATAAGGCTGATTGAGGGCATAGCCTTGGGAAGACGGACAGCAGGCAACCAGGGGGCAGAGGCGATGCTCCCAGGACGTGGCTGCAGGCTGCCCACGTCACTCCAGCAGGTGCACTGTTCTCGGGAGCGCATGTTATTTATCTACAATGAGTGTGTAAGACATAACTCCAAAATGTATTTGGTTGAAATTTATTTTCTGAACAGAGGACAGGGTCTCCCGGCTAGGGCTGTTTTGTTGTTTCTGGCTCTTCGTTTTAAAAGCCCGGAGTACCAGGCAGGCCATTTACCATCTTCATCGATTCGTGCTTCTGGGCCTGAGTAAGCATGGGGACAGGAAAGGTCCAGGCAGGGTGGTTAAATTCTGTCTTCAACATCGTCATAGGAATTGGGTTATAATCGGGGAGGCCTCGCTCCTCAAGCTCTGCTTATGCCATTGTGATGATCTCATCCCTTTTTGTTCGAGAAAAACCATCTGCAGGGTCATGTGACTTCCTACCCTGGGGCTAATTTTGTCATTATTCTTGCACGTTACAGAATCCCTGTGGTTTGAGCCAAGCGTGGCCAAGCTGCTGTTCCCTCTCTCCCTTTATTTATTCAAGCTCATCCCATGACGTCACAGCCCACCTCAGGGAGCACAGAGAGCACCAGGGGGAAAGTGAGGGGGCGTGGCAGAGCCTGTGCTCGCCCACTGTGCGCTCTCACTCCGCAGTCACTGAGCTCCTACCGTGTGTACAGAGAAGCTGGGGGAACATGGACACGAAGCTCACAGGGTCCTCTCCCGGGGCAAAGAAAACTGGGTCCCAGGCTTCATCTGAGGGATGTCATTTCACTTAATTGGCCTCTTACTCCATAACCCTCTCTCCCGTCATTCTTTATGGCAGTCTGATTTTTGTCAGAGCTTCAGGGCAAGGTCCAGGTCCCCATAAGTCCACAAACCTTGGAGCAGACTCAATTTACAAGCCCATAAACCTCCCAGCAAACTCAATTTACTGACCTGATCATCTTTTCTCCCGTTCT
>NW_011888913.1:898977-901680 GCF_000151845.1 Pteropus vampyrus | reverse complement strand
CTCTCTTTAATCTGCTTGGATTTATAAGACATAAAAATATTTATTTTTATTATGCCCAAATAAAGGAGACAGCAAGAAATAGGCATTGGTAACTGTTTACTGAATCAGTAAGTTCCGTGTTCTGTGTTCGTTACTCATCTTCCAGCGTCCTACAGATAGTTTCACAGTGTTTTTCCATACATCGTTGCATGTGGGTGTCCAGGCAATGGACATGGGTAGGCTCAGTGGTAGTGTTATTCTCATTATATAGATGAGGCAACTTTGGCAGGGCAGGCTGAGTGATGTCCCCCAGTTAGGGGGGTAACTGAAATTCGCTTTTCTGAGCTGGCTGAGTGTTCTTGTGTCTACAGCAGGACCCTGAGCTGACCAGTTTCTGAATTTAAAATGGAGGGGAAAGGTTGGAGGTAGAGAGTTGGAAGAAGCAGCTCCAAGGGGTTGAGTGGAGGACCTTTATTCTTTTTCAAAGCTTCATAAGGCTGATTGAGGGCATAGCCTTGGGAAGACGGACAGCAGGCAACCAGGGGGCAGAGGCGATGCTCCCAGGACGTGGCTGCAGGCTGCCCACGTCACTCCAGCAGGTGCACTGTTCTCGGGAGCGCATGTTATTTATCTACAATGAGTGTGTAAGACATAACTCCAAAATGTATTTGGTTGAAATTTATTTTCTGAACAGAGGACAGGGTCTCCCGGCTAGGGCTGTTTTGTTGTTTCTGGCTCTTCGTTTTAAAAGCCCGGAGTACCAGGCAGGCCATTTACCATCTTCATCGATTCGTGCTTCTGGGCCTGAGTAAGCATGGGGACAGGAAAGGTCCAGGCAGGGTGGTTAAATTCTGTCTTCAACATCGTCATAGGAATTGGGTTATAATCGGGGAGGCCTCGCTCCTCAAGCTCTGCTTATGCCATTGTGATGATCTCATCCCTTTTTGTTCGAGAAAAACCATCTGCAGGGTCATGTGACTTCCTACCCTGGGGCTAATTTTGTCATTATTCTTGCACGTTACAGAATCCCTGTGGTTTGAGCCAAGCGTGGCCAAGCTGCTGTTCCCTCTCTCCCTTTATTTATTCAAGCTCATCCCATGACGTCACAGCCCACCTCAGGGAGCACAGAGAGCACCAGGGGGAAAGTGAGGGGGCGTGGCAGAGCCTGTGCTCGCCCACTGTGCGCTCTCACTCCGCAGTCACTGAGCTCCTACCGTGTGTACAGAGAAGCTGGGGGAACATGGACACGAAGCTCACAGGGTCCTCTCCCGGGGCAAAGAAAACTGGGTCCCAGGCTTCATCTGAGGGATGTCATTTCACTTAATTGGCCTCTTACTCCATAACCCTCTCTCCCGTCATTCTTTATGGCAGTCTGATTTTTGTCAGAGCTTCAGGGCAAGGTCCAGGTCCCCATAAGTCCACAAACCTTGGAGCAGACTCAATTTACAAGCCCATAAACCTCCCAGCAAACTCAATTTACTGACCTGATCATCTTTTCTCCCGTTCTCTCTGCCCTGCCCCTGACGTACAAAATTTGCACCCACTTTTTCAATGCCTAAATAAAATATACTTTTAAAAAATATTTACGGCTTGGCATCCAATAGAATGCCTTTGAAATTGCGCCCTGCGTAGGATATTTTAACTCCAGCGCTACCTCCTCCCTGGGCAGCCTGGCACCGAGCAGGTGGCTGGCTGCTCCTCCCCAGTGCTTAAAGCGCCTGGGGCTGCTGGTTTCGTCAGTCTGATCGAACACGCCGAGGGGGGCTCGCTATGTTTGCGCTGTATCCCCTCTTCTTTTTCAGGTCTTAGTAAATATTGGCAACCACTTCGATCTCGCCTCCAGTATATTTGTAGCCCCGAGAAAAGGGATTTATAGCTTCAGCTTCCACGTGGTCAAAGTGTACAATAGACAGACCATCCAGGTGGGTAGCCTTGGAAACTGGGCCCTTTCCAGCTTGGGTCACGGGTCCCCCGTGGCCGCGGGCCCTGTCATCCCCTCTGACCAGGCGCCCGGGGCTGAGCACCTGCTGAGAGCCGTCAGGGTCAGGGCCCTGGGTGGGCTCGAGGGAAGGGTGGGGGGAGGGGACAGGTGCGCGGCAGCGGGGGCCCGCGCGGGCTGCTGAGCTGTACCCTCTGCGTCGCAGGTCAGTCTAATGCAGAATGGCTACCCAGTCATCTCAGCGTTCGCGGGAGACCAGGACGTCACCAGAGAGGCGGCCAGCAACGGCGTCCTACTGCTGATGGAGCGCGAGGACAAAGTTCACCTCAAGCTGGAGCGCGGCAACCTCATGGGGGGCTGGAAGTACTCCACGTTCTCGGGCTTCTTGGTGTTCCCCCTATAAGCGCGCAGCCTGGGGTGGCGGGGCCGCTGCCGCCTGGACCCAGAAACCCGCGCTCCCCGGCACCTGGAACTTGCCAGAACAGGACCGCTCGCGTCCAGCCTCCGTCCGGCGGTGGTGGCCGCCGAACCCTCCCTCCTCCATCTCGTGTTTTCTCTGAGTGACAGCCACTCCTCGGGACCCTGGCCTCTGATCACTTTTCCACGACAAGGTCTTCGGGAGAAATGCAGTGATCCATCCGAGCAGTTCGCACCTGTGATTGTAAGGTCGACGTGCAGTCTCTTTGCTGGGGCCGTTGACTCGTCTTCTTCTGTCTGGACGTTGTGTCGTGGTCCCACGCGACGAGACCTCGGGATGGCTGCAGGTCGCAGGCCGGGCTCAAAGC
>NW_011888913.1:886905-897877 GCF_000151845.1 Pteropus vampyrus | reverse complement strand
GGATGTTACTTTGTCCTTTGTGTAACAATGTAACCAAAATATTGATGATAAAAAGTTATAATTTATGATTCAGAATAAATGGGTTTGATGTCTGCCTTGTTCTCTGCCTCCACATCACCCTGCAACTCTCGACATGCGTGTAAGTACAGGCCCAGAGGCACAGAGGTGGGGGAAGTAAATCCATACTGTGCGTGTTTAAAACACACACACACACACACACACAACTCCCCACGTGCAGATCTAGCGATGGGTCTAGATGGAGCTGCACATGTAATACACATCCATTCATATGTAATATTTTTCACCCAGGAAAGCTTTTTGGGGAGATGATGTGAAAAAGACAGCATTCCAAAGGCTTTACGGATGGGCGCTCTGCTTTTACCAATCATTGATGTGGTACAAAGTCCAATCCAACATTTCCATCAGAGAAGAAGAACATGAAAGAGACCGATGTCTGAAAACGCATCCGTTGTTCCTGAGGACGGAGCAGCGTGGGCTTCCATTTTCAAAAGAGAACTGCAGTGAGGGTTATGGAAATGAAAGACCAGAGTTTGACTAAGGGCCCAAGATTCACTGGCCCTAGGTGAAGAGCGGAACAGGATGCAAAATGACATCTGAATTAAAATGCTGTTACCTATTGCGAGAGGCGGGGAAAAATCCAGAAACGTCAGCCAAAAGTCACTTGGGGCATTTGGGCTCTGTTGATTTGTAGAGACACTTCTGAGCAAGAGCATCGTTTATGAATGCTGATGACGTAAACCACAGGCGCGGCTGATGTTTTTTCTCTGTGTTGTATTTTGCTCCTAGTTATTTAGTCCTCTTTCCCTGGTTTCCTGAACCTTCTGTTCAATTTAAAACAAACAGCAAGCCTCATCGGGGGACAACATAGCACTTCAGAGATCGAAAGATAGATATATGAGTACTTGTTATTTTTATTGCTTATGAATATGGAATACACATATTTCTTTGTATTTACAACTTTGTTACATACAGGCTGTGATTTGGTTATACTGTCTAATAAATAGGTTATTAAATTGACCAATCTAAAATAAGTATATTTCAGAAGTTTATTTTATATTTGGAAAAACATTTCAACCCGTTCATTCCACTCTTGGGGTTTTGTTGTTGTTGTTGTTGTTGTTATTGTTTGAGCTGGAAGCTAAAAACCACATTAGGAAGAAGCCATGACAGTGGCATTTCTGAAGTTTTTTTGTCACCCAGGTTCTAGTTGGCTAAGGATCTTTGAGGGAACTGAAGCCCTTGCGTGTGGTCTACAAAGATATATAGGTCAGATCAAAATTTGAATCCATTTTCCTCTAATTGGGGGAAAAAAAGAGACATCTGTAATATTTGCAGCCCAGTTTGGGCAGCCACCATCTCTGAGCCTCAGCTGTCCCATCTGTAGAGCAAGGGCAGTGACCCCTGACCTCTGCCCAGCACACAAGGCTACTGTGGCCCTCACACTGAAGGTCTGGGAACTGTCGGGCTCCATAACAAGAGTTGCATATGGTACGGAGAGTGTTTCTGGGAAATCAGATTTTTCAACATGTGGTTTATTAAAAAAATAGTTAAAATGAGTGTCTGACAAGACATTTTAATGCGAATTTTCATATTCTTGAGTAACAGTAAAATCGTGGCGCTATAATGAAGAATACCTTGATTTTTAAGAATGATACTATGAACATTTCGAAATCTATACATTTTCATATGAACTCAATTCCCAATTATGTTATTTGACGATCCTATGTGGCTCGAGTCTACCTTTATGTTCCAGTATGTAAAACTGACATTTTATAAAAATATACAACTGTAATATTTTTAACACAAGTAAAATATAAATTACTAATTTTTTTGGCATTATCATAGTAAGTTGGTCTAGTCGATAAGTGTTAATCCTATGAAATCATACATGCTTTTAAAACAATAGTATTTTTTAAACTTCAAATATATTCTAATTTGAAACACAACACTAACGATTCAACTCGAAGTCCTGAGAAGCCAAGTTTACCATCTGTTAACTCGTGAACTTTTTTCACACCCTAATATTTTTGATTTACATATTCATATATAATGGAATCATTTACATTTTTAAAGTCATGCTTGCTGTGGCTGCTCCGAGCAAAGATGATAAAAGCGTATTGAATATTGGCAGGAAAACTCATGGGATCCTGTAGAAATTACATATTTATTCTTTGGAAAAGTTTTTTTAAGCTACACCTAGTTATAGCAAGCATCGGAAGAGTTAAAAAGACATGCGAAGTTAACCGAAACCTTTGCCGAATCCTTCAATTTTTTTGGAATATTTCCCTGATATCTTATGAAAGAAATTTATATCTTATCAAGTCAAATGCATAGTAATTATTACATATATATTGTTTGTTTGCAAATATATGAACATATCCACCTGCTTTTCTTAAATCATAATGATATAAAATAAAATATATGGATTGGCCACATTCTCTTGGAATCTAAAACTATGTGGGAAAATTCGATGAATCACTTTCTGGAAGCAAAAAAAAAAGAAAAAAAAAAAGCATGATTTGCTCCGGCATGCCTCACATATAGCAAAGGAGCAAAGAACCGTCTGTCACTTACACCCCCATCATATTACTGTCTTTTATAAGGAAACAAATATTGCTTATAAGTTAATGTTGCTGTGATAAAATAGTTAACATTTATATTTTCTGCAGTGCAGGAAGCATATGATAATGCATAGAGGCACGTGAATGAAAGGCTCTGTCGCATTATATTTATGATGGCATAAATAAATGATGGGACTCAGAGAGGCAGTTTACATTGAATCACTCTCCAGGCTTTCCTGTGGACTCTGGAAAAACGCTTGTCAAAAGTGTAGAACTACAATGAGCTTTGCCCTTTACCTTGCTTGTATGGGAGTTTACTTGTCACTGAAAATCCTTTTCTAAAGCTGACGCTTTGCTGTTACAATAGGATATTATACACATATTTAAAATTTTGAGGTCGAATCCTATAACTTCTCACGAGACTCTTAAAATTGATTTTCTTGGTATTTAAAGAGCAAGTACCCCAATTATAAGGAAATAAATTAAAATACAATTTCCATTTGGGTTTTACCATTTTACATTTTTTGAGCTCAGAATCTTTTTTTTTTTTAAATGATATTCTGTGAAGATGTGAACTAATATTGGCCACATATATGAAACAAGTCTGTTCAGATGTTTGCTTAACCTTTTAAAACGTCATTTTCGCAGATAGATTTCACCGAAAATATATTTAATGCCTTTGCAGGTGGAAGGCTACAGTTCATTCACATTTAGAATTTTTAAACGTCAATGTGTCTCTATGCTACATAGCTATCCATGATGTGATTGGTCAGATCTAGTCCTCGCCCAGCCCTTCCAAAAAAGAAAAAAGTCTTGTCAAATTTCCTTTAACGTAGATTCAGTGAATATAAACTTTTTAAGAATGGCATGTGTGAGTCTGTATAATAACTTTATATCAAAGCATCGATCCTAAGTAAACCAGCTTACTTCCTGTTCCCAAGCTCAGTAGGGTAACTTGAAATTTAAGGGCAAAAGCCATGTGATTTTGCCTCCTACAGATAGCAAGAGCTCTATTTTATCCTCCTAAGTGGGTTTTGCTGTGGATTCTATCACCAGAATCACTTACGGGTCTACAGCCTCATAAATCATCATCCTCATCCGCCCGCCCACGTACACTCACTGCCTAGTGTAAATGAGTCCCTTGGCAACTTAATTTGGACAAGAAATCTTCATTCCTTCTTCTTCATGCCCACGGCAGGACCCCCCAGGGCTAGAATGCTGCTCTGCACCGGAGCTGTTTATTAATGAGCCACAACCAGGCTTGCAATGCGAAGAGCGAGGCCTTCGCTTACCTGACCAGTCCCTCATGTTCTCCAGGAATGCCGATTTCTCCTGAATGCATTTCAGGTGGCAAGAGAACATTGTTGGAGAATGTGGGCCATACATCAGCAAATGGAACTCCTGAGGTCCATTTGCTCTTACTTTGTTCATTTTAAAGTGCTTATAGCAATCTCTTATGCTTTCAAAGTCCAGTAGGATAGAGAGAGTCCTAACATTTCCTTGGCTTTGTCTTATAAATGAACATTTATTGCAATTCTGTGTGCATTGTTGCGATAAGAATAATATCTAAAATATAACTAAATTACCTGGAAAACTTGGGCGAATTCTCCTTATTGCTAAAATCCCTAACTTGCAATGTTTTCACGTGTCTTAAAGATTCCTACCAGCTTTACAATTAATGTGAAAATTAATACGTGTCTTCGAATGGCTAACATATATATTTTTCACAGTCATGTAACTTTCAGGTCATAAATAGTATACTTCCAGAGAGAAGTCCATCACCGGAAAACACATTCAGGACTGAAAATGTGATACAGCCCTTTTTTAGATTCCCAGCACTGCATCAGGATGTGGTAGCATTGTCTGGAATTGTCCCGGAATTGTAAACTGTCAGTGTAGAGAGCACTTATATTACTTATAAAAAAAAAAATCTGTTTTGGGGGGATTGGGGTTTAAGTATTTTGTTTTCATTCCACAACACTTACGGATTGCCGTCTAGGGGTCAGACAGTGTGCTTCGCAAGGATAAATAAAAGAAAAACAAAGACACACTCAGCATGTGCCAAGAGCCGAGAGCCCTTGTTCAAAACTAACCTGGAAGATAGCCAGTTTGGCTGATGGCGAGGGGCGGGTTGGGGCGGGTGTGGGAGGAACCTTAGGAATTTGAATGTGTATTTACTAAAGAGAATAACATAATTTGCGTTCTTCACATGTGAAGAGGAGGATGTTATTTTGGTGTTGACATTGAGCTCTGGGCATCCGTGGCTCTCCCAAATAAAGCTCTCTCAATTATGTCTCCTCCTGTGCTGAAGGTGAGTGGATATTTGGCAGATGCATGGCAGACCAGAGCTCCTGAACTAATCTGGGAAGTATCAAAGTGGCATAGGGACGGATGCAGGAACCTCTGTCATTTGAATGCATGAAGGTTACATTGTAATAGACCTTTCTACAGTTTTGTTTCTGCTGGCCTTGTTCAGTGCATTGCTTGGGAAGACAGAAAGCATGCTAGAATTAGTCAAATCTTCAGAAGACAGATATCAAGCGAGATACAAATAAGACATGAGGCGAAGTCCATCTCCAACAGAACTGCGTGTGTGTGTGTGTGTGGTGGGGGAGCATTCTTACCTCTTTGGCAGATTTTACAGGATACTAACTTAATGAATAAAAATCTAACTTAAGAAGAAACGAGAGAAATGTGAGACCAAATAGCACTAGTAGAAAACATGAATTCTGTATGTCTTATTGATAAAATCACTAACGTGTGTGTCTGTGTATATAAACACTGGACAAAAAAAATTACAATCGAAACTCACTGTCAGAATCCTTTCTGTGTGCCTCCTGCCGTGCCACCAGTGAGAACCCATTTTCATGTGGGAGGGAGGCTACGGGCCCAGGTATCTGCTTGGTGCATAGGCTCATTTCTCTTAACGTCTTATCTCAATTATTTGGTTGATGCTTTCTTTATATTTTGTTTCTTATATTCAGTCTTAGGAATCTATTTCACCAGAAGGTAGAAATTACATCGAGTCTTCCTTGCAGACAGAGATTAAAAACTGTTGAGAATAATTAAGCCATCTGGTGCTATAAATCCAACAGAAACTTATGATCAGTGGATCGTGGCCTAATCTGCTCCTCATCCATTGCATCTGAATTACCTTGGCACGAAAGAATGACAAGGGGCTGGATTTTTAAAGGAAATTGCACGTCTCCCCAATCATTAGCAGGCAAAAGGCATGCATGCATTAGACTGTGATAATTAGTGAAGACTTATTCTCCCGTAAGGCCTATTACTTTTGATAGTTAATTTTTCCTTTTTTTTTTTTAATGTCTGCAAATGTATTGCACCAAATAGTGAATATCATGCAATTTTTGCTTAGGGTTCTTACCAATCCCTAAGTATGTTCATTAGAAGAAATGATTTATTCAAATAAACTTTTCTATTTATCTTAATGGAGAATCGAAATGAACCTCAATTCATGTTGTTATATTTTTGTCCAAAATTGCGAAAACATTTCTTTCAGGAAAAATTCCCCAATAGATGGTGCTGCTGCTGTGATTTAAACCACTGAATAATTAGTATGCAAAAAAGCTCCAGAGAGAGGCCTCTGGGAATTCCCTTACATTAAGTTATAGAAAGACAAAAAAAAAATATGTGGCTTTACTTTTGCTAAATGCAAATTGACATAATCGTATAATTTGGAAACTTCGGAAACGTTTCTTAAGGTTGTGAGGTCAAGAAATGACTTTCCCATCTCCAGTGTTCGTACCTCAACTATGTTTGACACATAACCACGTGCAACACTGAGAGTGATGAAAAGATGAGCTAAATGGCCCACTCGTGAGGGTCTATTAGTTAACATAACATGAAGATGACGATACCAATGAATAGTGTTTTTCCTTTATATCTATGGGGGAAAAATGCAGATGCGGGAACCATATTGGCAGAATGTCCTTCACGATAAACTTTAACATATCAATGCTTTAGATGTGTGAGGTGCTGGGTTGAGTGTTTTACAGTGATCCTCCTATGTGATCGTTGACATGACACTACAAAGTAGACACCGTCATTATTACCATTTTCCAGATGATGAGAAGAGGTTTAAAGAGATTAAACAACATGATCAAGGTTTCATAGCCAACGAATCACAGAGACAGGGTTGTGATCTTGGACTTTTGAACTTCAGAACCTAGTCTCTAAACAGTGTACAGTTTTATGCTACATCTCAGAATGAGAGCTAACATGTGAAAGTCGTTTTTCTAAAATAAGAAATCTATATAAGTATATATAGTCCTAAGTGTTTACATCACGGTTATTTCCATAAAACACATGGTTTAAAAAATGGGCCATCTGACTCCGCAAACATAAAAACTGCTTTATTGTAATCATAAGAAAAATATTACAACGGCTGCTGTAAATTTACTGACCCTCTTATACCGGAAATACCAACGTTTGAGCTTTCATTATGTTTGTTATTATTCCCATGCAGAAAAGGACAATGGAAACATTTGTTTTTCTTTCTCTTGCCCAAACTCTTTACAAAGGTGAACTTAAAATACTTGAACATATAAATACAAGCCAGCTCATTTCCCAACACTAATATATATTTTATAAAGGACACAGGTCACCCTCTCTTCAGAATTCTAGAGTAAAACCCGAGACACCAAGCACAAGAAGTAAATAAGCGAGGCTTGAATTGAGTGATTTGCCTTAAAGCTGATTATGAAGTTCTACGCTTAACCTCTGGCTGGAGAAATCTCATGTAACCTGGAGTCAGAGAGTTTCTTAAGAGATTAGATTTTTTTTTTTTTTTTTTGCCCTGAAAGCATAATTAGCACAATTAAAATTAATTCAATAAAATTCAAGGGAAATTTCAGAGTGGCATGTGTCCTTGGTTGGAGTAAATAGTTTTACTACATTCCGAGCAAAGGAAATATGTTTTTGAAACTAGATAAAAAGGTACAATAAAGATGTCTCCAAATGTTTTTCTATGTGAGAATAATTTTCTATTTTTTGTTATCTCTCATCGTATCTTTTTGGCAAAGCACAGTTGGATAAAGACATGGACATAGAGAAGGGCTTACATTTAGAATTATAATGTCCAAATTTACTGTCAAGACTTTTTATCTAATACGTATTTTCAGAATATTTTAAGCAGAAGATAGTTTTTACTGGGTTTTTGATTGTTGTTTTCTGAATGTACTTTGTGTAAAAAAAAAAAGTCATATTCCTATTCAAAAAGGTCAGGCAAAAGGCATGTTTAACAACTTTTTATTTATTTATAATGAGAGGCTTGGTTTTGGTGGGCAAATAAATGGCGCGTTTGGAGAGAGGTGGGCACCTCGTTGTGTACTAGTATCTGGGATTTTACCACAAGGTGGAAATACCCTTCATAACTTAGTGCAACTGAAAATGAGGTCGGTTAGCCAAAAATGTCACAATAACTAAATGTCCTTGTCAGATGAGCATCCGTCAGTTCTTCAGCCGCGGCCACGGAAGGTCATTTGTCATTCACAGATAGGTTTTCTTTTACTCTGACTTGTCTCCAGAAGGATTTGCAATGAGCTACAGAGCAGAGGGCTTATCTGCAACAAAAAGGGACCGTCTCAGCGACCCCCGGAAAAGATTGTGACAGAGTCTGAGCCCAGGCTTCCGATGGCTTTACTGAAATCCCTCTGAGACCACCCCACGGCTGAGTAAGGGTCTCCAGGTCGCTAGCGAAGAAGCCTAAGAGCTCATAAAATTGCCACCCCGGGACCAAGCCGAACAAGGAAAAACGACTCGGACCTGAATAAACCGACACGGACCTGAATAAAGCTGATAATGATTTTTTACAGCTTTTGTTTGGAACACTGCTGGTTCTTTAATTTTTCCCTCTCCGGATATAAGGAGCCTCTTTCTTTTTTTCTCTTAAGCGATCTGTAACTCATAATTCAGTGAACTGTACTTTTGTGCCAGAAATGGAACACTGATCTTTTTCTCCCTATTTCATCCTTCCAGAACTGGGAAATTTTTATCGAATGTTCTCATTTCCATGACGATGTAATTATTGGCATAAGTTCAATGAGAATCTGTTTCTTATAACAGAAAATAATTAGAAAGTTTCGTTATATAACCGAGGCTTTGGCTGGACTGTCATATTTGAGAATGACACACATAGAATTAGTTATGACCAAACAGTTTTAAGGAACTAGAGTTGGCTTCATGGAGCCAATGTTTGCGAAGTCCTCTTGGGAAAAACCAGCCTGGTGCCTACTTAACAGAGTTCCCAGCCTTCCAGCTAACTATGGAAGGTCGCTTCCTGGCAGGCCCAGGAAACTTAGGTTATCCTGGGGTCCTCAAATAGAGAAGAATTCACCCAAATCTATAGGTCCTGCAGGTGAAGCCTGGTGGTAAGTTCTTGCGTTGGCTTGCAAAAGTCCGACCTGAGGTTCCCTATGAAGAATTCCAGCAAGGCAAACTCAAGAGGCCCACGTCGCTAATTACCGTCCTGCTGAACTTAGGTAAATAATGGAGCCAAATCAGGAAATTAGACATATTTTGTAAATCTTGGTTATCAAGAGGAGTCACTGTAGAGGGCAGAGGAAGGACCTGGTGAACGATTGTGACAGATTTTGGATTTGGTTGATGAGCAAAATAATGGCACCTATAACAGAATTAAGGGAATCAGGAATGTCATGTGACTTATATCCGAGTAAGCTTTATGCTTTTTAATGAAAATCTTCTGCTCTTCAGATATATTTAAGCTCTGATTTGTAAAAGAGGCCTCTCTAGTAGATGGCAAATCTTTTTACAGTATAACTTGGGGAAAATTTGGGGTGGATGCTTTAACTCTGTTTTCCTTCATGAAACATTCTAGATGAACGAATTGTATCTGTCAAGACTGGTTTATTTTACATTAATATATATGGTTAGCGGGTTTTGTTATTTTGCATCTAAACGATATTTTAGATCTAAAACATAAAACTGAATCTGCTACAGTGACAATTTAATAGTCCTTGTCAAATACGATTTGAGACTGATTCACTGGTTCGTCGTGCTCTTTGTGACCCTCCGTCTTGGAACTAGACAAAGTACCATGAAGTATATTTCCAGAAAGCCCTTAGTAACATATTTAAGACACCTATGGATAATTTAGTTTCTTTAGAACATTAAAATGCTTTTTAGATCTTAATCACACTAGTCATACCTACAGTTTTACTCCATATTTTTTCAGATTCGAAAACTGCTTCAGACACTGGCTAAAGCACATTAAAATAAGAGCAAAGTGTTAACTAGGAGATTTGTTTCTTTCACCTCTATATTAGAATTTTGTCGTTCAGATGCTAATCAATATCACTGAGGAAAATGACCAATGTTTCTTGAAAGCTTACCAAGTTCCAGGCTAAGTGTTTAACTCGTGTGACTTCTTGCTATGAGCCAGGTTCTAGCACTTTCTCATGTCTGGTACACAGAAAACGGAAGTGCGGAGGTTAGTCGCCTTGTTCACCAGCCCAGCGCTGGCTGCTGCAGCTAAGGCCTGCGTCCGGCCCGAGTGCCTCAGGGTCCAAACGGTTATAGATGACGGCACCCCACTTTTGGGCGCTGCCCCAGAAAATTTCCATAAGGGCTGGAAGCTCCTTTCTTAAACTGATTGTCGTAGTTAGATGTCTCCCTTACAAAAGTTTCCTTTTCACTCCATAAATTGATTGTTTATTACATGTGTAAATTAAATATATCTAAGGTTAAAATCAATTTATGAATTTAATAATATTTTTGGCCCCCGTGTAAAAAGACTAATTTACTCTTAACACTGAGGTGCTTATGTTGATGGCTTATTATATTCGCCGACCAGACTCGAATCACGTATTCATTTATGTATTAGGTGCTGGAGATATGACGATGATATAAACAGTTACAGTTCATGAAGCATGTGATTTGGGGGGATTTTAATAAGCAGATGTGGAACTATCCCTCTGTCTAGTAAATGTTAGGATTTTGAAGGGCAGAGGGCTTCCAGAATAGAAACACGTTGGAAGGAGTCTCATTCCAGCTGTAAAGGAGTCTTCGTGGGCTGTGGAGGTGGGGGTGGGGGTGATGTTTAAGCTCCTGGAAAAGTTGGGAGGGGTGAGTGAGATGTAGTGAGCAGGGTCTCAGTGAGGAAGAGAGCCCGAGAGAAGCCAAGGGAAGTTCAAGAGAAAGCCGTATGAGACATAAGGAAGAATTTGGGATTCAGCTGCAGGATAAATTCTTTACAGTTTTAAGAATTAAAGGGCTATGGTCAAATTTAAGTCACCCTAATGAGGCTGTTCTAACATGAATGCAAAAATTTACGGAGAAACTGGATGACGTTATGGTGACGTTTAACATTTTCTATGTTCACACGTCTTTCCATGCGCCTGCGTAAACATGCA
>NW_011888913.1:881702-886385 GCF_000151845.1 Pteropus vampyrus | reverse complement strand
TTGGCTTGCAAAAGTCCGACCTGAGGTTCCCTATGAAGAATTCCAGCAAGGCAAACTCAAGAGGCCCACGTCGCTAATTACCGTCCTGCTGAACTTATGTAAATAATGGAGCCAAATCAGGAAATTAGACATATTTTGTAAATCTTGGTTATCAAGAGGAGTCACTGTAGAGGGCAGAGGAAGGACCTGGTGAACGATTGTGACAGATTTTGGATTTGGTTGATGAGCAACATAATGGCACCTATAACAGAATTAAGGGAATCAGGAATGTCATGTGACTTATATCCGAGTAAGCTTTATGCTTTTTAATGAAAATCTTCTGCTCTTCAGATATATTTAAGCTCTGATTTGTAAAAGAGGCCTCTCTAGTAGATGGCAAATCTTTTTACAGTATAACTTGGGGAAAATTTGGGGTGGATGCTTTAACTCTGTTTTCCTTCATGAAACATTCTAGATGAACGAATTGTATCTGTCAAGACTGGTTTATTTTACATTAATATATATGGTTAGCGGGTTTTGTTATTTTGCATCTAAACGATATTTTAGATCTAAAACATAAAACTGAATCTGCTACAGTGACAATTTAATAGTCCTTGTCAAATACGATTTGAGACTGATTCACTGGTTCGTCGTGCTCTTTGTGACCCTCCGTCTTGGAACTAGACAAAGTACCATGAAGTATATTTCCAGAAAGCCCTTAGTAACATATTTAAGACACCTATGGATAATTTAGTTTCTTTAGAACATTAAAATGCTTTTTAGATCTTAATCACACTAGTCATACCTACAGTTTTACTCCATATTTTTTCAGATTCGAAAACTGCTTCAGACACTGGCTAAAGCACATTAAAATAAGAGCAAAGTGTTAACTAGGAGATTTGTTTCTTTCACCTCTATATTAGAATTTTGTCGTTCAGATGCTAATCAATATCACTGAGGAAAATGACCAATGTTTCTTGAAAGCTTACCAAGTTCCAGGCTAAGTGTTTAACTCGTGTGACTTCTTGCTATGAGCCAGGTTCTAGCACTTTCTCATGTCTGGTACACAGAAAACGGAAGTGCGGAGGTTAGTCGCCTTGTTCACCAGCCCAGCGCTGGCTGCTGCAGCTAAGGCCTGCGTCCGGCCCGAGTGCCTCAGGGTCCAAACGGTTATAGATGACGGCACCCCACTTTTGGGCGCTGCCCCAGAAAATTTCCATAAGGGCTGGAAGCTCCTTTCTTAAACTGATTGTCGTAGTTAGATGTCTCCCTTACAAAAGTTTCCTTTTCACTCCATAAATTGATTGTTTATTACATGTGTAAATTAAATATATCTAAGGTTAAAATCAATTTATGAATTTAATAATATTTTTGGCCCCCGTGTAAAAAGACTAATTTACTCTTAACACTGAGGTGCTTATGTTGATGGCTTATTATATTCGCCGACCAGACTCGAATCACGTATTCATTTATGTATTAGGTGCTGGAGATATGACGATGATATAAACAGTTACAGTTCATGAAGCATGTGATTTGGGGGGATTTTAATAAGCAGATGTGGAACTATCCCTCTGTCTAGTAAATGTTAGGATTTTGAAGGGCAGAGGGCTTCCAGAATAGAAACACGTTGGAAGGAGTCTCATTCCAGCTGTAAAGGAGTCTTCGTGGGCTGTGGAGGTGGGGGTGGGGGTGATGTTTAAGCTCCTGGAAAAGTTGGGAGGGGTGAGTGAGATGTAGTGAGCAGGGTCTCAGTGAGGAAGAGAGCCCGAGAGAAGCCAAGGGAAGTTCAAGAGAAAGCCGTATGAGACATAAGGAAGAATTTGGGATTCAGCTGCAGGATAAATTCTTTACAGTTTTAAGAATTAAAGGGCTATGGTCAAATTTAAGTCACCCTAATGAGGCTGTTCTAACATGAATGCAAAAATTTACGGAGAAACTGGATGACGTTATGGTGACGTTTAACATTTTCTATGTTCACACGTCTTTCCATGCGCCTGCGTAAACATGCACTAATAGTGTCGTGATTGAACCTCGGTTGGTTGTAGAGTCTCAAAAGGCACACCCAGACCACTCAATTGTTTCCGGCATATCATAATTTCCCACCCACAGCCTATGTAGTGTTCAAAGAAAAAATAACCATATTATGAAAAACGCATTTGTTCTGATTTCTAAAGCAATTTGGAGGCCGATATACAGCTATGTTTTTTTTTTTTTCTCCTAAACAAATACATTTGTTATATTTTAGGTAGCTATGTTTTGGTTTATATGTTTGATTTGTTGATTTTCTAACTCAGAGAATATTTGAACCTTTCCCCTTATTTTTATTAAGACATAATTTACAGGCAGTAAAACCCATCCTTTTGACTGAGAGTTTTGATGAAGTTATATAGTCTAGCCTCTGCCACCTCAAGACATGGAGCAGCCCCAGCACCCCCCAAGTCCCCACGGGCCTCTTTTTGGTCAGCTTTTTCTTCCATGCCCAGCCTCCGAAAAACATGGTTCCCTTTGTAGCCTTCCGGTTTACCTTTTCTAGAACATCATACAGCAAGCAGTCACCGCATGTAGCTCCATCCGTTTCAGATGATTCACTTAAGACTCATCTTTATTTCTGTGTCCATCCATTCTTTTTCATCGCTGAATAGTATTCTCATTTTAACAATCACAAATATAGTCCCTGTAAACATTCATATATGAGCTTCGTTTGGACATAAGTTCCGATTCCATTTGGGTAGGTCGCCAGGCAGTGAGGTTGCTGGGCCCCTTGTTGGAGATGTATAATATATGTTATTATATATTATGTTACTGACATGAAATTCTCAGGAAAATTAGGTACTCTTATCATGTTTGACTCAGTGCCAGAGTGTAAATAAGCACTCATCGATTTCAGAAAGGGCTGTAACTAAATTTTGGGATAAAGTAAGAGGAACTTAGTGATAGGAAGTGCTTGCATGGCGAAGGAAGAAAGGGCATGTCATTTGGGATCAACTGCTTCTCATCCAATGAAGAGAATCCCGTGTGCTTTTCGGAGCAGAGAGGACATTCTGGTGTCTTCTGCGGAGCAGCTTTTGAATGGTTATGAGCAGGGAAAGGAAAACTGTTCTGGAGTTTTCACGCAAGGAAAAGTTAGAGAGAAGATATTCCAAGTAGCTTTTGGAGGAAGAGAAGAGAAACCGTCTGGAGACACCGTGGAGGGAAAGAAAAAAGGGAAACGCGAATGGACGGTTTAGTCCGCGTGAGGTGGCAGCCGTGACTCCGCGTGCAAAGATGATGACGTAAGGCAGAAGTAACCAGATGTCAGAGGCACTTCTGTGAAATGCTTAGTCAAGGACAGGGAATTCCTTTCTAAAATACCGGGAATGATTCTCTGACTCAGACTTGTGTTAATACTATGCTTTTTGAATGTCCGTGCGTATCACTATTTTGCCATTTTCAAAAAGTCTTCAAATTCTGCGGACTGCCACCTCATCGTTTTGAGAGAGTAGCTTGGGAGAAGAGACAAGCATGGCCTCTGTCTATTGGCTTCTATGTTTTCTGTGAGACTGCATCCGGCTGAAACCCATTAGCCCAAGAGCTCGCGGTCTCCAAACTCAAATTCTTACACATTTAATTATTTTCCAAGTAGTCCCAACAAGCAGATTTATGGGCCATTTCTGTACCTGCCGGCTGGCTTTGCATATCCTGAGAAACCACACCCAGCATCTGCTGGCCGCTGAATCGCGTGGTTACAGGACCTGAGCGGCTGCTGGCACAGGAGCTCCAGGACCCTATGCCCTGCCCAGTGCTGGCGGGTGACACCGCCTAACCGTAAGCCTGTCTCTGACCCCTGACTCCCAGCAGCCCCTCACCCTCCTCTCCGGCCCTAAGCCTCTGCACTGCCACACGCTGTGACACAGCCCTGTTCCAGGGCCACCTAACAGCACTTGTGTGTTACTGCCTCTCTCCCTCACATCTTTTCCCTTGACCAGCTGAACGGATTAACTCAGGGAGGAAGGAGTTAATTCTCTGCTTCTCGGGTTTGGCTGAGCTGCTAAGCATCCCAGTTAGGGAGGCTGTTAGGAGTTTCTCTTTCTTTATGAGAAAACTTTCTTGCAGTAACTGGCAGACGAGGACCAACAAACGTTTCATCTCCAGACTCCCACGGGTCTCTTTGAGGAAGATAAGCCCCGCCCCCCCTTTTTAAAACTGATGCGGGTAAGATGGAAGTGGAAGGTGGCCTGCAGCCTCCTGGCCGGAAGGACAGACAGTCGACTCGCAGGTGTGCAGTGGCTCTTGCCCTATCGTGCTGCCCCGCATCGGGACAATTTCTATTTTTTTCTAAATGCATTTCAGCCATCTATCTAATAGTAACCTCTGTGGGCAAAAAGGGAGGGTACAAAGCATTTCAATGAGCTCCAAAGACATTTACTGATATTCCCGTATCTGATTCCGTATCGGGGAGTCACACTCTGTTTTTGGATGGATGGTTAGCCGCCGTGTTAAAAAGTAAAGTCTTTGCCAGTACCCTGCTCGTAATGTCAATCAACAGAACACAAAGATGTACTTTACACGGCCGACTGCAGGTCTGTAGACAGTTATGAGGTTAGGAGAACAGATGTGACATCTGCATTCATCAGATGACTCTTCATTGAGCTTGGTTCCATTGTTTTATTTATTTCTTTATTTACTTATCTATGTACTTATTTATGTATTCATTTATTTATTCCT
>NW_011888913.1:873197-881652 GCF_000151845.1 Pteropus vampyrus | reverse complement strand
GACTCCCAGCAGCCCCTCACCCTCCTCTCCGGCCCTAAGCCTCTGCACTGCCACACGCTGTGACACAGCCCTGTTCCAGGGCCACCTAACAGCACTTGTGTGTTACTGCCTCTCTCCCTCACATCTTTTCCCTTGACCAGCTGAACGGATTAACTCAGGGAGGAAGGAGTTAATTCTCTGCTTCTCGGGTTTGGCTGAGCTGCTAAGCATCCCAGTTAGGGAGGCTGTTAGGAGTTTCTCTTTCTTTATGAGAAAACTTTCTTGCAGTAACTGGCAGACGAGGACCAACAAACGTTTCATCTCCAGACTCCCACGGGTCTCTTTGAGGAAGATAAGCCCCGCCCCCCCTTTTTAAAACTGATGCGGGTAAGATGGAAGTGGAAGGTGGCCTGCAGCCTCCTGGCCGGAAGGACAGACAGTCGACTCGCAGGTGTGCAGTGGCTCTTGCCCTATCGTGCTGCCCCGCATCGGGACAATTTCTATTTTTTTCTAAATGCATTTCAGCCATCTATCTAATAGTAACCTCTGTGGGCAAAAAGGGAGGGTACAAAGCATTTCAATGAGCTCCAAAGACATTTACTGATATTCCCGTATCTGATTCCGTATCGGGGAGTCACACTCTGTTTTTGGATGGATGGTTAGCCGCCGTGTTAAAAAGGAAAGTCTTTGCCAGTACCCTGCTCGTAATGTCAATCAACAGAACACAAAGATGTACTTTACACGGCCGACGTGCAGGTCTGTAGACAGTTATGAGGTTAGGAGAACAGATGTGACATCTGCATTCATCAGATGACTCTTCATTGAGCTTGGTTCCATTGTTTTATTTATTTCTTTATTTACTTATCTATGTACTTATTTATGTATTCATTTATTTATTCCTGCTGAACCTTTCATCACCTGACTCATCGAACTTGTTTTTAGACATACAATCCCGAATGTTCTGGTTGTTTTCTACATTCTACTCAGCGACTAAGGATAATTTTAGCATGCATTAATTCTAAAAACAGCTTCTGCCTTATCTTTCTTATCTTGCTGTATAGGAAAACTGCCCCATTCTCTGAAAGGCATTTGACACTTAGGTAGGTTGGTCTTTGCATCCTGAGGTGTAAATGACTCACCTAATTAGATGACAGATCATCAGGGCCCTGGGCTTTGTTTTTCCAAAAAGAAACCTTCCTTTTTCTGCCCACGGCTTTACTTTTTTCCCAGATTTGCAAAAGACGGAGCAAACAATACTCTAACAACAAATGTTGCGATTTATTACTTGTTAATGATATGCCAAACGCTGTGCCGCTTGCTCCACATATATAATCTCTGATGACGGGACATCATATCTTGGACTAAAATACACTTTTATGTATCAAGAATACGAAATGAATAAGAAACATAGGGATGAAACGTATGACATCAAAGTGTGAATCTTAGAAATTACTGATCTGAGGGACCTATCACTGGCAATTTGTATTATTATGGGGCAAACAAAGAAGAGCTGGCATGAAAATGTAAGCACCCTCAGCTGCATATGTGAGAGTGTGCATTTAAGTTATCATAGCACGACCCCCAAATCTGTTCTCATTAATATAGAAAGCGGCAAGGAAACATATTCTGTTTAATGTCACCACACATAGTAATTTTTGCTCTTTCTTTAAAAAATTATAGATTTGCCATGAATGAATGAACGAATAAAGAAAAAGGCAATTGTGATTTCACTTGTTACTTAGTGTATGATTCGGCAACAGCATGACTTTAAAATATGTTTGCTAACGCTTAGACAAAATGTGTGAACTGACCACTTTTCTCTGTAAAAGTTGAATGCCTCTGTGATTTAACTCTTTGACCTTATATTGTATACATAAAGTACTTTAAATAAATAGCTATCACTCTTTTATTTCTTCTAACATAATTAGACCCATTAAGTAGAGTTAGCTGATACTGAGCCATATCGTTGGGGAAATAGAACTTCCTGGTTTCCCACGCCCCTGCCCAGCACCCAGCCTCCCAGAGGCCAGAAGAACTGCGTCAGCGGCCATCTGTGTAGTTAATTTCTCTGATTCCCCCAAAAGAAAGGATGCTAAAACTTCTCCTTTTTCCTGACTAGTCTAACGGTTACAGCCTGGGCTAGGAACCAAGAGACCTGAGGCCAGAGCATCTTCATCCTCGGTATTCAGGCGAGAGAAGAGGCTCAGAAGGGGAGATCCTCGGTCTTCAGACTGTGGGGTGTTCCAACCGGGAGAGCACTCGTGCTGAGGGGCCGCGATGAAGGGCCCGCCCCGCATCGCAGGGCGATGGCAGTGGGCGGGGTCGGAAGAGAGGCCAGTGCCCTGGAGGGACAGGCACGGATGGGCTCTGGGAGCATCCCAGACACCTCCCGGCTGGCAGAGTGGTTGCCGGCCGAGGATGCGCAGTGGAACCGGGCATTCAGGCGGCTGCCACCTTGGACCTTGGCGGACGTGGGACTGGAGCCCCAGGCCTCCGAGCTAGAAGCCCTCGCCACTGCCCAGAAGGCTATAGATTTGGGGCCCGCAAGTTTACTTCGCTTCCAATTCTGTCCTCGCTGTCTCTGTCCCTGCACAGCCTTGGGCCAGAGCTCACTCCCTCGCACCTGGCGGAGCGCAAGGCGCCTCTCTCTGCACCATGACAGGGGCATCGGGGGACACACTGATGAGGATGGGTTTGCTGACAGGTGGCCTGAGCCAGACTCCTTAGGGACAAGCCTGGGACCAGGGGCCCCTAGCACATGTCTCTAAATAATATAGTCTGATAAAATATCAAATTTAATCATTACATTTCTTTAATTTTTTTACTTCATATCTGAGTACGCACGTCATCGACTTTGATGTCTTATTTGACTCAATTATAAATCAAGGCATCAATTTTTACTGAAAACGACACATGACAAATCAAATCATGCTGCACTTGAGGCACTACAAAAAATAGGAAGCGCCTTCACCAAAAATATCACCTAATTCAGTGTCACTCTCATAATAGATATCTTTCGATGAGTCATCGCTTAAAATTTTCTACCACGTATTTTACAGACATAGAGTTTGTTGATCAGAATAATTTAATCAAAAGCCGTGACCATGCTGTTTTATTGTACTTATTTATTTATTATATTTAAATATTAAAGTAGAAACTACTAGTTTATGTGCCTTTTGTTTTAAACCAGTAATTTGGTTATTTGTTTAACAAACTCCTTTTGCTACAAGAGACACGATTAAACTGTAATCAGCTTTAATTTCCTTTTTTTATGTGTAAAGATTCAGTTGCATTTGAAAAGTCACTAATATACTTGCTTAACGTAGATGCTACTCAAATGTATTTAATTTTAGCTACCAATTAGTCAATTATTATATGTAATATTTTAAGTATACGTTATGTCCTAGAAAGTTAATGAATAAGAAGAGGAAAGCTAGAAAAGAGGAAACTAGAGATTACTCACCTCTTAGGATATATTAGACAAAATGTGGACTTGCTTATTTTAGTGGATTTTACAAAGGAGTGGGAGGTAATAGGAAAGAAATGGGTAACAAAATTACCCCAAAAGGCAGGATCCTGGAGGAAGATTATTCACTATTAGACTGAAATTTCCTCCGTTTATCTCAGCATTTTGGCTAATGCATTGTTTAGAATTTTGATGGCTGAAGAGTGGACAGCAGGCTTTTTGGACTTCGGTTCTCGCTGTCACGGTGCAATTACTGCAGCCTCTGGGTGACAGAAAGACAGAACCACACAGGAGACCTGTTTCTCACTCTAATACTCTATGAAAAGGATGCGTAGGATGTAAAGGAATTTATCGAATCAGATGGTACTTAGCTCTGCTGGTTGCAGAAGGGACCAGAACAGACAGTGAAGACACAGTCTTTATTAAGATGCACAAGAGAAAGTTCAGTGAAAACTCAAGCCAGTGTGTGATTGAGCTGAGAAGCGATGTCAATAAATGTGATTGGATCATAAAGAAAGGTCAGTATGATCAGGAGGGATCTGTCAAAACTTTATCAAAACAGGGTTCTTCTGTCTCCCCCCACCCCCTAGGAAAAATATCACTATTTTAGGAGAGGAAAAAGAAAATGCTAAGCTTGGAAGTCTTGGTCTTAGAATAGTATTTGAATTTCTTCCCCGTAGGAAAGGGCAGTCTGCTTTCTCAGTAAAGTCTGAGCAAAACGCTCAGAAGACCTTCAAAGAAAGAAGGTATAGCAAAGAAACAGAAGCCGACACCAACAATACGAATCGAAACAGTGTCACGTAGATGGAGAATGGGCTGGAGTGAAAACGCTGTCTCAGTTCACGGGCTGCTCATCAACCCTTCCCAGCTAGACCCGGCAGCGTTTTCCTAGCTCGGGACCTAGGAAGAGAGTATGCTAAGGAACAGGTGGACACAGGACAGGTGACGGCTGATCTGACCCGAAGGTCCTTTCCAAGGGATTAGTCTTCTACTGTCTTTACATATTCCACTACTATTTATTAGTGAAGGAATTCCTTAAAGTAGTTAGGACCTTTTAAAGGAATTTGAGGAGAAAGCAAAGGGTGTACATAATTCCACGCCACAAAGAAAAAATGAATACAAACATACATTCATATATCATTTAAATAGTACACATGTCAAAAACAAAACGCGCTGGCCTAACCGTATATTTATCTGGGACATAGCCAACATCAGCTGTGGCAAATTTGAGCTGGATAACTGAGGGCACTGTGGAAATTTCAAACTCTTATTTGCAGGCTTCCTCTGAGAATGAAGGGCGTGCAACTGGCCTTTCGGAAGTTTAGAAAAGAGGAATTATGTGGCCAGATAGGGAAGGCATGAGATGAATTGGTTGTTTCCAAATGAATTGGGGTGACATGCTGTGTGTATCAGAACAGGGTATGATAAGGTGGCGTGATTTAGGCCCCAAGAAAAGATTGTCAAATGAAATAGGGGGGAAAAATCAAATACTTATTTTTGAGTATATTATGTTTAAATTTGGGGCGGTATGTTTTTTTTCTTTTCCTGTTTTTTTATTTTTTTATTTTTTATTTTCCAGCTAGTAACAATTTTGAGAAATTTTATTTGGTAGGTTTTTTTTTTTTTTTTTTTTGAGATAATAGTTCACATTTCACAGATTGTGTGTGCTCTGCCTTTATGCATACTAATGATTGAATTAGTGACTCATTATGACTTTATATAACTGTATTTATTGCTATCAGTATAAACAAAGCTAGAACAAGTTTGTTTTTTAGTATGAGAAGAGATTTGAAAACTTTTTATAAAATCTGACTTAAGACATGATATAATCATAGGTAAGAAATGAGCCTTATATAAGCCTTTTTAAAGAAAATTGTATTGTATGTTGAAGGTGTGGTATCCTCATTAGAACCGAGAGAGAGAGAGAGAGAGAGGGAGAGACTAAGGAATTACATGATCATCATACCTTAAATTACATCTTTAATATCAATTTATAAAAATTTACTGGTTGTCAGCTAGTAATAAATACATATCTGTACCACTAAAACTCTAAAACTATTCTTTGTAAAATTGTTTCAAAAAATATTTCAACCCCAAATCTAACAATGGTGAATGTTAAAACGCTGAGTTTAGATGATATCAACAGAGCTTTTTAATTCGGTTCTAGACTTGTACCATTTACTCGGTCCTGCAAATTAGTCATTCATCACTTTCTTAAAGAAAAAGGAACTGTGCTGGTTTGAACACCAGAAATCTGGAAAAATTGGGACGAGCCTCAAGGCTGCGGGCGAATCTAACAGCTGTATCTTCAGTTTCGGGCTGCAAACATGTATGTGTGACACGTGAAAGTGTTTAATCAGATCGTCCATTATTTACGTTTCCTCATACTTTCCCTGATTTTTTTTTTTTTTCCTTCTTTGGAGAAAAACAGTTTCTCTCGTAGAATTCAATGTTACGTGAAATACGATGCAGCAAGATGGGAAGACCGTATGGCATCCGAGTCAGGTGTCTAAGTCCGAGTACTTGGTCCATCGTGCGTTGGTACCCCGATGTGGGCAATATTTTCATCTCTCTAAGCTTTATTCTTTAATGAAGAGTGTTAAAACGATACTCACCACATAGAGGGTAGTGGCCAGGTAGAAGCGTACGGGATCAATAATTTACAAACGACTATAGCGTCATAAACGGAAGCATCCTCAATGCCGTCCTTATGCCAGCACACTCTCTCCTGCCGCTTTGTCCACGCTCATCTCCTCCCCTTCCGCCTCAGCCACCTGCTTCACGATCGCTTCATGCTGCTCTCTCCGCTCGAAGCGTTCTGGAGACCCTGAAATCCCTCATCTGAACTCCCGTTTCCAGTTCCTTTTTCCATCTTCCATTTCTGCTGCCTTTTGTTCTCCTCCTGGTGTGAAGTTTCTCAGTTACAATTCGATTTCCTGAGTTTCTTTCCCTTTTTCTAGTTTCTTTTGCCTTCCCAAGTAATCGTGCCTTTACTTAATGCGTGGACTCCTTCACACTTCTTCAATTTCTGTCTCTCCAATGATCAGCCCTGGGTCACTTCGCTCTCCACTTTCTCTGTCCCCATAGTCTTCATTTTACAGCACCCAACAATGGTCAAGCGAAGGGGTGCTACAGTTGCCAGAGTCTTTGGTGTGAAATATGTACCTACCACTGACCATGTTCACGAGAGCTCACAGGAACCTTACACCATCCTTTCATCCTCGATGAACAGATACATCTCTGAGAATTTTGAGAACCTTGAATAACCTCATCTCTCCAGTAAGCAATGAGTTCAGAATTTAAGAAGTCTTTTGACTGACTTCCGAAGTTCTCTGACTTATACTCCTGTGGTATTGCAGTCGTGGAGGATGCGTGTAAATTCATCTTTAGCAAACCTCGGTTGGGCTGTCGTACAATCTCCGTGTCAGTCTTTAAATTGCTGTTCTAAATCTCAAAATCCTTAAAGGCACAGTTCCACTCCACATCCATTCTGTAGCTGACCTAATTTTGCTATTTTCCTTAGATTGCGTGGATTCAAAGGAAGTGATTACTCATCTCTTAATTGAGAACCTCTCTGCGTCATCATTTCTTCTTAGCGTTTGCTCTCATCTAGATTTCAATCTACCTGTAACTCTGCCAGATGTTTCTAACATCAGTTTCTATGAGTATCTTACTTCTGATGGAAACTTAGTCCTTAGTTCGTTCATGCATTATTCTTTTCCTCAGATACTGCCTACCAACATGTCCCTCATCCTTAAAAGTGTCCCTTCAAGCTATTGTCTCATGACAGCAGCCTCTCTCCTCGGATCCTGACTTGTCATAGCATAAACTTGATACTGTCCCTGTGGAGCTTACACCACTCTGCGTACCTGTATCAGGAAGGGACACTACCATCCACCAAAGGTAACTCCTTCCTGTAGGGGATTCGTTCATCTTTGATTTACCTGGAGGATCAAGCCCTGCGCCAAAAACAAAGTAAATGACGAATAAAATTTCTTGACTTGGGAGTAAATTTCTAATTGTGAGTTGACTTAATTATTTTGACATTAAGTTTCAAAACACATTTTGGAATACTTGTACAAAATATTTTAAAGCTGTGGTAACAATGACATATTTTCTAACTGAACATTTTTTAAGTTTATGGAAACATTTTACATACCCTTAGGGAAAATTAATGTTAATCTATGCTGTGATACAGGCTCCAGAATTGCCAATAATTCCTTCCTATAGCGTCTCACCATTATTTTACTTAACCCCCCCACCACATACACACATGCACACACAGACACACACACACACACGCACACACACACACATGCACACGAACTGGAGTGAATGATGACAAAATTCTGTAGATGAATTTAGCACTCATTTAATAGAGATATTGATGTCCTTCTAATTCATATGAGGCATGCAATATTATTCTGGGAATTGAGATCAACGAGGTTATGCATGGATAGACATGTAGGATATTTTACTTCCCGGGCATAGACACTCTTCTTGAGGCTGGAATCGAGAATGAGGACACTGACCCCACCTTCTGAAATTGTCGTAATTGTCAGTGATTCATGGCATCCATTACTTGGAAAGGCCGTACACCGTAGGTCAAGAACACAGACTCCAGAGTTACGTGACTTGAGTCCAAACCCCAGGTTTGCCACTGCATAGATTTGTGGCTTTAGAGAAACTTTGTAATCTGTCTGTGCAGTAGGTGCTGATAGCACTTCCCTCGTGAGGTTGTTGGGAGGGCTGTTGACTAAAGTAAGTACCAGGCTTGCTCTTCTTATTTAGAAAGAACTACAGTGAGTAAGTATCAATGTCATGCATTGATTTGTTAGCCTTCAATTTTAATTAGAAAAGGTATATTTACAAAGTGATATTCTCAGATTAAAATGATGGACATAATTTGTCCACGGCCTTGCCACCCTGAACAAGCCCGATCCCATCTGATCTCAGAAGCTATGCAAGGTCAAGCCTGGTTAGTACTTGGATTGGAGACCACCTAGGAAG
>NW_011888913.1:869250-871472 GCF_000151845.1 Pteropus vampyrus | reverse complement strand
AGTGCATGACTTTCGTTATGAAAAATGTATTGATAGCAATATGGTCTTAAATACTGAAGAAACTGCCGATTAAATTTTTATGTGCCTAGTTACCATCTAAATGTTCAACAGATGTCTATATTAACAGTTTATTGCTGGTTTTCCTAATAAAAGTCTTAGTTAAGATTATTTTTAAAATACCCATGAAAACACTGTATTAACCTCTCATTTATTTTAATAGTGTTTCCTGTTTATTATTCTAATACGTTCTTCGGGGTAATGTGAGTGTTTGAATGGTTACAACTTTGAATACGTTTTCTATAATAATGTTCTAGGGCTTCTGGATTTCGGTGTCATCTAAACAGTGCTGAAGGTTAATTTTCTAATCTATGGGAGTGTTTTGGGGAGGTGCAGACATACACTGACTCAAGACTCAGCTCCCCATCCTAACGTCAGGGGGACCAGTTGTCCGGTTTGCCTGGGTCTCACAATTTTCCTGGTACAGAAGTCTATCCAGGCTGAAGCTGGGCAAGTCCCAGCAAATCAGGGTGTCTGTCTCCCTACCGGTGAAAAGCCTGTGATAGATGAAGGCGGTGGCAAAAAGGCGAACAGTTTTCAACTAATTTTTTGCTCATCTAGATCTCCTCAAATCAGTCTTTTACACAATCAATCTTCCAAAACTGTTTAGGACAGTGTGGAATTTCTATCCGTTCACCTGCCCAAGTTATGCAAGATGAAAGTATGTGGCATTATAAAGATCCCTTTATGTTTTGTCAGCTGCGAAAACATACCAAGAAAATTGACTGTATGTATAATTTGTTAATATTTTGCGTGCAAAAGCAATCCTTCACATAATCACAGAGACGCGTAAATAATTTGTGGCTAACACATTTTTTTCTCATGGGCCGTACATCACAGGAAGTTGGAGGAAGTTATTTACCCTCTAGAAATATTCCCTTGCTGGTATTGTTATATGGTGCCCATTATTCAGATTTTGAGCATTTTTATTGTTTTTTTAATCTAAAGCACTAGACATTACTACGCACACATCTTTTTCTTTTTTTGTGACATAGTCGTAGCATCTATCTTGAGGCCATTAAAATAAATATTTGCATTTTCGATGGTGGTGATGTGATTATCATGGTAAATTGTAATCCTGTCTCAGAAGGAGGACACCATGATGTAACCATGGAAATCACAATTTATATCTGCAGAATTTTCAGATCATTTGTGTTAAGGGAACATTTTTTTTTATTAGTAGAAAAAGTTTGAAAAAGAATAAACAAAAGATGTGAATAACTAAACAGATAAGGTTTAACCCATAATTACAAGAAATAAATTCTTATAAATGCTACCTATATTGAAATTTCATTGAAAAAAACGAATATATGTACACTTGGTATCTCAGGATTGTTTTTCTATATTTAAAAGATACAAGTCAAATCCATTTGCTTATTATCTGAAAAGTAGGAAATACAATTTATCCAAGTGTATCTATATCAATCATTTCCTGGCCATCAAAAATCACTGACATAGAAAACAGAACTAAAGAGTAAGAATTTTTCTTATATTAAGTAATAAAAAGACTACAGGTATGTAATTCAAGCAGGCAGTAAAAGGACTTTGATCAGTTTTTATTTAATCCTTTATAAAAGAATAAAATTAACCTTCCAAACCAAGCTTCTCTGTGTTTTTAATGATAATCTCAATGAGAAGGGCCAAAGGCAATGGGCGGAAATCTACCAAACTGTGACCAAAAATAATGGCTCCGATTCTCTATCTCATTACACAGCCTACTCCATTAACTCAGGAAACCAGGCCACTTCCTCAGGCATACAGGTCTTTTATTCAAGTTGGTTAGTCAGCCCTCCACTAATCACTTCTTAAAGCATCTTTACGGGGGCCCAGAACAATGAATCTGCCTCTGGTTTGATTTGGTGTCATTCAGTAACATGCTGTGCTGTTGTTTTGACACTGGTTCTGGGCGGATAATCTCTCCCGGCATCGTGGTTTGTTGTAAGGGCATAAATAGCTGTCCAGGAGAACACCTGCCTGAGACAAAGGACGTTTGCGTACACGAGATCATCTCGCCTTAGATAGTAGCACAATTTAGATACTGCGAGGGTCACCGTGTTTATTTGAGATGAGTCTAAGTGCTTTGTACAAACCTATCAGCTTAAGGAGTGACTTTGATTTTCAGATCGCGTCAAAGGCTTTTATGTCCTAATCTAAAAACTCTGGAG
>NW_011888913.1:842134-868445 GCF_000151845.1 Pteropus vampyrus | reverse complement strand
GTCACCTAATTCCACCTTGCTTACTCTTCAAAGACACTTTCTCCAAATGAAGTCACAATGAGGTACTGGGGATTAAGACTTCAACACGTGCATTTGGAGGGAACACAATTCAGCTTGTAACACCCATTTTTCAGAGAATAATATTGAGACTCAGAGTTGTTTCATAGTGTTCCGAGCCACCGAGTACATTAGAAATCCAGGGAAGCTGTCACCAGTATATAGGCTCTTAATGTCTATGAATAAAATGGTTGAAAACAATACGATATTGATATTTAAATCGTACCTGATATTTGGAACTCCACAGAAATTAATTTCGAGTAAGCAGTTTTTCAGAATCTGAAGCGTGCTGTGTCCTCAGGATAGGTTAATCCTTAAGGGTTTAACTTGATTGACAGCACTTCTTCAGAGGAGCCCCTGTCCGAGGCTCGTTGCATCCCCTACGTGTGGGATAAGTCGACACTCCCACGGCCGCAGTGCAATTTAGCTTCGAGAGGCGGCTGCAGAACCCGCCCCGGACAGCGGCCCTTCCCTCCCCAAACCCTCGGCTGTGTCCTGAGAGCGTCTGGGGTCCACCGTGTCCTCCGGCCTCCGGTCCACGAGATGTGGGTGGAAACGGTGCGCTCCCCCAGGCCTGGTCCTTCAGATCACGCCTCTGTCGGCCCCCCCTGGGCTCTTGCCGGGGGTGAGCAGAGGAGCTTTGATCCGGACGGAGATGCTATGACACGAGGAAGCCCCTCCCGACATGCCCTGAAATGTACAGCAGTGAGAAATCAGCCTATATTGTATGAGGCCACCACGATCGATGTGTTTACGTGTCACCACCGGACGCTGCGGGTCCCCAGTTCCCATCCCTGGACCAGCCATAAGGACATCACCTGGGTTCTTGTTAAAATGCAAATTCTTGTTCTCCCCAGGCCTACCGAACCACAAATGAATACTTATGCCCGCTTTTCTCTCTCTACTCCACGTGCTTGCTTCCGGAAGCACTGTTGGGTCAAAAATAAAACTTTACTTGCTCAACCTGAGAAAAGCGATTTAAGAAACAACAAAACACCAGGGTATGAATTACACGTTACAAAGAAAATTGATGCCTTACCTGTTCTAAATATATCCTCATTACCCATCAAATGGAAACAATACTTTCCGCGGCTGATTAACTTCATATCCTAAAGATCACTCTCGCGTCATTTTCTCTCACTAATTACAAATTCGGTACATTTTTCATCAACTCTGAGAAATAGACTATCAGCATGGTTCAATAATAAATCGTTTTACCGTGCTTGCTCAAACAGATGCGTGCAGCCATCAAAAGCCACACGCTGCGGGGGCAGGGGGATCTTGTCAGAGAACTCTAACGGATCCCTGCTCGCCTAAGGGCAGCTGGCCTCGCCGGGCTGCGTGATCTGGGGACACACGCAGACTTCTATACTTACCTTTCTACGCAGAGAATTTAATCCCTCGCTGTTTCGTTCTCTTTGTTGATAAAATAAGGATATTAACAACACGTCATAAACTTGCCACTGGATTAAATGTTAATATATGTCAAACACCTAGATCGATTAGCACAATGTAAGTCTTCAAATCAGGAGACCTGACTAGCTTTTCTGAAATAACTGTATAGATTCCAAAGAACACCATTTAAAAATATTTCAAAAATTTATTTCAGAAATTAAAACTCATTTACAAACAGCTTTTGTGTCTTACGAACATATGCGTGATTTTATTGATATATTAAAAGTATTTCAGACCTTCATTCTGTAAAGATTTAGGAAAAAAAATGTGTTCTGCCTCATATTATGTTAACAAGTGGAGAACAAATATTTGAGCCTTTAAAATGATCAGAATTCTTTTAGATGAGTCAAGCCTGGTTCCTGGCGTGGAATCTGCACATAAGCAGAGGATTGGTGTGTGAATACTATTAGTGAATCACACCTTTAAAGAGAATCTTAGTCTTTTGGAGGTTGATTTTCATATTTTGACTAATTGAAAATGTTGTGAATGTCTTGATAAAGGCAAATGTAGGCATCTCTGCTGATCCTGTTGGTGGAGGCTTCGCCTGGTGACCATGCTGCGTATCTTCGGGGGCAGGAGTGTAATTAATCGTCACTCGCTGGGAAATGAGACAGTCGGGTTGGCAGGTGGGTCTTCCCCAGGCTTCGCTGATACAGGAAGGGGGTCCCAGGAGACTGGCCGATGCTTGGCAGCTATCGGGCCAATGCGGATCAAACGATCTCATTCGCTTTTGAGTCTCGACGAATTTGTTCTTTGTAAAATGTGGAAAGGATTTCTCGAAATTATTGTTCATAAAAATATATGTCTGGTGAATATAATTTTATGCACAGTTTAACATAAGATATTTAGGAGCTAAATGTCTCATAAATTAGATGCCTTAAAAAATATAAATTATGAAACCTTTAGAATCAGGTTTTCAGTTTGTCTCTTTGGTTCTGCTTCAGTCTTATGAGGTCGAACATATTTGGCTGTGATACATATATCATATATCTTTGATATATGCGGGGTCAAAGTTAAGAAACACTATGCCAACACTTTTCATTCTCTTAAGTTGTTTCTCTTATCTTTTTGTCATAAACCTCCAGATGGTATTTTCTTGGTATTTGCATAAATAAAAGTCACTATTTTTTTTAAGTCATACTGAGTGTCCAGTGCAGCATTAGTACGTAAAAGTACTACTTCATCTTGGAAATGAACGAAACTCTATTTTAGACCCCAAATACGTGTGCCCGTCGTCCTGGCCAGGGCCCTCGTTTTTCACGGTGATCTCTCCTCCCCTGCCCAGCGCGGGGGCAGATGGGTCTCTTCCTGCTTTCAGAGTCCATTCATCCCTGTTCTAACCCAACAAGCCTAGGGCCCTTTCTTCTCCAGCGACAGGTTTAGAAATAATGATGGGTCCCCATGCCTCCGATGAAGAGTGAAGCGAAGTCTCCTGGTTACAGCCTTTAGGCTCCTGAGTAGGAGGCATTGGGAGAAGGACTTTTCAGCCTCTGGATGTTGGCGTATCTGCATTGGGTGCTTGGACCCACCCCTGGTGGTGGTGGTGGTGGGGCGGGATAGAGAGGTGGGGAGAATTTGATTCCTTGATGACATCACTGAGTCCCTGAGTCATCCTACCCTGAAGCGGTCCCTACCTCTAAACTTCTCCTTAGGAGATAACACAGTTCCTTCCTGTACAAGCAAGTTAATGTGAGATTCTTGATAACTTGAAGCAAAGGTGTTGTGATATGAGCGATTTCCACTGATGTTGTTTGCACTTGTGAATTCTTTGATATACGCGGGGTCAAAGTTAAGAAACACTATGCCAGCTAATACTTTCAATCCATTGCACAATAACATAAAAGAAAACAATAATGAAAACTGACACGTTGACTCCTTCATTGTTCAGGATGCTGGTCGTGATCCAAATACTTATTTTTTTATCGAGTGTTTAGTATATGCAAATAGCATTCTCACTGCTTTATATAAAGTATCTCATGTAATCCTCATGGTGTGATGAAGTAAGAGCTCTTATTATTCTCATCATCCAAGGTTGTAGATGTCCCTCCTCCCCAAATCATCAGATTTGATGATATCATATTACATAATATTGTCTGGGTGCTATGTGATTGTTACATGTTATTTCAAGTATTTCACACATATTATTCCATGTAATTGTTATATGTTATTTCAAGTATTTCACACATATTATTCCACTTAATGCTTGAAAGACTTTTATGAGGCAGATGCTATTATTATTCCCACACTACAGGTAAAATAGAACAAGGCACAGAAACACCGAGAGACTTGCCCAGGTTCCCATAGCTGTGAGATGGATGAATCTGGGTTTCTACAGGAGTTTAGTTTTCACAGGAGGCTGCAGCCCCTACGTTTTGCTGTCCCCCATATTCATTTATCAGAAGAAAGATATATTTACTTCTAAATACATCCTTTTGCTTTGATTTATGCATTTATAATTTTATATTTAGACATTTGATTTGTTTACCAATTTAAAACAAGGAAACCTACATTATAATTTAGTTTTTAGCTGCAAAAATAAGTGACCAACCTGAATAAGCTAACCATGTTGTTTTTAGTTTTCGTAGTCACAAATGTTTCCAGGGATTTGACCTTGAATAAGAAATCTGTGGTTGCTTACTCTTGTGCTCTGGAAACAGAATGTTCTGGGAAGCTCACCACATATTCTGCTGTCTACAGAACCCTGCCTTAGATCACAGTGTGCATTTTAATGTTTGAAAATTTTAGGAACAGTCGATGTTTAAATTTCCCACACTGTATCATAGACATGAGCTCTGCTTCACAGAAGACAAACCGGTGAAAATACCTCTTGTTAAATCAATCGTTTAATGTCAATACATTTTCATAGATTGTTGGCCGAGCAAGGGGTCTGTTGGGTTCAGTTTGGGGTTATTTCTATGCAGTTACACAACAAATGGATGGCATATTAGCTTGTCATTTACATAAATGTCTTCTAAAGTGTCAATTTTGTGTTCCGGTGACAAGGGATAATGCAGACTGTATTTCAGGTGTTAGCTGCTACAGATTTGGAAAAATTGCTGTGGGCAGTGTGCTTCTCGGTCTTGGCTGTGCGTTGGATGTGGAGAGCTTTCAAAAATACCATTGCCTGAATCCTTTTCCCAAAGATTCTAATTTGGGGCCGGGCCTAAGCCTTGGGACTTTTAAAAGCTCTGTGGATTTGGATGTGAAGCCAAGGCTGACATCACTGTTATAGATCCCTAGACAGGAGCTAAACGCCTACCTTGAAGCGCCCGCCCCTCCCCCACATGACTCAGCCATTAGCTTTCAGTACCAGCCAAAAGAAGACATTTAAAAATCAATACAAAAACTTGCTAATACAAAACCAAATCTTTAATTAAGTAGATAGCAGGGGATTTATAATGCAGGAGAACAAAACCGCAAAATTTTGTTTCTCTCTAGATTCACGGAACGAATATATATTAAAAAACAGGTTAACTTGAGTAAAAAGAGCAAAGTATTAAGACTAGAATCATTTCAGTGTCTTCTTTCATTATGATGTGTAACTTTTGGGGTTTTAAGTCTCAGTCTTCGGAGGGAGATGATTTTGCCTTTAATTCATTGCTACGACAGCACCTTGTAAAGACACCCCCAGAACCCCAAGTCCTTCTCTCGCATAAGAGAACTTTTCTCTCTATATTTATCTCTTTTTTTTCTTTTTTTTTTTTTTTTTTTCACTTAACCGGGAAGAATAATGCTATAGAAACCGAAGGAATGCTGGCCCGAACATTTCAGGGTATGTCATTCTCCAGTGGAGTCCATGCCTTTGACATTTGTTTCTGCACAAAGAATAAGCTTTCATGTCTCAGCAGGTTTGGGAGCAGAGACAGAGTCTCCTGGGAAGACATATAATACGGACAGGTTCCTAAGAGTACGACTCGTGCCTCTTCATGAGTGTCCCGTATGTCTGTGATTCTGAGAGTCGGCTCCTGCGGGAAGCAGGAGGTGAGAGCAGAAGGTGCTGGGAGAGATCGACGTGAGTTCACTCCGAGGTCTTTCTCAAGCTGGGCTCCCTGAGTCTTTCTTGAGATCCGTGCCCTCCAAACAAAAACCTGTAACTGCCGCGTTTGCGACAATTCTTTCTTCTTTCTCATTCCCTTGCCTCTTTTCACACTGTTTTCCTCGTTTGGGAAACCCTACAAGGCCAGCTTTCTGCCGGTTGGAGCCACTCTTGTCACTTCTTGTCCTCCATGATTTCTTTCCGTCATCCCTTACATGCGTTTTTTTTTTTTTTTTTTCCTCTAGCTTTCAGATTGTGACCTTAGTCTTCTCTCTGGCCTCATCTGTAGTTTTACTATTTTTCATTTTAATATTTATGAGATTTTTTTTCCCCCCCTCGTAAAGCAGATCATAAGCATCTCCGGTGCACAGAGCATGCAACATATTTGTTTGAGATCCCCATCAACACCCCTGGTCCCACCCTCGCTCCTGGTATGCTTCCTCCGAGGAGTCGAGCGTTAAGTAAAGTTAAGCCAGGGCAAAACCCACACCCGAACGTGCTGACGAGGACGGAGGGCACACTCCGACCACCCCGGGCACGGTTCAAACGGATAGAGTTGAACCTGGTAACGAGCATGGACACTCTGAGCCCACTCATTCTGGGACTATTCAGAGTCCTAACAAGCCAGGACACTGGATTCAAGAGAGGGACCCCACTCTTGGTCTCTAGGGGATTCCAGCTTCTTGGGGAGAGGAGCGGGAGTCCATCTCCTGGAGCGATCAGACACTGGGGCGCGACAGAACCACGGAGCGGCGGGACCTTGGCTCCAGCCGCAACCCGCTGGCTTAGGGCCTGGGCGCGCGGTCTTCCACGCGGGCCTCGGAGGCCGCGTCGTGATCGTGCGGCCGCGCCGCTCAGTCCCCATCTGCCAGGTGACACGCGGCCGTGGGTGGGGTCCAGCCTCCGCGTGGACCGTGACCGTTCACGGAAAGCACTGGGTTTGGGTCAGTTTCTAAGGGCATTTCAGGGGGAGGCTGCTTTTGTCAGACGCCGACCTGCATGCGTGGGGTTAGTCTGCTAACAGGAGGCAACTATCACTGTGTTAACTGTGTGAAATTGCTGATATTTGACCCTTTTTGGACTTATAAAATTCCATGTTATAAGGTTAAACCTAATTCGTACAACTAATATGCACACTTATACGTGTAGTGACAAAAACCAAGAAAGTCATATAATAAAGCAGGAAAATTCCTGAAAGGTAAATTATTTCAGACTTGAAAAAATAGTTTCTGATATACCTGAGACATTTCAAATGTGTTTTTCCGGACACATGTCTATTTTGATTAATTTTAACAACATCTCTTTGAAGACATTTGCTTTTAAAAGCGAAGTTCCCTGAAATGTCCTCAGTTTTATCCTCAAGGACATAGACATAATATTCTGAGAAATGTGAAGATCATATACAAAATCCTCTTTTGTTTGCATGCCACAAAAACCCACAATAACTCTTTAATAAAATTCTGGTATTTGTTCTTTGCGCCTGAGCATTTCCCAACAAAGGTACATTAAAAACCACAGCTCTAGCTGTAAAGCTAAAACACCTCCAAGAACCCACTCAGGGGTCCTAACTGCAAAGCGTGTCTTCACTCACCCTCTTTTTTGTGCCCTTTGGGTAAAAGGCATCTAATATTCACGTGAGTCTTTTTAAATGACAACGTTGCATAACATTTGCCGTGACTCTGAGTACCCGTTTTCTAATTAGATTTGATTTCTAATAGTGTCGATTGGGATTCCCTTAAAATCTTTAAAATTTGGGGACTGAACGTGAGTGACATCCAGGGCTGAAGGGTAAGAAAACTACTAACAGACAATGGCCGAATGGGTAAGTTTGCTATCTTGACTTTTGTGGCTCGGTGCATGGGTCTCACACTATATAATTTGCTAAATTTTTATTGACCCAAGATGTCTTTCTATAACCAAATTAATAAGGTAAGACGGATGATACCCGATGCGTTACACAAAACAATTCTAATTAGCTTTTTGATGTGGTCACATCGGCCTTCTTCATACACACATACCATTTTATATATTTGCAAAATATGTCATATACTTTTCCACTGTGTTTCAGGGAGCCTTGGGAATTCCCAGACCCCAAAATCCCTAGGACCTTGACTCTCAAGCACATTTATTAATAGCTGCCCAAAAACTGCCACTCTTATGATGCTATGACAACATGATTCGTGGCAAGTTTTCTCTTTTACAAGTAATGTGGTAATAAACTTACTTGTACACAAATCTTTTACTTTCTCGGGGAAAAAAAAAACCATTTTCCTGTAAGTTGAATTATCAAGTCCAATGGTGTAAGAGTAAAATTAATTTATGTACAAAATGTACTGAGCCACATAAACTTCCAAAAAGTAGAGATCTTTAAAGCCACATTCTGTAACCACAATGAAACAAAATAAAAAATTAACAATAATAGCAACAACATAGGGACTTGATTTCTACCTTTTCCTTTCCTGAGAAAGGACTGCGTGTGCTGTTCCTGGCCACGTGGCTCTTCCTTGTCCCCTCTCTTCGCCCCTCTGCCCAAGGTAAGAACCTTAGCTGAGTCCCGTTGAGAACCATACCTAGCCAGAGGCTAATCATTTTTAATCCACATTGGCATTATTTCCACTCATATATTGTCTCCCTCCACTAGAAAGTGATCCTTGTGAGGGCAGAGATCCTGCCTACTTTGTTTATTGTTGACTCCTGCTCCTAGATTAGTGTCCAGCCCATAGTAGATGCTCAGTAAAATACTTAGTGAGCAAATGAATGGTCGATATTTTCTACAGCAATACGCATTTCCAGAAGAAAGAAATAATATTGCGAGAAAATTTCTGAGGAAAAGAAAATAATATTGGAGAATTTCAATTGTAAGCCAAAAAAAAAAAAAAATCTATATTTACTCAATGAATCGAAAACTATAAGAATGTTTTCAAAAGATGATTATGGAGACACACCTTCTCCCCATTCCGAGATATTTTTCAGGTCCCTGGTGACATGTTTACTAGGTATGATAACTGAAATGAACATTTTGTAATTGAATATTCCAGACAGAAAAATCTGTTATAGTTCTGGTTGCAACTGGCAGATGAGTCATTTAGTGGATTCATTAGCACTGAATGAAACTTAAAAACTTGAGACATTTCCCAATATTATAACTATCAGGATTCTTTCTATGAGATTAGCTCATTATTATAAAAATATGAAAATATATAACAGTATCAAACCATCAGAAAAAGAAATAATTCGAGGACAGATTCGTTTCGAGATTATCCTAAAGCCACGTTCCCTTTTCCATCATCACGTAACTAACCCAAGGTGACCTTCATGCTAGGGCGTGGGGCTCATCAGAAGAGCAGTCAGTGAAGCGCTGTTGGAGTCAGTTTTTGTTTTTCTCCTGCCCCAGCAGAATCAGCTACACAGTTGTCATTTTAGCGTACAATCGTTGTCCTTGGAATCGATATTGGCTGAGTGTATTAATGAGGCGAGCTATTGATAGATATGCAAGGGACCTACAATGGCTGTCACTGTTGATCGCAGCCTCCAATTCCAGTGCTTTATTAGTGCCATTACTTCCCAGGAATTGATTTAGTCTTAGATAACGCTGTTTTCGGCAAATCGCTATAGGTCATTTAGAGTTTGAGAACTAGTAGGTATTCAATATTACTGAGAACATGTAACACCGAACCCATTTGTGAGAGCTACACTGAATTTGAGCAAGAAAGGAAGGTTCCAAATGTTTCCAGTACTTGAAAGGAGACAGATACCTGCCGAAGTTCTCAGTGTAGTATCCACGGTGACCTGTGGCAGGGAGCAGTGGATGAGGACCCGGCAGAGGACATCCACGAGTGTCTATGACAGCCCAGGCATGCGTGTCAACTCAGTGGGACCTACTAAAAACCTATTAGCTTGGAATTTCTAGAAGATTGAACATGTGAAGAAACTTGTGGTAATTCATAGCTAGTGGGTAGTGCAGTTGATCCAGAGTCAAGTCAGCTTCCCAAGCATTTCACTCAAACGCAGATGCAGCAAGGGCTTCGAGCAACGGTGTTTCAGTCAATGTTTCATTATAACTTTGGTGAGATGCCGTAGGAACTTGACTCTTATTGATGTCAATTAGCCTCTGGTAAAACTGATGTTGGCCTATGTCCTTTCTCCTAAAATTGCAGGACCCATCGGTGACATGAAGCGAGGATGTGCTGTACTCTCTCGGGCACATCCCAAGCCTCTGACTCCATCCTAGGTTCTCCACCAACATTTTCTTCATCATCATCATCATCATCATCATCATCATCATCGCTATGCTGAGTAGACATTCTATTCCGGTGTTCTGCACGTGATGCCTTGCATATACTCATTGGCCTATCACACAAGGCTGTACATAATTCCAGAGGGAAGCTTCTGCTCAAAAATAGAGCGGTGTTTTAAGTGGTGCTCCTTTTCACCCTGTGGCACCCCAACCCCAGCAATCATAAAGTAAATATGCCTTTCTCCGTTTGACAGCAAAGCCAACCAAGATGCAGCAGAAAGTTTAAGTAATTGCTTGAGGTTCACATATCTAGTAAATAGGAAACGCGAACTTTGAGCGTTGCGCTATTAACTCGAATGTCATCTGGTGATAATTGTTTTGTATTAGTTTCCTTTTGCTGTTTTAACAAATAAATACACATACGAGACAGATTTATTATTTTACATTTCTGGAGTTTAGAAGTCCTACTTCTCGGAGGGCGGGCCTTTATCATGACTGATGTCATGTCTTAGGGGAGAGTTCGTCGCTTTGCGTTTCCCAGCTCCTCGAGGCCACCCGCGTTCCCGGGCTCATGGCCTCTGCTTCTGTCATCGCCTCTCCCTCTCTGACCCTGATCCTCCCGCTTTTCCTTTCACTTGGTTTCCTGTGATTCAGTGAGCCCACTCTGCCAATCCATGTTCCCCTCCTCATCCCTAGGTCCCCTGATTAGCGACAGGAATCGGAATGCAAACTTAATTCCTCTTTGCCATGAAACACAAGTTTTCACAAATGACGGGGATTAGAATGTGGAAGTCTTCGGCGGTGTTATTATTCTGCCTACCACAGTTTCCTGCTGAGACTGAGATGTGCTGAATTTCATAATTAATTTAAAAATGGATGGAGCCAGATTGCCCAGGGCTGAGTTCCAGCTCCACATTTTACTAGCTGCGCATCACGGGACATGTTAGTAAACCTCTCTGGACCTCAGTCTTCTCTTCTGTAAAGTGGAGCTAACGCCAGCATCTTTCTCTTAGACTGATGAGAATACGTGATTGGGGATTTGTAAAGCATTTAAAAAACAACACCTGGTACCTCGTAAGTGTCATATAATTCTTAGTTACAAAATAAAAATAATTTCTTTATTGATGAGATATAAATAAAAGGCATCGATATTCCACAAGCCACATAAATATCTGATTATATTGGTCTAAGGCAGACACATACAATTAGAAGATTTAGTTAATGGTTAAACTACGTATGACTTTTCCATTCCCAGTTTAAATCTAACCATCAAAAATGCAATGCCTACCTGCAAGTAGGAACCGCTGTTTTTCAATTTAGGAAGATATACAGGTTGTCAGGAAGACCGGTAGGGGCGGGGGAACTAATAAGACTTTCCGCCCGAAGCAAGGCTTCTGTCCTAGAGACTGGGAGCCATTCCCTAGAGCAGGAGGCTGCTCCGAGATATGACTCACTCGGCTTCCTCTCCCCTAACGACCAGCTAGCAGTATTTTCATCCTCTCAAAACCAGACACATGTCCCCCTTCATACAGAAGGGTACATTGGGGCTATAGTTGGGAATCCTGTGTTCCTCATTGGCCCCAAGTACACACACGCACACACGTGCACACACACAGATCTTGTTGGGTGGCGGTAGAAGGGAATCGGGAAAACCAGTGAGGAAATCAGGATTTCTGAGGAGACTACAAACGTCCCCAAGTTCTCCATTTGCATCAGGGAGACAGCCCTCCTCCAGGAAGAAGCTGTAGCATAGATTTGTTAGACACGTGGTGGGGCTGGATAGCCTATCACCTTATTTTTCTTCTCTAAGCATTTCAGAGACTCAATCTGTAAGCTCTGGAGTGCATTGGAATTAGCGGGCAGATTTAAAATCACACAGATGCCTGCTCCCTATCCCAAACCTACTTTCTAGACATCAGCTGAGAATTGCAACAATAGAAAGGATCATTCTACTTGTTTTCTTTAAATAGATGGACATAAAGTGATGGAGAAAAAAAGATATGGGATTCGGAATAAGCCTGGGTCACAATCTTGACTGTCACAATCTTACAAGATGACCACAGACGATAGACTATGTCTGAAGAATTAAAAAAAAAAACCCAACAGGAAGATTGAGTATAGGTTTAGAGTTCGTCTAAGCAGAATGCCTATAACAGGGTCAGGGGTGTAAACCCACCAAATATATCATTTACTACTATGAGTGGAAAAGAAATTCCAAGAGAGAGTGTGTATGTGTGTGTGGGGTATGTGTCTGTGTGTGTGCATAATTCTGCACATACACACACACACACACACACACACACACATATATATAATTGTGAAATATATGTGCTATAAAATATATACATATATTATCAATCTAATGAATATAATAGTTTCTAATAGGGAGGCCCTGGAGATTCTTTGAAATAATATACGATCTATACAAGAAGACCAGAGATACGTTATCTTATTTTTTGTGATTGCACAATGCTCCACGTATGCAGTAGCCCTTAATGTGTTACGCAAGATCTGGTGTGTATACGCATTTGGTATGTATATGCATCGATAGCATTTATCAAATTCTCAATGATCTCTTTGACGTACCTACTAAGTTCTAAGAACACCGGCCCGGAGTCTTTTACACTGCAAAGAGAAAGACATCTTAGAAACAGTTGTGGGATGACACTCAGCCACAAATTTGGTCTTGAGTCACAATTCACTCTAACATAAAATCATAAAATGTGGAGTTTAAAAGAACCGTTGGGGCAGCAAACGCCTTCAGAGAGCAAAGGGACTGATCTAAGTGGACGGCTAGTATTTAGCATAGCCGCCATCAAATTTCAGGTCCTCAGAATCCTGGTCCCCAAGCTGATCCCCTGTAAGTTACTTCTTGTGTACTCATCTTAAAGAGGGACCAAGATACCTGTGAAACACGACCGTGGTCTCAAAAAACCACGATGATACATCGTTAAAACAGGAGCTATGAAATATTTGCTATCAGGCAGCGAGCATAAGGAAGATCGTGATTGTCTAGCAAATTAACACCTGACAATTTGGAGTGCCAACCAGCGCTAATTTCATCTACCGTGGTACTGTAAGTGATATAGGTATTTGGCAGGCTACAACTTAATACCATCTGGCCTGAGAAATTTGTGACTCATTTATACAGCTAGACTTTGAAAAGTTTTATTTTGTTTTGGGTTGGAAAATGCACTCGATTGCTCGTTTGAAGGATGGTAACTTGAGGCTTTTTAAACTGAGTTCTCGCACGTTTCTATACAGAAACTAGATTTTTGTCTCTGGGAGTAAATGTGAAGATCGTAATTTTTAACGAATACTAGTATATGCAACAGAGACAAATTATGCAAATATTAACCTGTTGCCATTTAGTTTTCCTTTTGCATATCACGTTTTCATTCGGGCCTCCGTCCTGGCTAAACCATGAGACTTATGGTCACAGGCAAGGAGAGAATCTTTGCATTCCGACCAGCGATGCTACTTGACGCTCATGATTCTCAATGCTCACTGGCCTTTTAAGTAAGAGAATGATTTGGGAAGCTAAACTCTGGGCAGAGAGAAATGTCTCAAAAACGAAGTTTTGTATTTAATGGTAGATCTGGAGGTTTGGATTATGGAACGTGAATATATGTCCCGTTAGTCTTGAAAATGTAAGACGAAGAAGACAGAAGATGGAAAGTCACTCATTTCAGGCTGACAGTAGAATGAGTGGGACTAGCGAATGAACAAGGTTGGAACAGGGGAATCTTCCACGGAGCTTTCACAGAAGTTCTTACCCGCTCCCCCCGCCCCCAACCCAGGTGCCATATTGGAAGGGAACACAGGCGTGAGAGGTGGCTCAAGGCCTAGACGTTTATGCAAAATAAACACACACACACACACACACACACTTGCATTGGCTAGGAACAAGATTACTGGCTTCCATTAAATATAGACAAAGATAGGTATCGATACACAGTAGCTAGATTTATCTCTCACCTTAGGGATGTAGAGACATCATGAGGAGGGTTACATTATAGAAAGAAAAATAAAGCTCATTATTTTTATACATTGAAAGCGCTGATAAATATTTGAAGACACAAAATAGCTAGCATTTATTGAGAACTCATTGGGAAGGATGTTTTGTACTAGGTATGTAATACACATTATTCCATTCGATCTCCACAGTAATTCTGTGAGATTACCATTATCATGTGTTGAAACAAAGTTGACTTCGAATAATTTCTTTTTTTTAAATGTTCTGTAGAATGTGCCCTCAGTGAAGAAGTGGCCCCTGTCTTTGGTGTTCTCCTTGTGACATCACGAGTCACTGACTTTGTCCTCCTGAAGCCAGCAAGCCTAAAGCACCCCCAGATTAGCTAGGCACGTAGACGCCATTCCTTCCATATTTTCTGACTGACACTAAATGCTTCTCTCTTCAATCACTTTCCTGGAGAATGCTGCACTTGGCTCTGAAAGATAATTTCGTTTAAAAAATACTACTTTACACCAGATAATATATTTCTTTTATCACAGTTTTTTCTGAATGAATCCTTCAAAAAAAGTTGGGCAGAGTGGTGGAGATTTCAGGCAGTTATGTCAGCATAGGAAGAAATGTTTGTAGAAAGCAGATTTTCCGGCACACTTAAAAATACTCCAGCTCAGTCTTGTCTGCCTGACTACAGGCATTTTAACCCAAGACGAGTTCATATTACACAGAACTGGGAATACGCTTCATGATACAATGGATAAGACAACTTTATTGCTAGGAAACCACTTAGACAAAAGCTCCCTAAAGTGCAAATTATCTACTTATTCATCATTATATGTATGCTCAATTATTTTTAAAACAGATCATTTCTCTTCAACTATCGTTAATCCATCATGAAAAAATTCTTAAGATTATCATTTGGTCCATTTGGCCGAAGCACATGTGTGTGAGTGCGCTAGTTCACATTGAAAGATGATTAAGATTTTCCCAGGGAGAAATGTTTTATGACTTACGATTCCAAATTAAGAACAAAGAAGAGCATCGTAAGCTAACAAAAAGTTCTAAGTTTTAATCTTTAGTGAAAGGAGAGAAATATATATGCAAGAACAATCCGAGAAATATAAATTTACAAGTATATATGGAAATGCGTATGCTTAGGTAGCTGCCTTGTCGCCCAGCTCGTGAAGGAGAGACTTCTGCTCTAGGGTTATGGGATGAACACATGACAATGGCGCCGAAGAGATGAGACTGACAGCAATTCACTCGTCACGTATATTCACAGCTCAGTAGAGGGGGACACTGTATGGCATGGGGGATCCCACGAAGGGGGCATTGAGGAGCAGGGAGAATGAGCAGGGGCTGTGGGAGGCGGGTTTTGTGGTAGAAGAGGGTGGGCTGGAGGATGCGATCAGCTTGTTTGAGTATTATCTGAGTTGGTAGGGAATTGACCCACTACTTAAGGATAAGCAGATCCTGGGATCGGTCTTCACGATGAGGATTACTCTCAGCCATAAACCACGAAAGCAGAGAGGGCAGGGGAAGCTGTGGTCAGGCCGTTCGAGGCCCTCGCAGTTTTTCTCGGATGTCAAAGCACATGTAACGTCAGGCCTTGGTTTTAAGCCTTATAGCACAGCAGAGAGCAGGAGTAGACACACACACACACACACACACACACACACACACACACACACACACACACAGGTGTTGACACTTTATTTCATAATTTTGCTTATTCGTTCCTATTTTTACCTATCGTTTGCCAAAAATCACACCAAATTTTGTTAAACTTGGTTGCAAAATAATTCATTATTGTGGCTATTGCTAAATCATAGAAGTACTTATTTTCCTATTACTCTAATTTTTATACATTTCGTTATACCTCAAGCATTTATTTATGACTTCTACAAAGACAGTATGAAGTGCCAGGAAAAAAATAATTTGCTTTTAAGGTTTTATTATTTGACATACTGTTGCAGTAAAATTTTGATCCACGGGAATGTCTCATGAAGGTTATAACTGGATCGTATTATTTGTATGTAACATTCTTCCATTCTTGAAAAGACTTTTGGAAGACGTATCCAAACGCCAACCATACATCTAGCCTCTGCTACACAGCAACGGTAATGAGCCCTGTCTCCTAGCAGAGGGCTTGGCTCCAGAGCCAGCACAGAGTCAAGTCCAGCTCTATGAAGCAAGAGATTTTCCACAGGCTCACAGAGCCTTGAAAAAGGCATGAGATAGAATCAGCCCCTGGTTACTTCTAAAGAGCATCGAGCTGGGAGCGTGGTGGACCGGATGGTTGGCTTACACAATTGAAAACAGCTTCTACTCACTAAACTCACTGGCAGCACATACAGTGTTAAAGACAGTTTCAGAAATAATATAAAACCATTCTGAATCTTGACACATGGGAGTGTCGAGGTGGAGGAAAGAGGTTAGACTAAGTACCCAGAGGGATTTTCTTAGCTAAAGCTGGAAGGGAGCCTAAAATAGTCCATTCCCCTCCAGCCTACAGGAAACTGTGAGCGGAATCCCTCATCGTAATTATATAGAAGTCTAGCTCTTTCCTTTAGCTGGAGGCCTGTCATGGAGACTTAGATTCTGGGATGACCTCTAAGTGAGTTTGCATAACTGCAACCCTAATTGATGCCCACCTTATTTAATTTACCCTACAGCACTGAGGTACAAAGTTTATTAAAACGATGACCTGAAGGCTATGGGTCTGGCTCACTGTTGGACCAGGAAAGAACATTTGTTCAAAAGCACAACTCCAGATGGGAACCTGTGGAAACTTTCCTAACTTCTCGGAACTGAAATAGGGGAATTAATCACAGAAGAGACAGAGTGCCATTTGACGATGGAGTGCAGCAGCATTTCAATGAGAAATCATCAATAGAATCTTCTAGACCAGATGTGACCTTGGGCCAGCCCGGCCTGCCTACCTTTGAGCACCTCTGAAGGTTTGTGTGCCCTGATCTACATAGAGTCCAAGTGCACAGAGGCTCTGCCAACGTAAGCCTCTTAGAGGAATCTCCTTGGGAGCAAACTTTACCCTAAGAAACTCTCAGGAAGATGAGGGGAGTGAAGTCTTTGGAGAGTTTTCCTGACGTCACTTCCTATGGCTTCCTCAGATACCCGGGCTTGAGTAATCTTATCCATGTTAGTTAGCTAACTAGCTAACTAGCTAACTAACTAACTAACTAACTAACTAACTAACTAACAGTGAAAGAAGGGGCATTCGAGCAACAAGTGGAATATAAACTGGGAAAAGTGGATTGATATTAAGGCAAATGTTTTCATGGGAGATGGCAGTTGGAAGGGACAAGTCCACTGTATGGCTTGGGGTAGAAGTGATGCCATTTACTGGGTCTGGCAGATTATCTGGATATCAAGATGTTGGATTTTGATTTGTTTATTATTTTTTCGATAATGTCTTGTGAAGCCCTTGCTCTGTCAATGGACTTGTTGCTGTATTTAAAATATATCTTTACACTGAAAAGGTGATCTACACATTTCTCGATTGTGGTAAGGGCGTCACAGGTGTTGGCGTATGTCCAAACTCATCAAACTGCATCCAATAAATATGCGTAGTTTTTGTATATCAATCATACCTCAATAAAACTGTAGAAAAGATTCCATGAAGTTTTGAAAAAGGGAATGGTTTGTTCTGGAATAATTATTCTGTTTTCTTTTCTGACTAACCTGGGGAACTCTTAGATTAAGATTGTTATACTAATTTCATATTTTGAAATAAAAACTGAATGATAATCTAAACCCATGTGTGAGCAGGTAAAGGACTGACAGGTTCACATTTGCTAAAAGACTGATTTTCTGGAATAACAATGTCTTTTGATGACTAAGTCTTTGTTTCTATAATAGAAACATATCTGTTCTGCTCACCAAATGAGAGAGCGGTGATGAGACTTTAAGAGAGATAATTTATGTTAAAAGTGTTTTGAAAATTATCAATGGTAATAAAAAATTGTTATTAATTTTGGAAAGATGGCATTCTTTGAATCTTATCTAAGCTCTTATTTCATTGATTACGGTTTTCAGTCTTTTTCAGTCTAGTCTCTGAAGCCACCACAAAGTATCTGAAAGAAAAACAAAGCAATGATCATAGAGAAAAGCAGAAAATAGATAAAAGAGAGTAGAAGAAAGAGAAGATGAGGAGGATTTGGTACAGCTTATTCTGTTGCTTGTGGGAATTATGCAAGGAACATGCCCGTTTTAAAGACATCGTTTATAAAAGTTGCTAGGATAAATCTTTTAAAGATGATGGTAGCAAAACAGAGCAATTAATATGCATGCAAGAAACATTTATATTTTATTTTATGAGACTAGTGATACAGACAGGATTCATCAACTACAGTATGTTCAGAAGATGTTCGTGTGTCACAGTTCATTTTCATCTTTTGGGTTGCGGAGGTCACCCTGCCCTTCGTTACTGGTAACCCCAGCATTGGATGCACATAAAATATATCGAATCTCGCTTTCTGAGCACGCCATGGGCTCTTCCTTCCCTCCATTCCTCACATCCTTCTCTGCTGCAGTGGGTTTTAAAAGTTCTTTTAAGTGCCTGGTGGCTAAATGTTACATGTCTTGATTCTTATTCTATTTCCTTCTCCACCAAAACGGTATTGCTACAATTTGAGGATCATTCCCCAAATAGTGTCCCTCTGTGTATAGTGAGAAATGATACCTAACATAACTTTTTAATAGTCACTATGAATTTTACAAGCCATTCGTTGACTAAGAGAAATGTCGATGCTCCCTTTTACGTCTGACAGTACCCACGTATGTTTTCTTTCGACCACTAAAAATCATCCTTCATTCCTTCACTCTTTCATTTATTCGAGATAGTCACTGATAGTTGGCTGTGAGCTGTGCATCGTTCTGTGCTGAGGACAGGGCACCAAGCACGAGAGAAGATAGGAAATAAACGCAAAGCCACGTGATATACAAATATACACGTGATATACAAATATACAAGCCACGTGATATACAAATATACAAGCCACGTGATATACAAATATACAAAGCCACGTGATAGATGAAGAAAGATGAGGCAGAGAAAGGCAATAGATGGCCAAGGTGTAGAGGCAGCGACGGCTGTGGAGACAGGAGATCGTGAGAGCCTTTCTGAGCAGGGACCCAGCGGATGGACATTCGCAAACCATCTAAAATTAATCTACAGGTGTTTCAGGCAGAAGATGCGGTCCCTGTGAAGTTCCTGAGATAACACACGTTTGGAGTATGTGAGGGACAGAGAACGAGGCAGAGCGGTAAGGGGTGACGTCAGAGAAGTGGACGAGGCCACATGTTCCCCAGCGTGGCCCTGCACGTTAAGAAGATCGGATGTCGTTCAGAGTGTGGTGTGAGCACACGGGAGCACATGAGCAGGGAAGTGATGTAACGTGACGCGTTTTACAAAGGCCAGTCCGGCGGGCTCAGACGCTCTGCGGTGGCGGTGGCGGCGTGGACGGCGCAGAGTGGAGGCGGGGAGAGGGGTGTGGAGGTGGGGAGAGGGGTCGGGAGGTGGGAGATGAGCGTTGGCGCTGGAGTGGGGACAGGAGGAGTGTTTAGAAGGTGTGCCGATGGACTGGCATGGAATGTGAGGGAAACACAGGGGTGGCACCCAGAGCTACGCCTTTGCACGTGGGAGGGTGACGAAGCCAAGCAGACGCCTGTAGGAGGAGCACACTCCGGGATTGCGGGGGGGTGGGATTCGGTTGCAGACAGCAGAAACCGGTCTGGCGGGTTTATGCAGAGAGGGGACTTACTGAAAGCTTTGGAAGGGCTGGAGGATCAGCTTTCACGCCGAGCTTCCCCAAGAAGACGCCCTGCCCTGCAGAAAGCCAGGTGATTGGGAAGCTGTGTCCTTGGTCACCGGCCATAGCCATATATGCTCCACATAAGTCCATTCCTCATCTGAGCCTTGTGCGAGTCTATCTGTTTAGCAGACCTTTAATTATATAAACTTGAGTCTAAGGAAGTCTTGATAAATTAGATTGTAGCCTCTCAGGCTTCATGGTTCAGAAGAATATATTTAAATAATATTGTAGTAGTTACAGATCAAGCCTATCTACCCACAATGGGGTGGGGGGGCTGAGTAACATGTTTTAGGCATATTAGATAGAAGATGCCTGTTTGACGTGCTTGGAGAGATAATGAGGGCAGTAGACGGTGAGAGATGGAGGCTTTGCACTCATGGAAGAAATCATGAGTTACAGATGACAGTTGACCGTCATCAGCATTTGGGTGGTTTGTGAAACCGGATCTACCTGAAATCATCCGAGGAATGAACTTAGCTAGAAAAGAGGATCAGGCGATGTGTGATTGAGAAGCCAGCAGGGGGCAGGCAGAAGAGGAGGCAGAGGAAGGAGGCCACGGGGCAGGAGGAGACAGTATCCAGCAAAAAGAGAAATGGTTTTAAGAAGGAGGCGGGATCGCTCGCACCAGACGAGCGGGAATTGAGGAGTGTCAACAAAGCCTGGACCATAGAGGTGGCTAGGCAAGCACTATTTCATCAAGAGTATCAGGGACAAAAATCTGAAGAGAAGGAATAAATAAAGAATGGGATTTGAGGAAGTAGAGATAGTGGGTACAAACAGCACCTTAGGGGAACCTCACTGTATGCATTCGAGGTTAGGAAAACCATCTGATATGGTGCCATAGCTGGAGGGGGGTGTAGGACCAAAGAGACCAAAAAAAAAGAACAATATTACATAATGTTTCACTGCTGATGTGAAAAATGAATTGAACCCTTTGAGAGTTTGGTCATCTCTTATTCTGCTTCCCATTCTTGTTTGAGTATAACGTGTTATAAATGGGTTATAATACATTGGGTTATAAAAATAACTCATTTTTAAATACGCGTGTTTCTAACATTACATATTCCATTATTTATACAATTGTTGAATTTTAACTATATGAAGAAATTTGTTTTTTTTTTAAGGAATAAATCTTCCTAATTTGAGTTATGACATCTCAACCGATGAGGTAAGATATCTTTCTTCGATCAAGAGAGGTCCGATAACTTTGGGAGAAAATTTAATTATTATTAAAAGTAGAAAAGATTAAAGAAATTATGCCATGACAATGATTATTTACTGTTTTTTACCGATCTAAAAGTATGTATTAGAGATAAAAAAAATCATCCTATGGGGAAAATATTAAAGTCCAGTTATATATTTTTTCTGCACAATGTGCTTTTTTTTTGAAAAAAAAGATCACAGAGAACTTTAGTTCCAGATTAGTCTGACAATGACTCAGGTTTACTTTGTCACTGTGACCAATCATAGTAAACTTTTTAAGTTTTATTTCAAAACTGGGTTTGAATTTGATGAATACGCTTTCAATGTCTGACATGCGTGACTTTTGGGAAATTATCCAGCTTCTCTGCTCTTTGTTTGTGTCAAAATGGAGATGATAATCTCGATCTCGTGGCATGGTCGTTGAAGTCCACGCTGTAAGAAACTGATTTGGAAATTCTTCATAGCAGTGAGAGGAAAAGGAAAGAAGGTAGGATGACTCTGCGCCTTGTCCACAGGGCCAGACGCGTTTGCTTGACTCCTAGCTCTGTCTTGTAATTAGTGTGAGCTGAAAGCCACAGAGTTAAGGTGCAAAATGAAGTAAATATGATAACACTGCAGGGTTCTTATGAGGTTAAAATAAGATCATAGATGTGAAACTCTTTGTATAAGGAAGCGCGATAAATAAACGGTTTAGTTTTCTAATTTTCCAACTATGGCACTTCAGTGATGCTGCAGAAGAAACTTGCGATGGTTTGGTTTCTATCAACACATGAGGCTTGTTCTTATGGTTGCTGAGGATACCAGGGAGAGAGGGAGATTCTTCTCAATTATCTACTGGGATTTGCCAAACGTTTTATGCCACTTCATAGCACTGATGTTCTGTACATCGTCCCTCGTTGGGTTGATGGACTGCCTTTTCCAGGTTCCCCTGCCCTCTCCCCAAGAAAATCTTCATTTTTATTTTTGTGAAGATGAATTAAGAAGAACCGTGGGTGTTCATCAAAGCAGTAGTTTAGGAAAAGGAAAATATGAGTCAACAATAATGATAAAAAGACAAACGTACATGAGCCCTTCCTATGTTTTTTAGACAGTGATGGGAAGTAGCAGAAATGACGGTTTTACCTCATGCCGGTGTAGAAATTTTTCTACAAATTTTCTAGGCTCCTCTTGGCACCTAGACACTACGGCTATTGAATTGAAAGGAAAAGTCAGTTATGTGTATCTTAGTCCATGATCAGCCTGTTTGCCTTGCCAAGTAAAAATTGCACCAGATAAAGTTTAACAGGTCAGAGAGACGAGCGACGGGGAAGAGAGATTAAGCTCAACTCCTCTGAGACAAAAGTCTAGAGAGTCTTCAAGAGTGTGTGTGGGGGGGCGGGTTGAAGTAAATTGTAAGTGTTTTCTATTTGCTTTGCCCAAAGGAAAACCAATCTTGATGACAACAGGGAGCTTTACAAGTTGGATCAAGGCATCCGATGAAGTTAGGCTCCTCCCACCTCCAGAGACTGAGAGATACCCTTCTCTGTTCCTTGGATGTTTACACAACAAAGAGATGGTTCCCAGGTCCTAAGACATTTCCTGGGTCATAGAACCAGTAAGAGACTTTTAAGGAAACTTACATACATTTCAAAATGGCAGAGAAAGAATTTACAATTACTAAGTGCAATTACTTTCCTACAGTAAATGCTAGGTGGGCCTTATGAGGAAGGAACCTGTGTCAAGATCAGTCAAGCAGAGGGCAGTGTCCAGGTCAGCCTTGGGGACGGAACTGATGGGGACCAGCAGGGGGCTCCGGCAATGTGCACAGCGGCATGGAGAATCTAACCAATGCACTAAAAGACAGTTGTGAGAGTTCATCCTTCATCATTTGTCACAAATGCCATCTGCTACACAACTTTCCCTAGCCTACGCTGGTGACAGTACCAACGTTGGAGGCAACTGGAAGACGATGCCATACTAAGCCATGATATTAAGCCAGTAAGTTGGCTAACTAAACATAGCCTTCAACGTCAATATGTGTTTCCCACGTCTGTCCAAATACCCCAAACCCTGGCAGGGGCTACTTCAGACCTCAGCTCGGGTCGGAGCCCCACAGCATCATGGGGACCGCCCAGGTCCAGGCTCGCTGGCATTTCGTACGTGTCTTCGTCAGCATGCGTTGTGCTCTGCTGTGTTCCGATGATGATCTTTGGATGACAGAGACCCTGCTTAGAGCTTTACAGACCTGAAGCTCTCGCTGCAGTGTTGGGCGTGAAACACCAGTGAGAACTCAGTTCCCGGGTCGGCGCTTGTGCAGACTGAAAAAAGACAGTGCTGCTGTTAGGGATCAAACTGTCCCCCGCTCTTTCCACATTCACATTCTCCCCCAGTGAGACAGGGCTTTTGAAGAGGTCATGAGGTTAAATGGGGTCACAAGGGCAGGGCCTGATCTAATAGACTCGTGTCCTTGTAAGAAGGGATGAGACACCTGGGAACTGTCTCGGGAGGACACGGTGAGAAGGCAGTGACCTGCAAGCCCGGGAGAGAAGCCTCAGGAGAAGCCAACCAACCCTGCCTGCCGACGCCCTGACCTTGGACTTCCAGCCTCCAGAACCGCAGGAAAATGAGTTTCAGTTGTTAAGCCCCCCAGACTAAGGAGTCCTGCGATGATGACGCTGGTGGGTTAATGCGACCACCTTTGCAACTAGACAGATTTGGACGCCGGTCCCTGTTCTGCAAATGACCAGTGTAACGAATTTAACTTCTCTGAGCTTTGACTTCCTGTTTTGTTAAACAGTAGCATCTCCTCTCTTGCAAGGGTGTGGTGAAGAGAAAATTAAAATATTAGCGTACCAACGCCTGGTACACAGTAAATGCTCCATATACTGGGATTATTATAGACCTCAAAACTGTTTCGTCAAAAGAACGAGAATAAGAATGTGTTTAGGATTTTAAAAAGTATATATTTTGTGTCCCCTCCCCTTACTAAATATACTTGTATTATGCCAAATCATGTTTTTCTCTTGCTCGAGAACGTCAGTCTATAAGTTTCGTTTACCACATCTCAAAAATTGTAAATTTATGCAGAGACACCTGCTTCCACGACATACTCTTCGTGATAATTTGAGAAGGAAAACGCTGGGCTAAATGACACTGATTCTGATACATTATGGCGGGTCTTAAATCCAGGGCCACGAGTGGAGTCAGGTATCACGTCTGCGTTGTTCGTTTATTTAGATCACGGAATCGTGAATTCAGTTGTGCCGACGTTGTAATAAATGGCTTGACCATCGGGCAGTTCATGTACTATTCATGTTTAAGTCAAACGATTTTTAACAATGAAAGGGTAGTGGAAAAGTAACTTGAAATTATCCTCCATGTAAATCTAAGACCTTTTAATGTTTTCCGATTTGCTGTAATATTGCTGCTCAAAGTGTGATAAGGAATTACAGCCACTCAGGTTATTTGTTGTTAATTTATTCTAAGCAGGTAACTTTTTATATTTATAAGTGAGCGTATAAAACTGGCTTATATATGCAAGCTGTTGCTTAATTTACTTGATAAAGGGTACTCAGAATTCTCCTCACTGAGACTGTTTGAAAATCTGATTCAAAATTAATTTAATAGTTAAACAGTCAAAATAAAGTAATTTAGCACAATGATATTCTAGTCAGATTTAACCATGGGAGATCAGATGAAAGAAAAACTGATAAGCTTGGGTTTCGTAACATCATTATTTAATCATTTTATCCTCCAACCTGTGCGTGTGTGTAAGGCATCAGAAAAGAGAGAAATATAATTTGAGCTGTTAATAAAGCATTAAATGTGTCTGAGTGTAGGAAAGAAACGAAAACGTTGGTAAGAGGCAGTAGTGAGTTTGTTGACTTTGTTTCTTCCTTCTAGATCTAAAATTTTTTGTGGTTTTGATTCACTATTGAACAGTCACTTGCTGATGATTTAAGTAAAGAATAAGCACAGTTAACAAAGAGAATGACAGAATAACTTTTGTAGGATTAGCTCATCCAGGATGTTCCTTGGGTCTGGAGCTATGAAGAAAGACATAGGTGCTTATTTAAGCAAATAGCTTGATCTCCTGGCAACTGAGCACCAGATAATGAGATCACAGAATTCTTTGCAATTATCAGAATACAGGCACCACGGAACACAGTCAAAATGGAACATGTCTTATTTTGTGCTTTATGCCTACGTATTTTAAATTTACCTTTAAAGTAAACCAGTTCATTGGCAACTATACGTAGATATCGTAGAACACAGAAAAATACAACTGAGTCGTTATCTTCATCAAAAAAGAACATTTAGACTAAATTGAGGTTGAAGTTTTGCCCTCATGTGTGTTCTGCGCAACCTAGTATTGTGATGATAGGATTTTTCTCATTGTGATAAAATAAGACCGTGTGGATGGCACATTACATGTTGACATCAGTATTAGTAGTGCATCACAATTATGATTTTTTTAGATGTCACCACTGATCATGGCAAAGACAAAATAGCTTCACGTTAGAAAACTTGGAAAAAGTAAAACATACCAATGTTAACTGGAATTATAGTATTTCTAGATTGAGATCATGAGGATATGCTGCATATTGATCTGTAGGTTTGTTTAACATAGCACATAACAACACTTAAGGATAGGAAGTAGTTTAACGCCGACATATCGTGTTCTCAAAATTAATGTGGCATTGCTCAAGTTTTAAGGGGGAAAAATCTGCATAAACCTTTTTTCGGATATTTACAACACTGACAAATTGAAAAGCAAGGAACTGTGATTAAATAGTTATATTTTATGCTCCTATAGAAGTTAATGAAACTCTGTCAGACAACCTTGCCTGATAATAGACCTCGAATGTTTGTTGTAAAGCTAATTATTTCTTGTTGGGCTCTGCTGGTTTTTATACGAACTTCTTTAGTCTTCTAGGTTTTCCTATAATAATGTTTTGAGTTAGCCTTAAATAATATTGCGCATATCCAAATAATGGCTCCATTTGGTAGTGCTTGATTTCATTAGCTTGGTGTCACCTTGTTATATTATTATTAGTATTAAGGTATAATTGACATATAACGCTAAGCTTGGTGCCATCTTAGGGACTTACTTATAATGGTATTTCTTTCTATGTATTATATTTTTTTAAGAAATTATTTGTATCCTTATAACTGCTCAGAGAGAACATTGATAAAATAAACATTTTAGGAATAAGACATGAATGAAAGTGTCCAATTCAAGTGAAGTTAGAGTGTCAATTATTTTATTTGGATAAAACCTTTCTGAAGGATATGATTGGGGCGGGGTGCTGCCTGTGAACCTCATCTACTTACCAAATTATGGGAACACATTCATTGGAAAAGCCACCATGTGAGGGATACAGTCGAGGCAGAAATGTAAAATACATGCTTCCTGTGTTTAAGAAATGTAAAGTATAATAATATGCAATATTAACAGCTATGTGAAAACACAACATTTAAAATAATAATGCGTACCCGCTACAGAACATTCTGCCAGATCCATGAGTATTCAGTGTCAT
>NW_011888913.1:839282-842084 GCF_000151845.1 Pteropus vampyrus | reverse complement strand
GTCACCTTGTTATATTATTATTAGTATTAAGGTATAATTGACATATAACGCTAAGCTTGGTGCCATCTTAGGGACTTACTTATAATGGTATTTCTTTCTATGTATTATATTTTTTTAAAGAAATTATTTGTATCCTTATAACTGCTCAGAGAGAACATTGATAAAATAAACATTTTAGGAATAAGACATGAATGAAAGTACCCAATTCAAGTGAAGTTAGAGTGTCAATTATTTTATTTGGATAAAACCTTTCTGAAGGATATGATTGGGGCGGGGTGCTGCCTGTGAACCTCATCTACTTACCAAATTATGGGAACACATTCATTGGAAAAGCCACCATGTGAGGGATACAGTCGAGGCAGAAATGTAAAATACATGCTTCCTGTGTTTAAGAAATGTAAAGTATAATAATATGCAATATTAACAGCTATGTGAAAACACAACATTTAAAATAATAATGCGTACCCGCTACAGAACATTCTGCCAGATCCATGAGTATTCAGTGTCATTATTTGACAGATATCATTTCGCAGATTTGAAACTATCTCATCAAGCTGTGTTGAACTGTGATGACTTGGGGAAGTATGAGATTGAATATCATTGTTTCTTCTCAAGTGACATTGGCCTTGGAGCAGAGAACAGAACAGACAAGGCAGGTAGAGTGGACCTAGGAGGAAAGTGCGTACTCAGGACAGTAAACATCTCTGTGACTTGAGTCGAGGAGACGTGGCTGGGCAGGTAAGCTGGAACCCCCCGTGAAGAACAGCATGCATCAGTAAAGGAACATAACCTCACCTTGCAGAAAACAAGAAACTAGTGAGCGTTTTAGAGTTGCTTTTCATGAATGGCTTTTCACTTGATGTGTGCTTGCAGAGTGAAGACCCCCTCTTTGAGTAGAGGGAGGGAGAGAGGACTTTAGAAGGCCGTTGCCAGGAATGACAAGTTAAATGCTGTCTTGATAGTTTTTCGTTTCCTAGTTATCTTTATTGTAAAAGTGCAATAGTTCGTTTTACATTTTTTCCATAGAATAAAATTTGGTACGCTCCTCAGAACTGGTTACAGTGAAATTAATCATAGGACACTGAGTCGTCTTTCAAACTATGCTGACGAGACTACATGAAATGATGAAAACAAACCGAGGGCAGAGTTTAACTCATAAACTTCATTAAACAACAAGAACTGAAATGTCTCATCTGTGAGTGATGCCTTTCGCCGTGGGCACAAAGCTTCGTTTTAAGACCTGCTGGGAATTGTATTAAAACATTGAGCAAATTCAGTGGCATATAAAACACGCCCTGGGAAGCCATAAACGACTGTTACAGATTATCCATTTTATTCACCATTGCAGCCATGTCTTAATCTCAAACTACTATAAAAACAAAGGCGCATTTGTGATGTTAAGATTTTAGCGGGCCTTCATAATGCAGAGAACTAAGAACTAGAAACTGAGAGTTTTTTTGGCCTTTGCCTCTCAGAAAAGTTAACAACGTCCCTCTTCTTTCAATTAAAATTGTTATGTTTGTTAAACAGAAACGATTCATGGCCGAAAGGTTTTCTGAAAGAGAGGGTTTGTCAAGCCAAATGCCAGAGGAAAGAACCAGGTCCTGGGGCGTGAGGTCTATGCTGGCCGGGGCTGGGCTGGATCGGGGAGGCAACCTGTCTGATGCTCTCCCTGGAGCTGACGGTGCTCTTTTATGCATGCCCTTTGGGGAAGAAAGATGTAAGTTGTTTTGAAAGAATTCGGATTGGCTCTAGATAAGCGGGATGAAGCGGGGGCAGATCCGGAGAGGTGAGCAGTCCGTACGGAAGTCCTTGGTGCTTCTGGATCCACCAGGGACAAGGGTGAGGACACTTCATGGAGGAGCAGGAAGCAGAGGCGCCCGGTGGTCAGTGGCACCTGGCCTTCTCTGTAGATAACCATGGAAACGGCCACTTGGAAGTCATTCGACATTTCCACAAGGGTTCAGGACTGTAAGCAGTCACCCTGTTGGCTTCGTCCTGCAGTCGTTAACTCATTAACCTCTTCTGTCTCTTCCTTCCACCCTATAGCCTGCTGTAATTTATCTCAGACATCTCAGAATCCTTTCTCCTTGTCGAATTGCATGAATTCATTAAACTCTCCACTATTCTGGTAACTAATGATAACATCCATTTAGAAATAATGAGAACGGGATCTATTTATCTCTGTCTTTGGTAAACACAAAAGTCTTCCTGAACGCCTTCTTCTTCCTAACCATGGCTGCGGAGACGGCCTCATTAGGTTTATTGACTATCTCGCAGCCCTTTTTGGTTCTGTGAAATCTTTTATGTTCTTGAAAAGTACCAGCTAAAAAATGACATGCACTGAGATGCATGCCAGATGCATAAGGGCACCTTGGGATGAATGCATCACAGACGAATTCATTCAGCCTGGCAGTCTCTTGATTTCGCTCACCTGCTCCCGCAGAGTGCACCTGTGGCACACGTGGGCCTCTGCGCGGGAGCCGTTGGGAGACGTCCAAGATTAAAGCTACTGTGAGATAGCTCTTCTTTTATATATGCCTTTTGATTTTTTCCCACCTCACTCATACAGTCTGGACCCTAATCCTGATTCCTTTTACTGCTTTGACGTCATTCTTTAAAAAAAAAAAAAAAAAGCCTTACTGCAGGGCTCTGGAGAGAGGACCCATCATAGCAGCTTAAATGTCCTTTTTTCCAAGAGGACCCATGGGAATAACATCACTGTGCTCTCTCCTGTCTGGGCACTTCGAAGCGTGCGTCTGAAGCGCTCTGTAACCATCGACTGGTCTTCCCAGTCCGTTT
>NW_011888913.1:834939-837842 GCF_000151845.1 Pteropus vampyrus | reverse complement strand
ATCTATCATCTATTTTTAGAACTTTATTTTCTTTAAAATGTATTCCTTGAACTGCAGGAGAGGAAAAATAATTTCCCTCTACCTTTCTAGGTTCTTGGCTGAGAAGCCTCTGTAATAAAAGATTAATAGGAGAAAAGCAAGTAGAAGTTTAATAACGTGTATACCTCCTGCGTACCTGGGAGAAATCCAGGAAACCTGACTCTCTTAAAAGACCCAAGCTACTACCTTAAATACCGTCTCTAGCTAAAGATGCTGGGGTGAGGGAAGTCACACGGATTCTTGACGGAGTCAGAATGATGGACATTAAAATACACGTAAGGCTTTACAAGATCATAGAAAATGAAATACCCATTTAAAACATAAATCAGGTTGGCATGCACTTTTTTTCTGGATAATAGGAGCTTAAACAGATCCAAGGTTTAACAAGAGGCCAATATAAATTTTTATCACATAACTTAAGTATCTTAAAAAATTATTTTTATATGTTTCTCTTTTTTTTTTTGTAGCTACAGTGTTGACACAAGATTTGTAAAAATAGTTATTTCACTGTTGTAATGAAAGGTTTCACAATTAAATGAAAGTAAGGAATAGCTCCTTTAGCTCTCAACTGGAGCTTTTTTAAGGTATAAAAAAGAATATCCACTAAACTCAACTTGATAGATTTACATAAATGTACTTATTTTGATTAAATTTTCTTTTCCAACAGAGTGAATAACAGAAACAAGTACTTTATACAGAATTTCATGGTAGCTGTTATATCTAATTATGTCCATTAAGTTCCCAAGTATTTATGTATTATTTTGAAATGGGAATGAGAAACATCCCATTATAACTGAAAAAGCTGACCAATCAACAAGCAAATGTACATTTTCCATCGAACTCAAAAAGAATTAACTACTTTTTTATCTTTTTAGTCTGAAGTTCACAAAAGATTCTCATATCCCGAAATTTGCATTTTAAAAGAAATGCTTTAAAATTGAATATATTTATGCATATATCATTAGTCATGTAGCTAGTTTGTTTTTCAAGCGATGAGGAGCATGGTTTATTTAAACAAAAAAAGTATGAACATTCAAGCAATAATTTTCACCACCTACATAATAGGCTTTTTTTTTTTTTCCTTTTTTCTTTTTGTTTTACCTAGTGATTACTTATATAAAGCATTTGGCCTAGGAGAAAATATGTTTTAAATTGTTGCCATTTTTCAGTTTAAATGTAATAACTTTCTAGCAAACACTATAGGTGCAATGGTTTTTTTAAACTGTCATAGGAATATATAGTTTTTGCATTTAAAATATAAGCAGTATGTAAATAATATAAACAGAAAAATTGTTTCTAGTCGTAGTATTATCTTAGATATTTTTGTACTCTAATCAAGTAAAAATTTGTGACTTCTTTAATTCTGCAAAAAAACCTATTATAAATCTGAGTATAACAGTTTGGATTGTACTTTGCATTTCCTCTTAATGATGACCAATAGTCATGTGATTTTTGTATACATAAATGGTGAAAGGCTACCATATACTTTAACAATGACTATTCATATAACATATCTAACTACCATTGTAGTAAAAGAGAAGCTATTAAAAATAAGAAACTGATTTATAATAATTATTAAATCATGGACTAGATCAGCAACAAATATCAAATGAACGCTTTTCTCTTGTGATATTTCAAAATAGAATAGATGCCACAGTACCTGGATGGATATACATTTATCTTTCCAAGAAAGCGAGGCTGGACCAGAAAATTTCGGAAGGCCATTTTTAATAGTAGTTCAAGTATTTCTCGACTCTTGAGAGAGATGCCCTTTAGCTTTGAATATCGTATATTTTACCCCCTTTACCCTTGCCTACCTCGCCACTCCCATCTTTCCCTGTGGTACCCACTAAACTGTTGTCTGATCTGTGAGTCTCTGTTTGATTATCTTGTTCATTTGTTGCTTTCAGTTTTATATCCTGCATATGAGTGAAATCAAATGGTTCTCAACTTTTTCTGCCTTATTTCGCTTAGCATGATTATCCCAAGATTCATTCATGTTGTCGTAGATGGCAGTATTTCATCTTTTCTTCTGGCTAAGTAATATTCCATTGCATGTGGCAAAGAAGGAGATTTGACTTTGGGTGATGAATACACAATGCGATATACAGATGGTGTGTTATAGAATCGTACACTTGAAACCTATATAATGTTGTTAACCCATGTCACTTTGATAAATTTAATAAAACATAAAATAGAAATAAAATATTTCAAGCAAAAGCAGGGAAAGAAAACTGGAATGTCTACTTGATATTGAAGTCACCCTTTGTTTCTGTTTTACGTGGAATCCATATGATATTGTCAACAATTACTAGACGTGTTCTTTGAAGACACTGCTGAGGCTCATATGCCTATGTGGCTGATCCACATGCAGGTCCCATCTTCTATCTGGTTTATGAGGCTTGTCCCGTTGCCCCACAAGGGCGGCGAGGTAGGTTGTCCCACAGGTGAAGTCAGGTCACTGGCATCACTTCTTCATCACATGATACAGTCAGTGGTTCATTGGTGCTATTGCTTTGTCTTCCCTGAGTAGATAGTTACATGGACATCATTTCGGTCAACTTCAGAAATATATAAAATCACATCTATCAGTGATTATGAATAGAAGGGGATATGTGCCTTACTATTTAAACTTAAAAGGAAAACATTTTAAAATGTCTGTTAAATTTTTTCCCTTGAAATTGTTTAAAAACCTTAAAAGGAATGACACATGAGTTTAAAGGAGTTTTGAACTCCTGTAATGAACTGACAAAGTCGATTGCAAGTCAGATTTAATGAAAATCTTGCGAGTCATGTGGAAGGCATCTCTTACTCTAATGGCATCCAAAATGAGTGGTTAATCTATTCATTTATATTTCAACAAA
>NW_011888913.1:812184-833654 GCF_000151845.1 Pteropus vampyrus | reverse complement strand
ATTTAATGAAAATCTTGCGAGTCATGTGGAAGGCATCTCTTACTCTAATGGCATCCAAAATGAGTGGTTAATCTATTCATTTATATTTCAACAAAGGTTTATAGTGGCAGGGTTCAGTGTTTCTCTTTGCAAATGCGAAGCCTGGTATTGATATTATAAACCATCTGAACCCAGTGGTGTGCTGGGAATATTGCACAGCCAGCTCTTGCACGGGAGATGGAGACCTGATCTGTAGCATTTGCTGATTCCCACGGTGTAAATACTCCTGCCGTGGCTGAATTTAAGTTACCGACGTGTCATTGAGAATTCACCAGAGTTCTGAAAACATGCCCCGTAGCATACCATTATACAGTATTTCTGTCTTCCAGATCATAGTTGTAAATAACTTCGAGAGTATAGTTAATAGTGAAATGTAGTAACAAATATTAAAAAATGATGATTTTTACATAGTGCCTTTGTTTTAGCATAATTTATTTAATTATGTTTACCCAATTTTTAATGACATTTGTGTTTAATAACCGGCGCACAAAATTCCTGAAATTTTAATTGTCAGCCCTCATGACTGCCACAAGCCACCAGCATCTTAACTGCCCCACGGAGCTGGTGTTGAGAGATGCTGGGAACAATGAACTATATAATTAGGAGAGGTAAATTTAGTAAACCGAGTGTTTATCCGGCATAGACCACTGATCTGATGGGTGGGACGTTTAGAGGAGTTTTTAACCCATCCTTGGTGACGGTGTGTGTAAAGGGAGAGATGTGTGGAAATCGTATAGTTTAAAACCAACAGCCACAGCTCCAGAAAGAACACAACATTAAAGCCCAGGCATTTCTTTCAAAGACATTCATTTCTTTTTTGCCTTTAACGTTTAAGAAACTGTCCTTCTGGGCTTGTCTTAGTCAGGTTTATGTCAAACTGTTTTTTCCCAAACTTTCCTGTTCAGTGTCACACTTATAATCCCTCCCGTACTGACTGGCTGAGGTTATTATCTTTTATATGAAGGATCTATGTTGAAAGCCAGTTATGGGTTTGTGTCCCAATGGATCACATGATGAAGTTGAAGTGGGCTGTCATTCAGAGCTGTGTAATAGCCTTAGATGGGGATACAAAAGTGCCACAGAGTATTGATAGAGTCATAGCTGCAGTTCTGCTGACAAATTTCATGTCTCTTTTGCTAGGTTTCTAATATTAGGAAATATTTCTGGTAACATATCATCCTATCGAGTCATTTGGAGTAGAGATGATGATTTAGATTTCTAGCTGTTTATTTTGATAATTCTGATAATATACACAGTGTCTAAACAATATAGTAAAACCAAAAAAAAAAAACAATCCAGAAATATAGGTCTATATTAAATCTACAGAAAATAACAGTAGCAAAAACCTAGTTGTGTCAAAATCATCATTAATCAATAGATTAATCATTCAGTAGAAAGGATTTTCCTAGTTTACATATTCCTTTTCCAATAATGCATATATCCTCAAAAGTTAGCAATTATTTCATAATTACCTGAGGCAGAAATCAAGAGACAAGTAGTTGAAAGAATACATTGTGTGTGTTCTTTTTTTTTTTTTTTTTTTCCCCCGACAAGTAGATTGATGCATTGGCACATCTAAGTGGCTAGTTACTATTCAAAAGTATTTTCTAGCTTGGCATACATTTTTAATTTGTTTTTAATGCCACTCTACATCAAACCTAGTGTGGAAAAAACTCTTTATCGACATTATAAAATGTTATTTTAAAGACCTGGTCCTGACATCTTTCGGGAAACTCTGAAAAATCGTTCTATTTAGAACTTCCTTATGTGACATTTTTTATTCACTTTAGATCATCATCCTTGTATATTACTATAAGATTAGAAATTATTGTGATATCACAAAGAAAGGAGTAAACCTAACAAAGAAAGCAAGATAAATACGAGGGATGGCCAAGAATGGCTATGACTAATGTTTTGTGGAAGATTTAGTGGTTTTACGTTCTTTTTAAATTTCCTTTCTTTTTTTCACAGTGTAACTGTGATAGAAGACATATTTTTGTCTTCAGAAGCACAGCTCGTTTGTTAATATGTTATATAACGCTTCATTCTACTCATCATCCTCCCTTTTAATTCAATAAAATTATAGTTCTTACACCCTTCTGTGTTAGAAACTAAACTGATGATATGAAAAAAAAATTAGTTTGCTTAACATATATGTACTAAGAAGTTTCTTGGCATTCTGTATGTGTGCCCATTTCTGTGTCTACACGTATCGTTTTCCTTAGATGTCTAGGTATATAAGTTCATATTTTTTTAAGTTATGAATGTATTTTATTTATAGTCAGAACTGAAGACGTGGCAGCGATGGAGAGTCATTCTCCACTGATGCTGACTCTCCAGTTATGTTCAAAACCAACACCAAAGCTTGTTTCTCAGTGAGAGTTGCTTAAAAGTGGCTCGAAATAAGCCGTGCTTAAAAATTAGCGAAAAGGAAGATAATAAAAAAATTATGTTTTTTATAGTTTACATTTTATTTCACTTGAAAGTCAAGTTTCTTGGAAGATTCTAAAGAAAAACAAGACTTAGTGTCATAGCATACATGGCAGTATATCAAAAATGCAAGGTTTGTTTGTGTTCACATTATAAATCGGGTGAAGGGAAGACGGGAGTGTTCGACAAAAGAGTTGTCACATTGTCACTTTTTATTACTTTATTTTGTCATTGCCGTGGCTTTCTGGTAGGTGAGGATTTTGCATCACTCGAGTATGGATAAGCAACTCAATAATACAGATGTTTTGCCGGTAACGACCTAGTAGAATGAGACACTGGTTCTAGAAGAGTGTCATAGTCTGTACATAATTTATATTCTGTCCGCTCCCCAAACGTTTCCATTGCCTTGACACAAGTAAAAAAAAAAAAGTAAAATAAAAATTCTGAAGATAAAACAGAATGAATAGATATCAAGCTTATTCAATGAATAAATTTTCCCCTGCGTTTTTGACAGCTAAGGTAAAAATTAGTGAATTCGACTCAGCCCTTTATTAAACTGGATATAGAATAACGGGAGGCATTCCGGGTGATACAAAGATGAGTAATGGAGTCATTTTACCATGTGAAACGGAAGGCAAGTTTATTGGCAAAGTAAAACTTTTCTAAAACCTTAATGTCGGTGCCTTTTGTATAAAGAACACTGGGTATTTGCCAATCCCTTCTATTGCAGTTGAATAAAAAGGGAGAAACATTTTGAAATTTATTATTGGTTGCATAGTAAGTTCTTAATTATATCTATTAAATAAATTGGTGAATAGACAAGTGTTTGGATAATTCATGTAAGTATATATGTATTTGTATAACGTATTTATTAAAACTGATGACACGATATTGAGTCATTGTTCTATGGAAACTGAGATAATATATTCAAGTGTTTTTTAATTTAAAAATATAGAAATAAATCTAATAGAAATGCAAGAAAATAAAAATTTTCTCTGTCCATTAAATTACTTTTCTGAAATTTGAAAATGTTTAAGCAAACATTCATATTAATTGAATTGATATTAATCGAAAATACATTAATTGAAAATATATTGATGATTGAATTATCTATGCACGTCAGTCAGCTTGGGTTAAGCCACAGTAACATAATATCCCAAATTTTAAACCACAACAGATGCTAGCAATATAGAAATAGTACCTAAAAGCCCTAAGTGCAGTCATTATTTCTCCAAAGGGGGATGGAGGGAAACACTGAATTAACTCCAGGACTTAGAAAAGTACCTGATTGGCATCTTGATGGTCAATGAATTGCTAGTGGTGTTCTTCTTTCATAAAGAAGTCTTAGTAATTTCCTCTATGGGGCATACAATATGAAGGTCTTCCTCAGAAACCTATAATGTGTTTTGGATAAGTATTTGTATTTTAGAATATTCTTTTCTAACCATGTAGGCCACTCTCACGTTGCCTTATCTCATATATGTTGACAAGTAAAGAGGACGTGGGATTTGCTGATGAAACTGTTGTCCCATCTCTCTTGTCCCTCGATAAGCAAACATCCCATTGGACACAGACTAGACACGGGAAATGTCTCACTTCCAATTATGGCTCAGTCATCTGTCCTAAAGGATAAGTGTGCAGGAGGCCTGGATCCTGGCTTTTTTGGAGTGTTATTAACAGATCTGTTGATCTTCCCCACTATCACTAGCTTGTCTAATTTCTGTTTATCTTAACAACTTTAAAGGTTGAAATATACACCTGATGTTTAAAGACTACATATGTGTAAAAGTGAATTGGACTTTCAAGTTTATGAGTCCTGGGAAATAACAGCTTAGTTGTTGAAGAAGTTTACATCACATTAACATGCATATTGGTTGCCTATTCCTGTTCAAGGTTTCTGACTGAGAACAAACAAAAAATACAACAGACTGTATAGTTCTGGAGACAAAAAGTGCCATCGAGTAATCATATTCAGTGAGAGAAGTTACATAAGGGAAGAAATGACATCGCTTTGAGAATGCATGAAGGGAGAAATTCCAGGGAAGTCAGCACCTTGGCTGGACTCAGAACGTGCCTGAGAATCTTCTAGATGGAAAAGCCAGTGATGACTAAGATGAGGTAGGGAGCTTTTGGAGCAGAGACATAGTGTTTTCATGAAGACATGGATGATTGAAGTACTAGGCTGTTGGTAGCAGACCCTATGACGCTCAGTGTGGTTGGCATCTAGGGTCTGTGCTGGAGTGGACAGTATGTGTGTCTAGCAAGGACGGAGGAGACCAGAACATAAATATATGCAGGTATGTCATGACAATATTTGGCCTTCGCTTTAATATTATGATGGGCACTGTAAGGTTTTAAGAAGGGAGCAACTACTCATATTTGTAATTTAGTAAAAAGTCTTTCATCACTTATAAAAACCGATTAAAGAGGAGAGGGCATTAGAGACGGAGAACACTTTAAAGCTTCCTGCCAACCCAGAAGTTTCCTCTTACTTACAGAGCTTTCTAATTTGGCTCAATATCTATTGGAAGCAGAAAGTGATTCGGCTTCTCAGATACTGTGGACCTTGCTATTCTACACTGTGCCTTCAATTCTCGTCCTTGAGAACCGCTCGGGTCCATAGAATCCCAAAAGTACAAGTGCTGAGTGAAGGAGACGAAACCAGGAGGGGTAGTTGTGCCTTGTCGCCGCTCAACGTCAGAATTAGAAAATGCCCTTATGCTAACAGGAAAGAGGCGAATTTTTCAAATTGTGTCAGTTTAAATGAAAAGAACATGAAAGAAAAGGGAAAGGGATCCACGTCAGTTTTGTGAGCAGGAGAAGGATTTAAATGCTGATTGCTAGGATTGTTATTTCTTTAGTTTTCATTTTTTTTCTTGTCAGAATATAAAAATCAAAATGCTTTGACCATTACCTTTGACAAACAATTTAAAATTTTTTTAGTATCTTGGAAAAATAATAATGGGAATAATGTGATCAAAGTCTGATACGTATTTTATTTTTAACTTAGATATTCTTTTGTCAACTGTCTACAATTTTGTCCTCAGAAGTCTTAAAGAATGTGGAAGCTTCGTGAATGTGCCAAGCTTCATGAATCACATTTAATGTCTAGATCCTATCGTGCTACATAATCAATGTAAAAAAATAGTCAGAACATACATTACTTCATCATCATTCTACCTCCATTATTTTGAAATTTCACTGTTGGTAAGGTCACTAAACACTGAATGCCAGGAGGAAAATAGAGTAGATGTTGTTCCTAAGTTGTAATTTACGAGTAGATTTTTAAACCATTATTTCACAGAATTGTAAATCCATAACTCATACACGTATGTGGGTCAATGTTTTAAATATCTTGGATCTATATTTTGTAAATTCAAATTATGTATTGCAGATTGACCTAAATGTGAAAAAGGTCTCTGAGAAGCGAAGGAAATCAGGTTTGTCTTGAGTTTATAGGAATTAATGGTGTGGCCTGCACAATTATAGGTATTCCCAAGGTCTATTTCTTGATAGAGACTATAAATCTTTCCTAGTGTGATTTGATTTGTAGGCTATTCTTGATAAATAAGATTATCTGGATCATTTCGTCACGCAAACTAAATAAGGATATGTAAAATAAAATAAAATGTATATAGACTGGGGCATATATATGTGCATTTCACATATATATGAATATATATATATATATATATGCCGATACAGATATAAATTTAACTGGAAAGTTTTTCGATCAATGCTTCTAGTCTGCATTTCTTACCAATTCCCCACTCAGTCATGTTTTATCTATTTCTTCCTCTAGTACCTTTCCGATCTTTCTTTTCCTCCGCTTCTTTTCATTTCCCCAGTCTTCCTCTGCTGTAATCTAGGAGACCATTAGAAAAGCGAGATAAGTACATTTACGGCTTTCTTACTGATGCCCGCAGGGTGCCATAAATGCACAAACTGGATATAATCGAGGCGCATATTAACTTGCCTTCCGTTGTGCAGGAAGACCGTTCGCAGGCTGCTAATGTGCGCTCTGCGGAAACTCTTAACTTGGGGGATGAGAATTAGCTTGCGGTAGTCATTGCGTAAGCACCTGGGAAAATGGCAAGCTTCATTTCTTGCAACGTGGAATATGATTAAAAAGAGAATATATTATTATCACGGGCACCATTAAAAAATGTGGAGACAGCATTCTGTGATGTTGAAATGGAAATTGGAAGTTGTCCTCGAATGTGGAAGACGCTGCATGTTAATTACTGTCTACCACGGAGCGCTGCAAGTGCCATCCAATTATTTGCTTTGTCAAGCAATATTTTGATTCACCTGAACTTGAATTTTGTGCATCCAGTGCTTTCTCATATTGTGGTAAAACAGTAGAATGTTACGTGGGTCTGCCAAGAGCCCCCTGAAACCACCAGAAACGCATTTGGTACCACAGGAATCCACATTTAAATCTTGATGTGAGACATGGCTCAAATTTAAGGAATTTCTTTTTAAATATCAGACAGGGTGTTTTAAAAAAAAATCTATTCTGCCCTGCGGCCTTATGCTGGGTGCTTATAATAACTTTTGTTCTTCCCAGCAAGTTTTGAAGTAGGCATTATTGTGCCTGTGTTTGATTTGAAGAAACCATGGCCGAGAGGAGATAAATGATGTGCATTCAGGTCACTCCACCAGCTCCTGGTGGAGTCAAACACTAGACTGATGTTTACCCATGTCCAAAGCTCAAGTTCTAGGAGAAATTACGTCCCTGAGTTTTAAATTTTATTCGCTAACTGAGATTTTAGAGAAAGAGTCTGACTACTTCTTGCATTATATTTTACAGTACTTTCTCACCCCCTAGGATAATATAAATAATATATTGCAAAAGCACTACTTATCTGCAATTTGGGACCCGCATTTGGATAATCATTTTAATGGTTAGTGAGTAAATTACCTTTGATTCGCTGATTACTGTTTTATTTAAAGACAGTAGCCATGTCTGACAAAACAGTCAATTGCTTGGCTTCTGGTCCATATTGGCTGCAAAGAAATGGCAATGAGCTGTCTTGTATTTAGCTTGGCCAATTATTTCTGTTGTGGAAATTATGCAAGTATGTACTTTTAGACTTAACTAGGATAACCAAAATGATATATAGCATAAGTTTTCTCGTCATTCTTTCAATAAGACTTGTTTTGAGGATCTACCAATTATCTCTCAAACTGTGCTTGGGTATAAAGAGAAAATGATGTACATGATTTTTTTTTTTTTTTGAGAAGCCAGTGGTTTAGCTGTGTAAATGAACATATAAATGGTCCATCATGCAAAAATACCATTAATGATACACGATAAGGCAGAACACAAAGTTAATTGAGCACAGAGGAGAGGCTCAGTAACTCTGCCCGAGGGGGTGAAGAAAATCTGACGGGAAGATTTGGGTCAGACAGGAGACGGAGGAGTTTTTGCAGAGAAAGCCTTGGGGAGCAGCTGCTAGAGAGCAAAATGGCTTATTTCGGGTGAGAGGGGCAGGGTTTTCTATGAGAGAGATGAGAAATCCAGTGTCTCTACTTTCACCAGATACATAATATACGCGCGCGCGCGCGCGCGCACACACACACACACACACACACACACACACACACACGTGACTTGGTTTTCCTCTTTGTCTCTATGTTACTCTGCGAGCATGCCATAGAGCGAAGGAAGTGTGAGGTGTGTGCACGTGTGAGCACGTGTGAGCACGTGTGAGCACAGGTGAGCGTATTTCCTTAAAGTCTTGGGTGGTACTGATTCTTTAAAACGTAAGCCTAATAAAATTTAATGAAACATAATATTTTAATTCTGGATTTTTTTTTATAAGATCCTTGACATATGATTTATTTAAGGGACTAGAAATCCACAGTCTATTATTTTTTTTCCCATTAGTGAATTCTAAATTGGCAAGGCTTTGAAGCAAAAGCATATTTTTAAATAATAAAAAGGTATGGATTAGCTTATTTGAAAATTAACCAATAAATGAGTCAACTCTACTTTATCTGATGCAGTGTTGATCCCAGTTTATTAATCTCACTAATATAAAAGTATTTAAAAATCAACAGTTTAAACAACTAAAACTTCACTCACAGTGCACGGTTATCTGTCTATATTTCTACTTATCTATCATCCATCTATTTCTGCCATTTTCTGATTTTTTCCAAAAATTATAATTATTCTGTTATTAAGGGAATTTTTGTAAATATTAAGGTTACAAATAATAAATTTGTAAATAATAAATTTATTTCGAATTTATCATAAAAATTTATTCATCTATCCAAGGGTAAAAATGGATGGGAATATCCAGTAAACATTCTTCAGATGTCAAATTTTAAATTATAATTATAGACTTTTTAAAAAATGCCCAATGTTTTTCAATAATGTAGTAATTTAGCACTAATGAGTTGCAGTACTCATTATGTAATAATCACAAGCTTATTGACATCATACTTTGCAGATTATATGATTTAATAAAAAACTACCATGTGATCTGTTTTATTGAACGGTTAAATATTGCCTTTTATTGAAACTCTTGTTCTTAAAAAAGTAAGTTTTTACATGTAGTATCTGTATCCTGATACTAACCTATTTTCTGTCATAGATAATTTATATGTAAGATACATAATATCTATGACTATGTATTAAGCATTCAAATTAAATTACCAATAATATTTTTCTACATATATATATGTAATATATATATATATATATTTAGCTAGTGAACTGGAGATAATTATTAGAAAGTATTTTAACATATGTGTACATGGGTGTGTCAAATATTCTGGAAATGTACCATATTCTAAAGATAATAATAAAGTCATATATATATACATATACATATATGCATATACATATATATATGAAGTTATATTTCTAACACTATTCAAAAAAGGTGGAGAGTTGTCCACTCTCCATCATCTGCCTTCTCTTTCAATTAATCCTGTCTTCGTGGGTTTGCACAAGTTTACCTCAGACCTCACCTGGATGCACAGCCTAAGCATGTTTGCCTTCCTTCTCATTAACTTGCTGTCTGTCTAGCCTATAATGACCCCAGGTTGGGAGAGGTAATTAAATGATTTGGTTTAATAAAAGACTTTCCCTTTTAGCTCTTGCTAACCAGCTCTAGCTGAACAGCTCTCTTGGGTTTATAAAATATAAGACATGATCCCACATTTGCAATGGAAATAAAATAAATCTTTCAACTGAAAGTCATCTCCCATGCTAGCTCCCTTTACATCCATCATTCAGAAGTGTGTAATTACAGTGTTTTATGTGTTTGTTTGTTTGTTTATCTAGTCACAAACATCGTGTCTCAGAGAGCTGCGGGGCTGGGGTGCGAGGACCCTCTGGAGCCCAGAGGCGAGGCCAGGGCGGGCGGCGTGGGCTCAGTGGGCAGGGGAAGCCACAGTTATTTTCAGGCCTTGAACGCGATGAAATGGCCCTGTGAGATTTCAGACTGGCCTTGGATGCATGAACCCTTCGTCCCTCCCATCCTTTCTCTTCTGGAATGGGGGTGTCGAGGCTACTGTCGTATTTTGGAAGGAGATCAACTGTTTTCTAGTTTCAAGGTGCACGTACAGAGAACGACATTTGCTTGGGTTGGAGCAAATCCAGAGTCTCTCCTACACCTGATCTAAATGATTTAGATGGTGAGATTTGGAACTTTTTGAGTTGCAATTTAGATGTATTTTTCAGATGTAGAATTAATTCTGGAGTGGGTTTTGAGTTTAGGGACCGTTTTGAAGAGCCCGAGGCCATACTCTGCTGGGCGGAATAGGATTTGCATTCACATCCATCTGGCATCTCAGACCGTGACCTTCTTTAGAAATGGAGTCTTTGCAGGGGTAATGACATGATACGGTCGCACTGGATTGGGCCCTATGTCTAACGGCTGCTGTTCTTATGAAAAGGCCATGTGAAGACATGCAGAGAGCAGAACACCATGTGATGACAGAGTGATACGTCTACAAGTCAGAGACAGCCCAGGATGGCCAGCGAACTCCCAGAAACTACTAGAAAGATCTAGAAAGATTCTCCCTCACAGTCCTCAGAAGGAACCCTACTACACCTTGATTTCAGACCTCTGGCCTCTAGAACTGTGAGGGAATAGATTCCTGTATTCCTCAACTACCTTGTTTGTGGGAGTTTGTTATGGGAGCCCTAGAAAATAAATATGCCAGTTTCTGTCACATCTGCAGCCACAACCTTGGTGCTTAAGATCCAGAACTCTGAAGACAGAGCCAGGGACATGCTCCTTTGTGGAGAGGCTACGTTATTCCATGGTTTTACTGCCCAGGCATCCATTGTGTTAGGTCAAGTGGCCTGAGGGGGCCTTCAGCTGACAGTAGCCCCCTCAAGTCAACACATGCCCTAGAGAACAGCCCACAGAGTCACAGCAAATGTAAGTTCCTGATATGACGTCCCCAACAGCCCTGCCTCCCACCACCTTCCCTGCGTGTGTCCTTTGGATAAGCCCCGTGGGGCTTAGCAAAACCCTGCTCTTCTTGGTTTGAATTGACCAGTCCTGCACTTGATACAAGGACCCCCAATAAAAGCCTGTGAGCTAGGGCCCTGCTCCCTTGGCCTGTACCCTGCCTCGACCTCCCCGTGTGGCCCTTCCAGGCGTGCCTCGCACTTTCTCCAGGACCCGTGATTAGCAGACTTCTCTATTTCAGTTTCTCTCATGGTCTTGCAGTGGGCCACATCTCACCACCTGGCACCCTGTGTCCCACTTAACAAACGCTAATTGAACAAAGTCATAGCGACCCTCAGCCACAAATTCGGAGGTTCTAGATTAGGGCTGAACGCCAGGTGCTGTTGTGTCACACCTCCGTTTAGTTCCTGCCTGATGGGTTGTGTCTCCCTCTCCAAACCCGTGTTCTCAACCTGGGTAGATCCACGAACACTTTTCCCAGAAAAAAGAGCAGCCGGGTCTCCTTTCTGAGAAATTCTGCTCTGGCGGGCTTGGTGTGTGTGCCATCCTTCCTTTGCCTTTGCTTAGATATCCTAATATGTAACTATATTATACCAATAATAGATATCCTAATATATAACTATATTATACTAATAGATATCTAATTCCTAAAGTCCTAGGAATTAGAATATCTATGTAATTATTTTATATCTCATGCTTTCCTAATACACGTATTTTATTTTTTTATTTGTCCTCTTTTCTTGCAGCTAAAAAACAATGTGACGCTTAATCTCAGATTTAAATGTAAATTAAGCCTATGGGATACAAATGTCGTGCTCTTTTTTTGTAGCTGGTTTTCTAAAATCAAAAGAAAACCCATTTATTAAACTGTTAATTTCGATGAATGACATATTGTTGGTCAGATAAATGAAATAAAATAAATAACATCAAATGATACATTCCTTAACTGTATACAATCCCCATCCCTATTTTCTAATAAATATTTTAGTAGATATTTTTCCCCCTTGAATTCACTAATTATTTTTTATGCTGTGACTTTGCCAGTGTTGCTGAGGACATAGATATTACTTTGAGCACACACAGCACAAATATTTTGCTGGTTTTCTCTGATTTTTGTCCTTGAGATAGTTTGATCTATTTTTAGTACTTTTATTAGTTCCGTCTAAAACATTTTTTTCTCCCCAAGGACATGCACATACTATAAAGCTGTGAGATCTTATTCGGGGGACATTTTTTATTTCCAAAAAGCAGTAGGATGTCAATCATCCAAATTTTCTAGTATCAATAACTTGTGCAAAATCGGCGTCGAGGTAAGTGAGCCGGGCAAGATGCTGGGTGCATAGGAATACTTTGGAGATTCTGTTCTTCACCATAAAACATGAAATGACCACCTTTAATTGGAGGAAGTTCAGTTTAATTTCCCGTTTCATGGTAGCAAATTAAAAAATATTCATCATGCTTATATGTTCCATTATTCACAGCCCTGTACCAACATGACTTTAGATCTTATGCTTTGATTCCAAAATCTTAATGATAATATGCATGTCTTATTAAAAGCCACATGGAAATGATCACGGTTGGTATTTTTCTCTGAAATGAATAGAAAATTCCCCCTCAGATCTGGCCCATTGGGACTGATGAGAAATGAGACCAATTCCCAGGACATTTGGATTAATTTCTTCCAATATGTTTTCAAGAAGCTACTTGAAATTTTAGCCCAATATCACCAAGAAAGCCAAGACAATGTTCTTAGATGGAATTTGTGGAAGATAAATAATATCACTGTTATTATATTTTAATGCATAAATCTCATATATCAGCTAGTTTATTATGAAAGCTATCTTTTGTTATTAAGTGGCAGATTTAGTAGCATTTATTCATGGAATTAAGATCTATGGAAAATATAGAGAGCTCTGGCTTGGAAGTATAGCGCTCTTTATTTTTTGTCCTGTTTTTTTTTTTTTTTTCAGTATCGTAACTGGAAGGAAAGGGCATGAGAGTAAATAACAAAGAGAGAGGGACAGTCATGTCTCTTCAGCGCTTGACCGGCAGCGGCTGAGTTTGGGTACTGTCACAGTGCTCCATCTTTTTTTTCCGATGGCACAGGGTGGAACAGCCCCTCCTCTAGCTGTGGAAGGGGAGACTGTGCACTCTCGTTCTATCTATGTCCCTGGCATTTCACCCGCTAATTTAGCATTTTCTGCCTGTGTGTGATATCCACATGTTGCTTTAAGCTCAGCGTGTTTGACTTCTGGTCAACAGACTCAGATTCACTTTTCTAGGATATTGACTATGTGACGGTGACATCAGGGAACTCTTCCTTTCTACTTGACTCAGAAAGATGCTCTCTAAGACACATATAAAACTGTCTAAAATCAAAGACGAAGAGAGAATTTTAAGAGCAGTAAGAGAAAGAAGTTTCCTACAAGGGGACCCCCGTGAGGCTGTAAGTGGGTTTTTTAGTGGAAACCTATGGGCCACGAGGAAGGGAACCAGACTCATGAGGGTCTGATGGGTAATCCTGCTCCACGGTCAGCCTTTTCCAGTGGGTTTATGGGTGCTCAAAATGAATGTCAAGCGCCCATAAAGCCACAGTGGCTTCCCATCTCCAGAGTTCACCTGACACCACCCGGGCCAAGCACCAGAGACCAAGCCCAGGGCCCGATATGCCTCTGGTTGGCAAGTGGACTGTTTAACCGTTTCCATCATGGGGACACTGTGGTTCTTACTCGTTGGAATGGACACTTACTCTAGATGTGGATTAACTTCCCTGTTCGCCATGAGCATTTTTTATCAGGCAATTAATTAGTACGTTGCCTTTTAAAGGAAGTCTTCACTGGAGATAAGTTTTCTATTGGCAAGGTCACGTCCTTTATAATCCGCTCTATGCTTAGCGTCCATCCCAATTCTTGGCCCATTAGTAGAAGATCAATAAGTATTTGTTGAAACAACAGATGCTTAAAATGCATTAAGATGTCCCAGAATAGAAGCGGGAGGGAAGGAAAAGAGGAATACAAAGTTAGGGACTCATAAAATGGATCCCGAAATGAGACTAAGATACAAATCGATTCTTAAAAACCTTTCGCATTTGATATGAGTGGGCCACCACGTGGGGTGGGCTTTCTGCCTTCCAGAAGCCGACATGGAGAAGGAAGTGCTGGCCATCACGCAGGTCGCCGTGTCCATAACTCGGGACTTCTGTACTCACTCCTGATTTAGAAACGTCTGATTTTACAGTGTCCCTTATTATAGGTCCATTTCCATCATAAGACAAGACGGCATTTCTTGCAAGGACCCTCATAAATTATATACAATGTTTACTGAAATTAAACATCTGTTTTTAGAGCATCTCTCGACGCAGGCCTATGGAGTAAGTCCAAGTGACACAAATGAAGGGAACGTGTCAGTGTTGCCCAGTCATGACCTTTGATACTCTCATGGAGACCCTTGAATTACCCATGTGGCACATTTCAAGGAATAAAGAAAGTACACTTATTTTAAGCGACCTTCTATAATTATTGCTGTTTCAGCTGAGTTACTGAAAGCTAATCGGCTTCAGTGAGCATGAGATGTTTATTATCTTTCCATTCCTGAGAGTTTAGCTCTGTGAGTTTGAAATTAAGTGTGAAAAATATAATGCATAATTATATTCATTTTTTGAAATACTTACAAATGCTGGGTACCATTATGAGTATTGTACATATATCATATTATCGATTCCTTCTCAACAGTTCTGCGGGCTTAAGTTCTACATTTCCAATTTGTGGATGAAAAAATTGATTCTCATATATGACATTGACAGAAGTCACATGTCTAGAAAATGTAGAGTTAGAATTAAATCCAAGTCTCTGACTCCACATCTACTCTCTCAGTGTGCACCCAATATGACTCTTTCCTACATGACAATGAAACTGTCTACGAGAATAAGATATAAGAATAAATACGTAAACCTGGCTAGAATTCTTTTTAGAAAATAATTTTGACCACTCTAATTTCCAGATAATAGAAAAAACCGAAGCCCTAAAATTTTACAATTAAATGTTGACGGTAATCTTGGTATGAAAACAAAAGTTCTTTATGCTGAGCATTTTAAAATTAAATTTTTTCAAATAATGCAAATGGTTATATACAATGACACATGTTATTCTACTGCAGTGACAGAATTCTGAGGCACTCTTCAGAATTTCTTATTCAGCCTTTCAGAGACTGCACACACACACACGTGCGCGCGCGCACACACACACACAACCTTATGACTTTACAGTTTGACTTGACTTCGTTCTAAATATCATTACGTATTGATGTACATAATTTATTCATCCGATGCTCTGTTGATAGATGCCTAGAGGATTTCCAGATTATTTTGATCACAAACGATGTGCCAAGGAAGACTTTGCATTTATACTTTTGTGCCATCGCATGAGTACATCTTTAGAATTGATTTCTAGAAATAGAACAAGTGATTCGCTGGAACTGTGTCATTGCAGTTACGGTAGGTATTACATTTCCTTCGGTGAATTTGTGCGTATTTCAGGTCATTCAGAGAAACAGCGCCTCAGCGCTCCTCCAAGGGTTATAAAAATTCTGATCCATGGAAATGTCATCTGTGAAGAACGATATGCTATTCTTTGGGTTTCCAGTTATTAGTATGATTGTGTCTATTTTCACATGTGTATAAACCGCTTTATTATTTGGGCAGGTGAATGTCATTTTATCACAATAGATTGGGGTCTTTTCCATATCGATTTATAAGAACTCTATAGAATTTAAATGAACGTATCTTTTATCACATATGTTGTGAATATGTTTTACAGTTTTTGAACTTTTTTCCTGGTTCCTAAGAAACATTTTATGATTTTCACTGTATAGATCCATACGTTTCATTTTATTTTATTCTTGCGTATTATGTCTTTTTCATTGCTACTGTAAATTGGAACTTCATGCTCTAATGTCTTCAAACCTTAGCTTTATACTTCTTGCAGAGAAAGTTATTGATTTCGTATACATATATATTAAATTTATCACCAGATATTGTACTGAAATCTCAGTTCCAAATAATTTTTAAGAGATTTTCTCAGATTTTTCAGAAATAAAGTCAGCATTTTACAATGTGTACTTTGTAATTTTAAAGAAATATTTATTTTAGTTACATAGTTTATACCCAATTACATTATTGTAGCAACAGCTTAAACTTCAGAAAGAGGTCTAAAGCAAAAATTCCAATATGGTATCCAAGAGAAAATTAATACCTTTTTCTTAATATATCCTACCATTTTCTGTTTTCAAAAACACATATGTAACTTAGAAATATATAATTTGTTGTATATAAATAAATAATAACATCCTATAGATATTGGACTGTAATTACTTTTTTGGTTCTACATTTGATTTTACCTAATTTAATTACATGAATACATAATTCAAAATATTCTATGGTATCCATATTGTGAGTGTGCCATTTTTTATTAAGTTTATTAATTTGCCAGTTGCTATGGATGGAAATTTAGATCATTTTAAACTTTATGTTCATAAGCAATGTTGAGTGATCATCTCTTTTCAGGCTGACGACTCATGTATGTTTTTATTTACTCCATGTTCCTGCTTAAGATGATACAAATATTCTTGGTTTGGGTGCTTATTTAAAATTTTAAGACATATTGCCAAATTGTCTTTGATAATCTCTAGCTGCATACAGAAAAGCAGAGAGGATGTTTGTTACTTCTTTATGAGTATTTCCCTTTGGAAAATGAGCCTCATGTCCCTCTCTGACGGGGAAAGGTGCTGATGATGTCATTGGGTGGGTGATTCAAATGAAGCAAATCAAATTAGATCTACATATGGAAGTGATATAAATGAATACGGAGCTGAGATATTAACGGAGAGAGACAGAGTTTCGGTCATATCATTTGAATCCTCACACAAGTCAAGGCTAATTCTACCCTGAGACTTCCCGATTTCATGTGCCAGTAAAATTCATAGCTTTGCTTAACTTGAGTTCAGATTCTGTACTCAGTACCCAAGGAATGCAGACTAAAAAAAAACCATTGGCACATGTGAAAGAAGAGTAAAAAGAGATGCTATGTGAAGTATCCTGAGTGAAAGCAGGTAATGGGACATATTATTTCTCTGTCTTCAACCAGAAGATTCACCATCTTGTTAAACAGTAGCAAAAACGTTAGTTGTCACCTGCGAAAATTTGGGCCTCATATTTTTGCATACCAAGTGTGAGGTTTAAAAAATATAGTAAAAATATGCCTTAACTAGAGGTGAGGTTCTTATGTACTGTGTTCCGTGAAGGAGAAAAGAGCCCCAATTTGTCCCCTGGTTGTGGACATGAGAGATGACAGACAAGGGAGATAAGTCATCTCTCAAAGGCAGAACCAGCGACAGACCAACTAGTTACAAAAGAAGCCACTTGATTGCATACGGCGGCATCGAATCTTTGTTTTTACTTGCCAGCAAATTATGCCTAAATAATGTGTTGTTTCCTCTGCTGGCCTCCTCTAACTGGCAGTTTTTGTGACAGTTATTTTGTTTTCTATCCATGACACGATACTGGGTCTGTTAAAGAGGTTTTTACTCATTCTTTAGCCACTGTTTTTCAGTTTACAGGAAGCTCATTTTGGAACTGAGAGAAATGCATCTCATCTGATTTCTGAGACTGAATAGAGTAGCTATTTGTCATCTAACTATAGCTATGTGACGTGGGGACACTGTTAACAAAAGGGAGCTGTGTGTGAAAGTTGAGCAATCAAGGAACGGCTTGCAGGGTACCTGCTCCTTTGTTTGCCAGTGTTTTTCTCCTTTGGGGCCCCTCTACCCTTCCTGTGAGCAAAGAGGGATGGCTAGAGAAAGTTCTCCATCCTTCTGAGCTCGAATGATGGTCATATTCATTTATGTTAACCCCTTTCACTTGTCTAATTGTAGTGGCTAATACACTGAAAGATGCATTGCAGACACTGTCACATCGATGGGACGCAAGGGGAAGTCAGGTACGGGGGAGCTTTACTTTGTAAATATGAGCATGGAAATGATATCTATTTTTGAAACTATGAAATGACATTGAATACAAAATCCATCATAGGCTTGACTTTGAGAAAATTTTTCATGTCTTCAAGATAACATGTTTTCTTAATATGCAAAAGAAAAAATAATTGTTTGCTTTGTTCTAACAAATTAAGGATCTATATATATATATATAGATAGATAGATAGATAGATAGATAGATAGATAGATAGATAGATACAGAGGCTTAAAATCAGGCACCTCAAAAAAACACAAAATAGCTTTGATTTTGAAACAGATTCCTTACTACACTTCTTTCTATAATCAGCTGCAACATGAATGTCTCAGTTCCTTACGTTTTTCTTCTTGGAGATATATATATATGTGCTTTTGTGCATTTACATATCGTATATAACAGATTCATCATAATCATTTATTGATTCACTGCTAAAATATCGGGTCTCAAAATGAGAGTGTTTTTTTTTTTTAGCATCATTTCTATCACTAAAGTATCTGGAGGTTAGATCAGTATATATTCAATTTCTAAAAGATATATTTGAAATATAAGGAAATATTTAAGAAGCTGTCTCATGTGTCAGCGTTTGCTGTCTGGCTTCTGCCTAAAACATCATCTGTATGCCTGTCACTACTTTTAGTATGATCACTGATGAGGAAATGCTTTATTCTTAATTTATTTATTTATCATTTATTCATTTATCATTCAATGGCAAGCTGACATTAAGTACTGAAAAAAACCTAGAAATAATAAAGAACATTCAGGCATCAGATCAACTTAGTGACTTAAAAGTTCAATTTAATACTGAAATACTATGCACTTATGCAAAAATGCTAATGTTTAGGTTCCACGGGCAGCTGTTAATTGCAGGAGAGACTGAACTGTGTGTTGCTTAAAAAGTGCTCAAACGCTTTTAAATCTTAGGAAAGACCTTGTGATGGCATTAGGGTGGCTGATACATAAATCGGATATTTGGAAAAAATGAAAACCAACGCTTCTCTAAAACTTATTTTTTTTAATACTCCAATTTAGGCCTCAAAAAGGTAGATGGTGGTCCCTCTTTCCTATGAAGTTTGAAAAAAGATACACTACTTGAAACCTTGCCAAATTAAAGAGAACTTTTCTTCCCTACTGTCCTCCAGGGTAGCCTACCGTGCGGCAGCCAACACGTGTTGTTGGTCCGTGGAGAATCATCTGTAAATTAAGCTCATTTTTTCCTCCTTTAGTCAACTATTTATAAAAAACTTCCAACGTGGGTTAAGATGTGGTAAGAATCAGTGTTACATTTTGACTAAGAACTGAAAGCAAAAACAATATACTTAACCTCTAACGTTAAGAATTTCTGTAAGAAATAAGGAAATATTTACTCAAAATTAAAACTATTGAACACTGGGAGAGATTATATAGAGAGATGAGACAAATGTCTCTTGACCGTTACAGAAAAGCCTCGGCTGCGTTTTTATTTTCCTACAGAAGTTTCAAACCTGTGAGAATCATAATTCCAGCGGGATCTACACTAGTGACTTGCTGACTGTCTCTAGCAGATTCACAAGTGGAAATCTGAGGTGGGTACCCACCTTGCGACATAGCAAACAAAAGAGAAGAGAGATGCCTGGTTCCGTTTGGCCAAGTGCACTAAGAAAGTTTTAAGGTGGAACAGAAACCGCATTGTCAGGAAATTGTATTGCTGCATTTCTAAAACAAAAACAAAAGCAAAAGACCCACAACGACGGGAAATACAAATCTGAGTCCTCAAAACTTTACAGAATTATCTACAGGGATAGATATGGGTGGCTTCATGTTCTGACTCTTGATCATAAGCTAACATATTAGGAATCATGGCATTTCACAGGTAGGGGCTGCGCAAGGTATGGAAAAGTGAGAAAATGACGTTGATTTTTATTTCACTAAAGATGCCTGAAGTCCAGGAAGCAAATAAAAACATACGAGCACTGGCCGCCCGACTGAAGCCATCGGAACCTCATGAACAGTCTTTGCTTCTACTTCAAATCTCGATAGTAGAAAACGCTTAATGCCAGTTCCTTGAAATTTACCAAATTTTATCTCACATCTATAGTATTTGGGGGCAGTAAATTTACTGCTATTGGGAAAGGGAAATGAGTTAAAAAAATAAGTGCTCCAGTCAAAGGCGATGGAATTGTGTTCTCTGCTGGTCAGTGGGTTATGCCGTGAAGAAACCAAGTCGTTTAATTAACAAGGCACTGCTCTTTTTCAATCTAGATGTGCTTAAAATTTTTCAAAAAGCTATTCTTTCTCTTCCCCTATGTCTAAAGCTTGGAATGATACAGTCCACACACGCCTACGAACGCACAACGAGGCCTGCAGAATCGACACTGAGCCCCATTCCCTAACTGGATGTAAGGTTTGCCTCTCCCGTCCAGGTGCTGGTTAAACAGAGAGAATGGCGGACTCAGCAGGGTGGGCACGGGACCCTGTTTTCGGATGCCCACGAGAAGGTGCACAAGACAAGAGACCTGCACGCCTGACTGTGAAAGGGAACAGGCAGCTAAAAAAGCCATACATGACCTTCCCCGGAATAAAGGGAGCTATTGATAACAGGCTCTTGTCAGCTACAACTTCCCGGAAGTGGGTAGTAAAGAAGGTAGAGGCTCATCACCCAACTTCCCACGTGGTCAAAGATTTTGAAGCATCCTCCAGCCCTATCGCTCCCCCTGCCCCCTCAAAGTACACAAGAGGAGAGAATGTAAGAGAACAGTTCCAACAATCAACATCTGGGGTAGAGGATCAGAATCCTTTGTCTCATGTCACCTACAATATAGAATTAATTCTAACTTCCCGTGGCTCTGACATTTCCCTGTGCAAACACAGCAGCAACTAAGCCATTTTCGATTTATCTTAACTTTCTCCAAAGGATGGAGTGATATCAACCTATTCGATCTGAGCATTTCATAATGACATCGAATGTGTTTTTTTGAAGTAAAATTTTAATTTATCCGAAAGATTTTCCCCCATGCGCTCTCATGGAATTAAAATAGCCCTACTCCTAAACTCATCCATCTATTTTTAGGGACAATTTGACGATAGTTGTAACTCTCACTGGGCTGGCCATGCAAGCAGGTGTAAGGTTTCATAATTATATTGAGAAAGGTGATAACTATCAGGAGATACGGCACCAGAAGAAAAATAAATCTATAATCCTTTTAAAACAGAGTAGAAAATACTAAAATTCACTTATATTTCATATAAGGCATTGGTACTTGTTTTCAAATAACCCTATATTTCTATTGGAGCACAAACTCTCACGATATGTGTGTGTGCACACACACGCCTGATAGCAATTTTATGTGTAAGTAGGCATATTTAAATAGTTATAAATATGTAAATATATGTGTGTTTGTAAAATTGAATGATGTATCTTCAACTTTTATTAACTATTAAAAATTTAATTTTAACATTTTAATAACTATCCATTTTGGACCAGTAGATAATTATAATTTTACTCTTTATAGTAATACTGTATGCCACTTATTATATTTTTACAGTAAATGTAAATTACTTGTGTG